>NW_006284335.1:318343-322687 GCF_000327345.1 Myotis davidii | reverse complement strand
AGCAGGCGAGGGGATGCCGCCCTCACCTGGGGGGGGGGCGGCACAGTCCACAGTGGCACCTGAGCCCTAAGGATTGAGGTGCAGCTGCTCACAGTGATTGACGGGAACACCACATGCCTCATTGTCACCGTTCCTTCCCTATTGCTCTTCTTCACCCAACGGATGCTTCCTGGAATCAGCCCCAAATAAAGACTTGCTGGGACCCTTGTCCCAGGGTCAGCTTCTCCAGAACGCTGACCAAACAAAGGACTAGATGGCCCGTTGTCACAGTGGAAAACTTGGAAGGTGCAAGCGGGAACAAGTGCAAGGGTGCAGTAGACGTGGGGTTTGAACACCTGTCCACCCACAGCTGCCACCCCCAGTTCAGGCCCCAGCCTTCCTGCTCCTCGTTTTTTGCAGAAACAGTGGCCTGCCAGGCTTTCTAAAATGCTCCACAAATGGCATTGATACCCTGCCAAGCAAAGACACAAACAGAGGCCCCTGACGGCTGACCTTACCTTTCGTGACCAGACCCCTCCCTCCCTGCTCTCCACTCTCCAGCCACCAAACTCTCATCCATCTGCCCTTCAGTGCCTCCTCTCTCCTTTCTGCCTGCTGGACCCTCTTCCAGCCGGGCTCTGCTCACCCTCTAGTCTACCTGTGCCTGGGAGATACCCCCACAGGCCCCACAGTGCCCCCTGGCCCTCTCACTCCACCCACCCCCACAGGGTCCCACAGTGCCCTCTGACACTGCCTTCCCTCCTCCTGGAAAGACATCCACTTTCAGGAAGGAAGAGTGTGTGCCCCCTTGAGTTCACAATTGCACTAGCTGCCCCTCCAGGCCCTTCTAAGAGGGTTCCCCGGGGGTCCTGTGAGCTGGGCTCCTACACATAGCAAGAGCACGTGTTGACTGACTGTGTGGTTGTAAGTCCCCGTCTCCTTGATGAGATGGGCTCTCCCTTCTGGCAACAAGGGGGCCAAGTCAGGCGCTCCTCCCACCAGGCGGGGCCTACCCTGGGAGACCAGCTACCCCTCCGCCAGACCGCACGCTGCTGGGGTCAGGTTTCCATCCGCAGTCATCAGGCAGATGTCAAGCTTGAAGGGGCAGCAGTAATTTGGACAATTACGGCGGCTATTATTGCTTCCTCTCCTTAAACAGGGGCCCAAATTACTCAGACACAACCACCAGCCGCTCCCCACAGCCAAGGGGATATGCAGGGGCAGGCGTGGGGGAGGAGCCCTCCGAGAGAGGGTGTGGGAACAACCCATCTGCTGCTGATTGTTCAGTGTGAGCGCCCACTGTGGTGTCTGTGGTCACTCTGCCCTGTGCCATTGTCAGGGGGAAACTGGTGCCCAAGGAAAAGCCGGCCAAGCTTGCCCAGCTGGTCACTGCAGAAAGGGATAGCAGTAGATCTGTTTTGACCCAAAGTCCAGAGTGAGGTCTCCTCTTCTGAATCTGAGTAGGTGTAGCCTGAAGGCTGAGTGGAGGAGCATGACATAGTTTCATTCAGATAGACAAATCAATGATAGGTAGAGATACAAAATTAATGGTAAATAGAAAATAGATTAATAGAAAGATAAATCCTATATAATAAAAGCCTAATATACTAAGTGTCCGATCATCTGGTTGGCCATTCAACCAATCAAAGCGTAATATGCTAATGATATGGTAAGGATGCTCAATCACTGGCTATGATGTGCATTGACCACCAGGGGGCAGTCATCTGGTCGACCAGTCACTATGATGGGCACTGACCACCAGGGGGCAGACACTCCAACTGGTAGGTTAGCTTGCTGCTGGGATCCGGCAGATCGGGACTGAGTGAGATGGGCTGGACATGCCCTGGAGCCTTCCTGCAGTCCCTCCCCAGCTGGCCAACCTCCTGGGTCCCCCCACCAGCCCCGATCGTGCACCAGTGAGGTCCCTTGGCCTGGCCTGTGCCCTCTTGCAATTCTGTAGCCCTAGGGGGATGTCGGAGAGTCAGTTTTGGCCCAATCCCACAGGCCAGGCCAAGGAACCCCACTGGTGCACGAATTCGTGCACTGGGCTTCTAGTAGATACATAAGTGATAGATAAATCATACATACATACATACATGATAGGTGGACAGGTAGATGATAGGTAAATGGACAAATAAATGATAGATACCAAGATAGATGTGTACACACACACATATACAAGGTGTCCCCACAAAATGTATACACACTTTGAATAATTATAAAGTCATATTTATAAAAATACATTTTATTTTTAAAATATAAGAGCTATCAGCTCTTCAAGTGTGTGCATTTGTATACATTTTGAGGGACACTATATATATATATAGTTCCATTTATATGATGTTCAAGAATATGTAATGCCAATAGTAATATAAGGCAAACTATTGGTTACCTCTGTGGAGGAGGGTGATGATTGGGAAGAGGCATGAGGGAGCTTCTCAGGGTGCTGGAAATTGTCCATGACCTGGTTTCATGGGTGTAACTTAAGGGACAAGTCATTGAATTGGGCAGTTTTGTATATATGTATTTATTTCTCAAATTTTTTTAAATGCTAAACTATTTTGACACCAAGAATGCAATGCACAAGACTTTGCCTTTATGCTAAATTTTCATCTCACAGTTTTAAACCATAAAACTATTGTTTCAAACCATTAAAAGAATTTTGAATCTGATTCTATTATCACTGGTACTAGTCATATATGACTTGGATAGAATAGGGACTGAACCAAGAACATAACCTTTGGCACTAGAGAGCTCCCATAAACTCCTTGAAATTGTCCTAACTTTATACTCATACTACATATAATTTATCTTCTTATCATAAGGTTACCATAAAAAGCATTGGCAAATGATTCACCAAAATAAAGATCACTTATGTCTCATTGCTCTTGCAAGTAACACTACAGTAGTTCCCCTTATTCACAGTTTCACTTTCTGCAATTTCAGTTACCCACAGTCAGTTGTGGTCTGAAAATATTAAGTGAAAAATTCTAGAAATAAATAATTTATAGGTTTTAAGTTACGCACCATTCTGAATATATCATCATATCAGCATTGTATTATCTGTACATCATCACAAGAAGAGGAAGGGTGAGTACAGTACAACAAAATATTTTCATTTAATAACTATTATTACAGTACATTGCTACAATCATTCTATTTTATTATTAGTTATTAGAGGCCTGGTGCACGAAATTCGTGCAGGGGGGGATTCTTCAGCTGACCTGCACCCTCTCCAATCTGGGACCCCTCAGGGGATGTCTGACTGCCTCTCACAATCCTGGACCACTGGGTCCTAACTGCTCACCTGCCTGATAGCCCCAACCCCTCTGCCTGCCTGCTGGCCTGATTGCCCCTAACCACCTCTGCCTCGCCCTGCACCTGGGACCCAGTATTCCCTCCCTCTGGCCGGCTGCAGGCACCCAGGACTTGGGCCAGCTTCTCCTGGGCTGCAGTCACAGGCGCCTGGGACTGTAGGGTGGGCGGCTTGTCCCTCTCCTAGGCCGCAGCCTGGCTGGTCCACGTTCCTCTCTTGTGAGCTCATTTGTGTCTGCCTGGTCCCCATTCCCCTCTCGTGAGCTCACTTGTGCCTGACTGGTCTCCATTCCTCTCTCACAAGCTCATTTGTGCCTGCCTGGTCCCCATTCCTCTCTCCCCAGTGTTGAGCATCTGAGCCATTACAGTGTGATAGCGTTACGGTGTGAGGGCATAATGACCATTTGCATATTAGCTCTTTATTTTATAGGATTTTTATTAATCTTTTACCATGCCTAATTTGTTAATTTGAACTTTATTATAGATATGTATGTATAGATAAGAGCACAGTATAAAAGGATTCAATACTATTTGTGGTTTCAGCCATCCACTGGGTATCTTGGAACATATCCCTGCAGATATTGTGTTTTATTTATATTGTTCTAAACTTTTATATACTTACAGATATGTTTATACTTGTTCCATCATTTACCAAGAAGTCAAAATCTTCTATGATTGTAAACTTATCTCTTTTTCTTTCTAATTTTTGTTAAATTTTACTTTATTTATTTTTGAGGCTCTATTATAAGGTGTTTGCAAATTTAAAACAATAAAATTAAATCACTTATGAGATGTGTTTCTTCATTTATAATTATATTTATTAACTAAAGGCCCAGTGCACAAAAATTTGTGCACTTGGGGGGGAGGGAGTCCCTCAGCCCAGCCTGTGCCCTTTTGCAGTCTGGGACCCCTCAGAGGATGACCACTTGCTGGCTTAGGCCTGCTCCCCGGGGGATTAGGCCTAAGATGGCAATCAGACATCCCTCTGGCAGCCTGGGAGCGCTTGGGGAATGTCCACTTGCCAGCGGGGAGCAGACCTAAGCTGCAGTG
>NW_006284335.1:307336-318216 GCF_000327345.1 Myotis davidii | reverse complement strand
CACCCAGCCTCTCCTTTTTTATTTTTGTTTTTTATTCTGGGATTTATTTACCTTCTATGGCAGTCACTGGAGCTGAGAGCCGGCTTTAGCTCTGAGATCTCGGCTGCTAAAAGCAGGGATCTGGGTTTGTTTGGGTTCTATAATTGAAACACTGTTGCGATCCTGCTGGCTGAAGCCCAGCTGGCTGAAACCAGGTTTCTGGAGCCTATTTGGCTTCTATAATTGCAACATTGTTTCTTAGAGTGCAAGCTCAGAGGCCGGCAGCAGCAGGCGGGGAACCTTGGCTTCCTCCATCACTGGAGCAAGCAAGCCTCCTGTTCGCTTCAGCTGCCTGGCTGCTGGCCGCCATCTTGGTTGGCAGTTAATTTGCATATCTTGCTGATTAGCCAATGGGAAGTGTAGCGAAGTTACGGTTAATTACCATGTTTCTCTATTATTAGCTAGGATGTGTTTTTTGCCTGATATTGGCTTATTTTTGAACATTATGAAAAATATACTTTTATGCACTTTTACTTTTAACTTTATAATCAAGGAGTATGTCTTGTAAACAATAATAAAAGCCTAATATGCAAATCGACCAAATGGCGGAACGACCAGTCGCTATGACACACACTGACCACCAGGGGGAAGACACTCAATACAGGAGCTGTCCCTAGCCCGCAGGCCCCAGGCCAGCCAAGGCGAGTGCCAGAGGGGACCCCCACCCCCAGATCACCCTGCTGATCACCCCACAGAGGGAGGCAACCAGCGGCGGCAGTGGGGGGCAGGGTCAGTGAGTAGGTGGGGCCAGCCTGGCCAAGGCAAATGCCAGCAAACCCCCAATCACCTCAACAGTTGCCCCACAGATTGGCCCTGATCGCCAGCCAGGTTTAGGGACCCTACCCGTGCACAAATTTCGTGCACCGCGCCTCTAGTTATTGATATTTTATCCAGCCTGGTAATCTTTATCTTTTAATTAGAATATTTAGTCTATTTAAAAATGATATAATTAGTGGTTGATTTGTGTCTCACTCTACCATTTATTATTTTTTAAATTGCTCTCACCTATTCTAAATTTCTTTTTCTCTACTCTCTTGCTTTTATTCTGGATTTCACTTTTTCATTTTTCTACTCTATTGGCTTCTTAGTTATACAATACCTTTGTTTCCTATTGTTTTCATAGTTACCACAGAGATTATAATATGTAACCCTTAAAATATAATTAAATTTGTATTTTTATCAATTTCTGGACAGTGCCAAGAACACATTAATTCTATTCACTTACCCCTCTGTCTCTTGTACTATTATTGTTGCCATCCACTTTTAACTCTATTTTTTATTTAAACTTTTAATTTTAATTTTATTTAGATTCACCTGCAGTTGTACAAAATAATGCAGAGATCCAGAGTACCCTTCATGTAGTTTCTCTCACTGATAACATGTTCAAAACTGTATAGCACAATATCATAACCAGGAGATTGATATTGATAGTGAAGATACAGAACATTTCCATTACAAGGATACATTGTATTGTTTTTTAGAGCCACAACCAATCCCCTCCTGCTCCATACCCTAGTTTCCTTTTTGAAATACATTTGTTTAAATAAAAATGGAATAGATTTAAACAAAATATAAAATGTATGTTGATACAGCAAAAATTAGTAAGAAATTTCACAAATGAGTGAAGTTTGGGAAACACCAACTGAAGGGTTTTAGCAGTGGCACTAGCTGGGCTAAGTTATGGTGTGAGGGGCAGAGCGAGGGTAAAAATGGTGGCTGGAAGATGGCATGTCAAGAGTCCTTGAAGCCAGAGCAAGCTTCGCCCTTGTGGCTGGAGGGCATGTGAAAATTAATAAAGGAACCCCCAACTAAAATTGGAGCTGGGAAGGCCTCTAGAGGGAGCTCTCAGTCAATTACCCCAACAGGAAGTGCTATTACTTTACTACCCCAGCAGGAGGAAGGAAGATTTTCCTCTAGCTCAAGGACAAGCCCAGCCAATAGAAACACTGCAGCTCAGCCAATGAAAAGCCCTCATCACCTGAGCTCATGCTTTTTGCCAATGAACTTTCATTTTTCTCTTGCTTAGGACTTCCTGTCTCACCTTTCCATCTTGTATAGCCTCTGGGAGTATCTCTTTGCTAGCTGTCCAATTCAGGAATCATTTAGTAGAGCCAATTCAATCTTCAAATTTACTCGGTTAAATTTTATTTATTAACAGCAGTGATCAGGAGAGGGAAGGGAGTAGAGATCAGAGGTCAGAGGTCATCAGAGGCCATAAAGGCTACATAAGAGTGAGGGTTTTCTTGTAAGTGAAACAAGATGCTGCTGTGGGGCTTTAAACAAAGAAATTATGAGATTTGATTTATGTTTATAAAGATCCATCTGGCTACTTTGGATTATGGAAGAAGTCTCTGGGTTCTTCCCAGTAGGGGGCTCCACTGAGGTGGCAAATTCAATTGTCCAGACAGGAGCCCAGAGTGGCAGTGTGGGATAGCAATAAGGGGATGGATTCTGGATATGATTTTTAAAATCAGCTTTATTAAGATATAACTTACATCAATAAAATGTAGCCATTTTAAATGTACAGTTTGATGAGTTTAGACAAGTAGACTCAATCATGTAACCATCATCATAATCGTGATACAGAACATTTTCATCACCCCAAAATATTCCCTGATGCCCATTTTCAGCTAATCCACTCCTATCGCCTGGCAACCACTATCTGTTTCCTGTTACTATAGTTTTGCCTTTTCCAGCATCTCATATAAATAGAGTCATAGGCAATCTTCTGGGTCTGGCTTCTTTCACTCAGCAAAATGCTCCTGAGATTCATCTGTGTTGTTGCATGTCCAGTCAATGTTTTTGGTTGCTGGGTGGTGTTCTATTGTATGGATGGACCACAATATTGTTCATCCTTTCATCAGTTGATGAACATTTGGATTGTTTCTAATTTGTGTCTAGTATAAATAAAGGTACTATGAACATTAAAGTAAAAGTCCTTGTGTAAATACGTATATATTTGAATTTCTCTTGGATATATACCTAGAAATGGAATAATTGGGTCATACTGCATATATGTTTAAATTTATAACAAATCAGAAAACTGTTTCCACAGAGTCTTTACAGGTTTTTATTCCTACCAGTATAAGAGTTCCAGCTGATTGGCGTCCTCAGCAACACTTGATATTGTCAAATTCTAAAATAGTTTGCTTTTAGCCATTGTTGGGTGGTATCTCACTGTGATTTTAACTTGCACTTCCCTAGTGGCCCTAATGACTAATGATGAATTTTATTTTTATGTGCTTGTTGGCTACTTATATATCTTCTTTGGAGAAATGTCTATTCAAGTCCTTTGACCATTACATTTTTTGGTCCTTTTGTTGTTGAGTTGTAAGAATTCTTTATATATTCTCAACACAATCCTTCTGTCGTATATATGATTTGCAATTTTGTTTTAATTCTGTAGGTTATCATTACATTTTCTTGAAAATTTCTTTGGATGCAAGATTATTGTGTGGGTTTTCCCCCCTTAGTTCTGTTATCATGCTATTGCATTGAGAGGTTTCCTTATGCTGAAACAGTCAATTCCAGGGGGTCCAGGCCCCTGGGCCAGGCTAGTGTTGTTCAATTCCCACAGCACTAGCCTCCCAGCAAGCTCCCACCAACCCATGCTTCTAGCACATCTCAGCAATGGCTGGATTTCTTGCCCCTGAGGGCCTTTTGTGGTCCCAGGCTACCAATCAATGCTCACAAACCCAAGATCCAAGAGGGCATCTGTGGACTCAGGATCTCTGAGGGCCCAATTCCAGGCTGACTACCAATGTCTCAGGTTTTCAGCTCCAGATCATCCAAGAAATCCAGAAGCAAACTACCCATGGAAATCACCATATGGCCCACCCAGAATCTCCTTACAGGCTTATTGTTAAAGGACTTTGCCTGGTATAACTAGCCTGAAAAGACTGGAAGTGATGCCTACACCCTCAAACTTTCACACACCAATGAATGGCAACAAGAATCCTAAATAACCAAGAAAAAATAATGCTATTAAGTGAAACTAATAAAATTTTAATGACTAAGCCTAAAGAAATGGAGATCTGGAAACTGTCTAACAAAGAATTCAAAAAAAAATAATAATAAATCTAGTACACTACAAGAAAAGACAGATAGACAATAAGTAAAGAATTCGGAAAACAATTCATAAACAACATGATTATAAACAACATGATTAATAAGGAAATAAAAACCATTACAATAAACAAGCAGAATTCCTACAGTTAAAGACTACAATTACTGAATAGAAGAATTCAAAAGAGAACTTGAATAACAGAATCAACCAAGAATAAGATATATTTAGTGAACTAGAAGACAAGTCATTTGAAATCATCCAGTTAGAGGAGAAAACAGAAGAAAATTTATGTGAATTATGTGATTTCATTTAAGAAACAGCTATGTATTATTGGAGTCCCAGAAGGAAAAGAATGGAGAAAGAATCAGAAAGCTTATTTAAAAAATCATGACTTAGAAATTCCCAAATCTGAAAAAGATTTAGCTATCCAAGTTCATGAAGCTAATAAATATATAATCCCAACATTTCAATCCAAAAAACTTTTTCCCAAGGCACATTAAAATAAAACTGTCTAAAACCAAAGGCAAAGAGAACATTAAAAGCAAGAGAAAAAAAAATCTCACATACAAGAAAATACTCCTACAATTACTAGCAACTTTCTCAACAGAAACTTTGCAGGCCAAGAAAGAGTGAGTTTATATAGTCAAAGTATTGCAGAAGGGCCAGGGGGGGCCCTGTCAGCCAAGAATACTTTACCCTGAAAAGTTGTCTTTCAGAAATGAAATGGAGATTAAGACTTTCCTAAATAGACAAAAACTGAGAGAGTTCATCACCACTAGATCTACCTTACAAGAAATGCTAAAAGAAGTTCTTTAAGCTGAAATGAAAGAACGTTAATTAGTAACAAAAAACATCTGAAAATATAAAACATTCTGGTAAAGGTACATAGTCAAATTTAGAATATTCTGATACTATAATGTAATGGTATATTAATCACTTAACTCTAGTGTAAAGGTTTAAAAGACAAAATATTAAAATAACTTCAATAATTTATTAATGGATATACAATATAAAAAGAGGTAAATTATGCGCCAAAAATAAAAATTATGGGGGTAGGTAAAGGGTAGAGTTTTTATATGCAATTAAAGTTAAGTTGTTATTAGCTTAAA
Source organism: Myotis davidii (assembly GCF_000327345.1). Lineage (NCBI taxonomy): Eukaryota > Metazoa > Chordata > Mammalia > Chiroptera > Vespertilionidae > Myotis > Myotis davidii. The sequence goes on along the minus strand of NW_006284335.1, from coordinate 313,002 downwards.
ATAGACTTATATATATAAGATGTTTTAGGTAAGTCTCATGGGAACCACAAATGAAAAACTTACAGCAAATATACAAAAGAAGCAGATAAATATTTTAAAAACATACCAATAACAAAAAGTATCAACCCACATATAATGACAGCAAAAGAGGAAAAAAGAAACAAAGGAACTAGAAAACAGCCATAAACAATTAATAAGACAGAATTAGCAAGTCTTCACCTATCAATAATTACTTTGAGTGTAATTTATTAACTTTTCCAGTCAAAAGAAAGAGAGTGGGTGAATGCATTAGAAAACAAAAAGCAACTATATGCTGCCTATGGAGATTAACTGCAGACTTACGGTCACTCATAGGCTCAAATAGAAGGAATGAAAACAGATATTCTACATAAATGGAAAACAACAGGAAACAGGGATAGCTAAACTTATATCAGATTAAATAATTTAAGTCAAACACTGTAACAAGAGACAGAAAAGATCATTATATAATGACTAGAGGCCCAGTGCACGAAATTTGTGCACTCAGGGGGTCCTTTAGCCCAGCCTGTGCCCTCTCACAATCCAGGAGCCCTCGGGGGATGTCTGACTGATGGCTTAGGCCTGCTCCCTGAGGGCCCCCTGGTGGTCAGTGCATGTCACAGTGACCAGTCATTCCACTGTTCAGTTGATTTGCATATTAGCCTTTTATTATATAGGATTAAGAGGTCAATTCATCAAGAGGATATAACAATTGTAAATATATATGCACTCAACATCAGGGCACCTAAACATATTAAACAAATATGAACAGATTTGAAAAAAGAAACAGAAAAAATAGAATAATAGTAAAGGACTTCAATACCCCACTTTCAGCAGTTAATAGATCATTCAGATGAAAAATCAATAAGAAAACATTGGACTTGAACTATACCTTTGACCAAATGGACCTAACACATATACAGAATATTCCACCCAAATGCAGCAGAATACACATTCTTCTCAAGCATGTACTAAACATTCTCTAGTATATACATCATATGTTAATCACAAAACAAACCTTAGTAAATGTAAGAAGACTGAAATCAAACCAAGTATCTTTTCTGACTACAATGGTAGAAATCTAGAAAGTTAAAAAATTTGTGGAGCCTGGCTAGTGTGGTTCAGTGGTTGAGCATTGCTTTATAAACCAGGAGGTCATGGTTCAATTCCCGGTCGGGGCATATGCCTGGGTTGTGGGCTCTATCCCTAGTGTGCGCCGTGAAGGAGACAGCCGATCAATGATTTTCTCTCATCATTGATGTTTCTATCTCTCTCTCCCTCTCGGAAATCAATACAAATATTATTTAAATATTTTTTAAATGTGTGGAAACTAAACAATACACTTTTGAGCATCTACAGGGTCACAGAAGAAATCAAGAGGGAAATAACAAATATCTTGAAATAAACGAACATTAATGCACAACATGTCAAAACTTGTGGGATGCAGCAAAAGCACTTCTAAGAGTAAAGTTTATAGTGATAAATCACCTATGTTAAGAAAACAGAAAGATCACAATATAGGTACAATCTAACTTTACACCTCAAGGAATTAGGTAAAGAAGACCAAACTGAGCCCAAAGTTAGCCAAAGAAAGGCAAAAATAATGATCAGAGCAGAAATAAGTAAAATTGTGACCAGAGAAACAATAGAAAATATCAACAAAATTAATAGCTGGTTTTTTGAAAAGATAAAATTGACAAACTCTTAGCTAGACTGAGAAAGAAAAAAAAAGAGTAGACTCAAAGAAATAAAATCAGAAATGAAAGAGGAAGTATTAAAACTGATACAACAGAAATACAAGGCCCATACGAGACTACTATGAACAATGATATTTCAATAAATTGGATAACCTAGAAAGATAAATTCCTAGAAATATGCAACCTCACACAACTGAATTATGAAGAGTTAGAAAATTTGAACAGACCAATAACAAGTGAGGTGATTTTAACAATTCTCAAAAACTTCTCTCTTACCATTCTCAACAGCGTGAATGGACCTGGAGAGCATTATGCTAAGTGAAATAAGCCAGTTGGAGAAAAATAAATATCACATGATCTCACTCATTTGTGGAATATAATGAACAACATAAACTGATGAACAAAAATAGATCCAGAGACAAAGAAGCATCGAACAGACTGTCAAACCTCAGAGGGAAGGCAGAGGAGAGTATGAGATCAACCAAAGGACTTGTATGCATGCATGTAAGCATAACCAATGGACACAGACAGTAGGGGGCGAGGGCATGTGCTGAGGGGTGGAAGTGGCTGGGAAGAGTTCAATGGGGGGAAAAAGAAACATGCAATATTTTAAACAATAAAGAATTTAAATTTTAACAAACAAACAAACTTCTCAACATAGAAAAGCCCAGAACAAAATAGTTTCCTGGTGAACTCTACCAAATATTAAAAGAAGTAATACTAATCCTCTCAAACTCTTCTAAAAAAATTAAAGAGGAGAGAACACTCTCAAACTCATTTTATGAGGCCAACATTATCCTGATGCCAAAGCCAGATAAGGACACTACAAGCAAAGAAAACTACAGACAAATATCCCTGATGAACATTGATGCTAATATCCTCAATAAAATACCAGGAAACAAAATTCAACAGTACAGTAAAAGAATTGTATACCATGTTCAGGTGGGATTTGTCCCCAGGTTGCAAGAATAATTCTATATATGCAAATGAATAAATATGCACCACATTAAGAGGATGAAAGATCAAAATTATGTGATCATCTCAATAGATGCAGAAAAAGCATTTGACAAAATTTACCAGAATTTTATGACAAAAACTCTGAACAAATTGAGTGTAGAAGAAAGAATCAGAAAACCAAAATAGACTGATTACAATTAAGGAAATTGAAGCAGTAATAATAATAATTTTTTTAAAAAACCTCCCAGCAAACAAATGTCCCAAACTGGATGGCTCCACAGGAGAATTTTACCAATCAAAGAACTGATACCTCTCCTCCTCAAACTATTAAAAAAACAAAAACAAACAAACAAAAAAATCTCTAGGAGAGAAAACTTTCAAGCTCTTTTAACAAGGCCAGCATTATCCTAATTCCAAAACCAGATAAAGATACTACAAAGAAAGAATATTGTAGACCAGTATCTCTGATGAACATAGGTGCTAAAATCCTCAACAAAATACTAGCAAATTGGATCCAGCAATACATTTAAAAAATCATACACCATGATCAAATGGGATTTATTTTGGGGATGAAAGGTTGGTGCAATACTGGCAAGTCAATAAATGTGATACATCGTATAAATATAATGAAAGATAAAAATCATATGGTATTATCAATAGATGCAGAAAAAGCATTTGTCAAAGTCCAACACCCATTAAAACTCAGCAAAGTGGGAATAGAGGGATCATACCTCAACATAATAAAGGCCATATATGGACAAACCTACAGCCAATGTCATACTCAATGGGCAAATACTAAAACCATTGCCCATAAGAACAAGAACAAGAGAGGGATGTCTGCTTTTCAACATAGTACTAGAAGTCCTAGCCACAATGATCAGACAAGAAGAAGAAAAAATAGGCATCTAAATTGGAAAGAAGGAAGTAAACTTTTATTATTCACAGATGGCATACTATTGTATGTAGAAAATCCTAAAGATTCCACCAATAAACTACTAGATCTAATAAATGATTTGGCAAAGTAGCAGGATAGAAAATTAATATCTAGAAATCAGTGACATTGTTATATACCAATAATGCACTACCAGAAAGAGAAACAAGAAAAGCAATCCCATTTATTATTATAACAACAAAAAATAAGGTGCCTAGGAATAAATTTAATGAAGAAGGTAAAAGACTGTACTCAGAAAATTAAAGGATATTGAAGAAAGAAATTGAGGAAGATACAAATAAGTGGAAGCATATACCATGTTCACGGATTGGTAGAATTAGCATTATTAAAATGTCCAAGCTACCCAAAGCAATCTATAGATTCAACACAATTCCTAATAAAATACCTTTGGCATATTTTACAGATCTTGAACAAATATTCTAAAAATTTACAAGGAACCAAAAAGTACCCCAAACAGCCTCAGCAATCTTGAAAAACAAGAACAAAGTTATCAAAATATACTACAAGTCCATTGTAATCAAAACAGCCTTATATTGTCATAAGAAGAGGCATAGAGATAAAAGGAACAGAATAGAGAACCCAGAAATTGACCTAAGCCATTATGCTCAATTAATATTTGACATGGGAGGCAAGAACATGCCTTGGATTAAGACAGTCTTTTCAATAAACGGTGTTAAGAAAATTGGATGGGTACATGCAAAAACTTACACTATACACAAGATCACCAACTTACACTATACACAAGAGTAAACTCAAAGTGGATAAAGGGCTTAGATGGTTAAGTCTCAACACCACAAAAATCCTAGAAGAAAACATAGTGAAATCTCAGACATGTCTCATACCAATATTTTTGCCAATATATCTCCTAGGGCAAGAGAAACAAAGGAAAAAATAACCAAATAGGACTACATCAAGCTAAAAAACTTCTGCACAACAAAGAAACCATCAACAAAATGAAAGGTAGAACATTGGTAATGATAAATCTGATAATTTATTAATATAATTTCTGAAATATATAAAGAATTTACACAACTCAACAAAAGGAAGACAGACAACCCAATTTAAAAAAGGTCAAAGGACCTAAATTGACACTTCTCCAAAGTGGACATACAGAGACTAGTGAAAAAATGCTCAACATCACTAACCATCAGAACAATGCAAATGAAAACCACAATGACATTTCACCTCACACCTGCCAGAATGGCTACAATCAATAATCAACAAACAATAAGGGCTGGTGAGGGTGCAGAGAAAAGGAACCCTTGTCCACTGTTGGTAGCACATTATTTACAATAGCCAAGATCTGGAAACAGACCGATTACCCATGCAGACTGGTGCAGCCACTGTGGAAAGCAATATGGAGTTTCCTCAAAAAATTAAAAATGAAACTGCCATTTTACTCAGCGATTCTATTTCTGGGAATATATCCTAAGAATCGTGAAACACCAATTTGAAAAAATATATATATACCCCTATATTTATAGCAGCATTATTTACAATAGCCAAGATCTGGAAACAGACCAATTACCCATAAGTGGATGAGTAGATAATAAAGCTGAGGTACATTCATAATGAACTGCTATGTGACAGTGAAAAAGAAGAAACTCTTACCTTTTGCAACATCACGGATAGACCTGGAGATTATTATGCTAAGTGAAATTATCTAGTCAGAGAAAGACAAATACCACATGATCTCACTTATATGTGGAATCTAATGAACAATATAAACTGACGGACAAAATAGAACCAGAGGCATGGAAGCTTGCAACACACTAACAGCTGTCAGAGGGGTTGGAGAGGGAGTACTGGATGAAAGAAGGTGAAGGAATTAACCGAAGAATACACACACACACACACACACACACTAGAGGCCCAGTGCACAAAAATTTGTGCACTCGGGGGGTTCCCTCAGCCCGGCCTATGCCCTCTTGCAGGCTGGGACCCTCGGAGGATGTCCACCTGCTGGCTTAGGCCCATTCCCTGGGAGATCAGGCCCAAGCTGGCAGTCAGACATCCCTCTGGCAGCCCGGCAGCCCTCGGGG
>NW_006284335.1:304860-306657 GCF_000327345.1 Myotis davidii | reverse complement strand
GGTAAGCAAGCCTCCTGCTTGCTCCAGCTCCATGGCTGCCGGCCGCCACCTTGGTTGGGTTAATTTGCATATAGTTGCTCTGACTAGCTGGTGGGCGTGACTTAAGGCATAGCAAAAGTATGGTCAATTTGCATGTTTATCTTTTATTAGTATAGATCCCGTGAACACTGATAATAGTGTAGTGATGACCAGAGGGAAGGGGTTGGTGGAGGCCAGGTGGAGGGGGGCAAAGTGCTGGGGGAAATGACTACATCTGTAATAGTGTCAACAATAACAATAAAGGGGGAAAAACATTTGGCAACCAAAATGCTGACATAAAATATATTTAGCAACTAAGCCATTTAGGTTAACATAGTATTTTTTAAAAATCAACATCCAAATGTTAATTGTTTTCTATACACTAACAATGAACTGTATGAACAAATGATAAAGAAAACAATTCCATTTACAATAGCATCAAAAATACTTAGGGATAAATTTAACCAAGATTAATGATCTGTACATTAAAAATTATAAGACATGATGGAAATTAAAGAAGACACAAATGAATGTAAAGATAATCTGTGCTCATGGATCAGAATTAATATTGTTAAAATAGCCATACTACTTGAAGCCATCTATATAGATTCAATACTATCTCTATCAAAATTCCAATGATATTTTCCACAAAAATAGAGGGGGGGAAATCTTAACATTTGTGTGACACAATAAAAATCTCAGAATAGCCAAAGCAATCCAGAAAAAGAACAAAGTTTGAGGCATCACAATCTCTGATTTTAAACTTTAGTACAAAACTATAGTAATCAAGACAGTATGCACTTGGCATAAATAGACATTTACCAATGGAACAGAATTGAAGGCTCCAAAATAAGCCCATACACATACAGTCAACTAATATCTGACAGCAGAGCCAAGAAGACTCAACGGGGAAAGGAGTGTCTCTTCCATAAACTGTATCACAAAACTATAGTAATCAAAACAGTATGCACTTGGCATAAATAGACATTTACCAATGGAACAGAATTGAAGGCTCCAAAATAAGCCCATACACATACAGTCAACTAATATCTGGCAGCAGAGCCAAGAAGACTCAACGGGGAAAGGAGTGTCTCTTCCATAAGTGGTGATGGGTAAAGTGGGTACCACTGGCACAAGAATGAAATTGGAACCCTGTCTTGCACCACTCTCCAAAATTAACTTGAAATGGATAAAAGGCCACATGAAAGATTCAAAATTATAAAACAACTAGAAAAATATACAGGGAAAATGCTCCTTGACATTGGTCTTTGCAAATATTATTTTTACATAACACTAAAAGCGGAAGCAACAAAAGCAAAAATAAACAAGTAGTGCTAGATCGAGCTAAAAATCTACTGCCTCACAAAACAATCATCCAAACAAAAAAGCAACCTACAGAATGGGAGAAAATATTTGAAAACCATCCATCTGGTAAGGGGTTAATATTCAAAATATATAAGAAACTCATATAACTTAATAGCAAAAAAACAACAACACCAATCTGATTTTTAAAATGGGCAAAGAACTTAATAGACATTTCCTAAAGAAGACATAAAAATGACCAACCTGGTTCATGGAAAGGTGTTCAACATCACTAATAATCAGGAAAATGTAAATGAAAACCACATTGAGAAATCACCTCACACCTGTTAGAAAGGCAAGACAAGAGAAAAGTGTTTATAAAAAAGACAAAAGAAAAGTATTGGTGAGGTTACGGAGAAAATTAATGTTGGTGGGAATGTAAACTGGTACAGCCACCATGGAAAACAGCATGGAGTT
>NW_006284335.1:298725-304730 GCF_000327345.1 Myotis davidii | reverse complement strand
CGACCCACAGGTTGAGAACCACTGATCTAGGGAAAAAATCAGAGAGTTTTTGGTTTTGATTTTTCTCTATTGTTTCCCTTTTTTCAATGTTATTGGCTTCTGCACTAATATTTATTATTCTTTTCTTCTGATGACTTTGGATTTAGTTTGCTCTTCTTTTTCTAGTTTCTGAATGGTTGTAATTGAGCATTTTATATAATTCCATTTTCTCTCCATTTTTAGTACTTATTATACTTCTTTTGAAATAAATTTGGCAGTTTCCCTAGAGTTTGCAATATACATTTTCAATTAAATTAAGTTCACTTTCAAATAACACTATACTGTTTCATGGGTAGTGCAGGTACCTTATAAAATTGCTGTCATTCATTTCATTTTTTCATAGGGTACACTCAGTTGTTGCTATTATATTTTAAACAAACTGTCATGTGTTACATCAATTAAGAATAAGGAAAAAAGATTTCATTTTAACTTCATTTTTTTCTTTTCTAACAGTGTTCCTTTCTTTATGGAGATGCAGGTTTCTGAACTATATCAGTTTTCTTCTCCCTGAAGAACTTTATAAATATTTCTTGTAAAGCAGAACTACTGACAACTAATTTCCTCAATTTTTGTTTGTGTGAGAAAGTTTTTATTTATTTTTTACTTTTGAATAATATTAGTTTGGTATTTTTTCTTTGAATACTTTATATAGTTCACTTCACCCTCTTCTTGCTTGTATGGCTTTTGGGAAAAAACAACCCAGTGTAATTCTTATCCTTATTCCTCTACAGATACTTTGTGTTCCTCCCTTTCTCCATGACTTCCTTCAGTATTTTCTTTTTGTCTTTGATTTTTTGAAGTTTGAATATAATATGCCTAGCTGTAGATTTTTTGGTATTTGCCCTATTTGGTTTTCTCTAGCTTTCTGAATCTGTATCATGGTGTCTGCCATTAATTTTGGAGTAATCTCAGTTAACTATTACTGTAAATATCTCTTCTGTTCCTTTTCCTTTCTTCCCCTTCTGGTATTGTTATTAGGCATGTTACAGTTTTTGTAATTGTTCCACAGTTCATGGATATTCTGTTCTATTTCTTTTATTCTTCTTACTCATTGATTTTCAGTCTTGGATACTTTTATTTACATACTAGAGGCCCAGTGCATGAATTCATGCACGGGTGTGGTCCAGCTGGCCCGCCCCCCTTGGGGTGAGGGGGGGGGCAATTGGGGGCGGGGCTGGCGGGGAGGAGTTATAAGTGTCAAAGATGTTTGCAGGGTGTATACACTTTTGCTGTTGGCTTTTGGATGAGTTGAAGCTTCAAAGGTGCTTTAGTGTCAGGGACACTTACAGCTTCCGTTTCTGAGCCTCTCCCTAGGCAGGTAATGTGGTTTAGTTCCCTGCTGACAAGCCCTCTAAAGAGAGGCCCCGGTGTGATGTGCTGCCCTCTTTGGTAGGAAGCAGTGGAGAGAGAACACAAGAAGATGGTGGATGGGCTGGGCACCTCTCCTGGACACCTGACGGTCCAGGCCGTGAGCAGTTTTCCTCATCATTCAGGTTCCTGGTCTATGCAGGCTGGAGCGTGTTTACTTACTTAGAATCACTGAAGGTCACACTTTAGTGATTGAGCTGAGGGGGCTGATCGGGGGTGCTGCCAGCATGCTGTAGGGTCCCTAGGCCTGGCCGGCTATCAGGGCTGACCTGTGGGACACCCGGGGGCCCCCTCTGGTACCCACCTTGGGCTTGTGGCAGTTCCTGCATTGAATGTCTGCCCCCTGGTGGTCAGTGCACATCACAGCGACTGGTTGATTTGCATATTAGGCTTTTGTTATATAGGATCTAGATTTCTCACACTCAGTAATATTTTTACTCAGCCATGTTCAGTCTAATGAATTCATCAAAGGCATTCTTCATTTTTGTTAGAGTATTTGACTTCTAGATTTTTCTTTTAATTTTTTTCTTCAAGTTTTTTAATTTCTCTGCATATATGACACATCTGTTCTTACATGCTATTCACTTTTTCCATTAAATCCCTTAACCCAGTGGTTGGCAAACCGTGGTCCCTTGAGTGTGGCTCTTCCACGAAATACCACGTGCGGGCGTGCACAGACTGTGTGATTGAAAATTTGTGGCCCATGCGCAGAGTTCGGTTTTCGGCCTGGACGAGTCTATTTTGAAGATGTGGCATTAGAAGAAGTGGGGGGGGTGTCGGTCAGTCGGTCAGTCTGGGGTGTCAGGAGACGCGGTGCAGGCGGGCCATGGGATACACAGTGCGGGGGTGGGGAGGGGGGGAGGCCCGCGCAATTCATGCACGAGTTGAGTGAGCCAGTCAGAAAGAAATTTCAATCGTTGTACTGTTGATATTTGGCTCTGTTGACTAATGAGTTTGTCGACCACTGCCTTAACCAATTAATCATATTTACTTAAAATTCCTAATCTATAATTCCAAAATCTCTGCCATATCAAAGTCTGGTTATTATGCTTCCTCCTTTCTCTTCAAACTGTATTTTTTTTTGTTTTTAGTATGCTTTGTAGTTTATTATTGAAAATTGAATATTATGTTCAGGGGAAAGGAACTGAGATAAATAAGTCCTTAGTGTGAGGTTTTAGATTTATCTGTCTAAATATTGGGCTGTGTTTACTGTTTGTTCTAGCCATAGGTGTTAGAGGCTCAAATTTTCACTAATGTCCTTGTTTTTGACTCCCCCATTGTTGTTGTTTTTTGTAGTTTTCTTAGAGACTTACTTCTTAAGTAGATCTGAGTCTTGCAGTTTTTTCAGCTGTAATCCCATGTTACTAAACAGGAACCCTATTGATTAGTGATAAGGTGTGTGGGTAGGGGAAGCATCCTATAGTCCTTTGATAGATACCAGTTGTTTAGCAAGCCCATGTCCCCAGGCTGTGACCTTCACTAGGGCTTCTTGGCTTCACCTCTTTACATGAAACAGGAAGCCTAAAATGGGCTGCAATTGGGTATTTCCATTCCCTCAAGTTTGTGAGCCTTGAAAAAAAATCAAGTTGGCTAAATTCTGGTAAATAGTTAGTTTCCTTTGAGGGAAATCCTTTGTTAAGGAAGAAAAAGAATGCCCTGAGTTGCATTTACCCTTTCCCTGCTAAAATTATGAGGGTATTTTCATCCTAAGAACCTGGTAGGGCTCCTACAGATAGAATTCATGAAAGAGAGGCTCCCCCTACATCTGGACCTCCAGGATTTTTTGTTGCTGTTGTTGTTTGTTTTGTTTTGTTTGTTTGTTTGTTTGTTTAATATATGTTTATAGATTTCAGAGAGGAAGGGAATAGGAGAGACAGAAACATCAATGATGAGAGAGAACCACCGATTGGCTGCCTCCCGCATGCCCCACACTGGGGATTGAGCCCGCAACCTGGGCACATGCCCCCACCGGGAATTGAACCATAACCTCCTGGTTCCGAGGTGACGCTCAACCACTGAACCACACTGGCTGGGCACCTCCAGGAGTTTTTAATCTCTCAAGCTAGTGCATGCCCAGTCTCTACTAATTAACCACTTACACCAAGTGTTCCTACCAGCTGCTGACTCCAGCTCACAGTAAGCTGTGAGTTGTATATCTGCCTCACTTTCCAGTTCTCAGGGCTTCTTTCTCTTAGATCAGTGGTTCTCAACCTGTGGGTCATGACCCCTTTGGGGGTCGAATGACCCTTTCACAGGGGTCGCCTAAGACCATCAGAAAACACATATATAATTACATATTGTTTTTGTGATTAATCACTATGCTTTAATTATGTTCAATTTGTAACAATGAAAATACATCCTGCATATCAGATATTTACATAATGATTCATAACAGTAGCAAAATTACAATTATGAAGTAGCAACGAAAATTATTTTATGGTTGGGGGTCACCACAACATGAGGAGCTGTATTAAAGGGTCGAGGCATTAGGAAGGTTGAGAACCACTGTCTTCAAGTTTGCATTTAAGTTTCCTCAATGTCTTTTTTGGGCTTGATGGATCATTTTTTTTCCTCTTTAGAACTGATTCATATCCATTTTGTGAATGTACCACAGTTTGTTTATCCGTTTACTTATTGAATGGCATCTTGGTTGCTTCCAGTTTGGGGCAGTTATAAATAAAATTGCTATACACGTTGGTGTGCAGGATTTGGTGTAAACATAAGTTTTACATTTGAGTAAGTACCTAGGGATGTAATTGCTAGACCATATGATAAGAGTATGTTTAATTTTGTAATAAACTGACATCAATAGTGGCTGTAACATTTTGCATCCCCACCAGCAATGAATGAGAGTTCTTGTTGCTTCCCATCCTTGCCCTCATTTGATGCTGTCTTTACCTTTATTTTCAACAATATTTCCTGGGTATAGAATTCTAGGTTAAGAATTTTTTCTTTCAGTTCTTTAAGATGCTTCTCCATTATTTTCTGGCTTGCATAGACTCTGACAAGAAATCTGCTGTTTTTCTTAGCTATATTCTGCAGGCAATGTTTCTTTTACTCTTATGATTTTCCTTTATAGTCATTTTTTAAAAATAAGGTTATGATATGTGAAGACATGTCTTGAAGTTAGAGCTATCAGGTTATTGATGATGGATCAGATATGGGGAGTCAGGAGAGAAAGCATCAAAGATATTGCCAAGAGTTTGATCAACTGGAAGGATGACAATTGTTGAGAAGAGGAAGATAGCTGGTGCAGGACATAAAAAAAATCACAATTTGGTTGACTCAGAGATAAAGAAACCATGCCCGTTTGGCTGTCTCAGAAGTAGAGCCATGAACAAGGAATGGTGCAAGTAACTTATTTGAGAGGTGATCCTAGACAGCACCAAAAGGGGAGAGGGACATGAGACAGGGAAGGAAGCAAGACAAACAGAGGGCATGATTTTAAGAAAGTTACCAGTATAGGCACGTGACTCTTACTCCCACTGGAAAATTCTGGGAGCCAGTGTACATTCTAGTCTATATATATAACAGTTCCTTCCTCAGAGGTAGCCAATCCAAGGGAGAGAGGAGATGGTGTATTGATCCCCTAGCTCCCATCATTCATTGGTTGAGGGCTGGTCCTGAGGGTTAGTAGTCCTCAGACACTTCTGGCATGCCTCACACAGATGGAGCAAGGCTTTCAGGGCAGACAGCTTCAGGTGAACACTCAGATGCTGGCAGTGGGTGCGAGCTGTGGAGGTCTAAGAGGATAGGGGCAAAGATGAGCGGTGAACCAGAGGACAGTCCCCTATCAGCCACTCATGAGCCAGGTTTTCCTAAATTTGGGAGTGAAAGAGATTACCCATGATACTTTCTGATGGTGTGGCTATTTGCCTCAAAGCTCCTCTGCCATCTCACTTAACCCTTAGTAGGTACTGCGACTCTTTGCAGGGAACAACAGCAGCCAGCATGGCAAGGCTCTCAGCCCCCAGCCCCACTGCATCTGAAAGATATGCATGCAGAGAGCTCTGCACTCACCATGACGTTTCATCTTCACCATCCGCTTGGGAGTTGGTGGCATTCCCATCTACATTTTGTAAACTGTTTTCTGAGGATCAGAGAGGAACAGTGACTTATGCAAGACCATATAGCAAGGACGCTAGAATCAGTACTGACATTGACTTGCCTTTCCCCTACCTGGGTCACTACCCCTCAGGAACCCAACCCCGGCTTACACTGTCCAGAAATGAGTGTTAGACACAGCGGTGGCTCCTATTCATCACCACATCTTATGAATTAAAAACAATGTTCATGAGGTCATTTCCATGGGCTTTGGGGTTGGCTTTGTAAATATTTGGCCTTTAGGGCTCTTCACAGCCAAGCTCCTCAAGGTGCTGATGTTAAACACACTCCTTCAGGAAAAATGCAATTGGTCTCAGGAAGCCCCTGGGGTCCGGCTCTCAGAGGGTGTCTGCTCAGGCTAATGTTTGACAACACAAAGCCCATTTTTCCTATGACTTTTTCTCATTTAAGACAAGAAAGATTGCCCTCTGCTCGCCAACACACGTACTCACCAGTCATTAATACGCAGGCATTTAAAAACATTTGTGATCAGA
>NW_006284335.1:289997-298477 GCF_000327345.1 Myotis davidii | reverse complement strand
GAGAGAGAGAGAGAGAGAGGAAAAGACAGAGTCACAGACAGACGAAGATGCACAGAATGACAAGGGGTTGGGGGAGAAAGAAAGAGGGAGGACAGAGAGAAGTAGAGAAAGCAATCCTAGCATCGACCAACAGGAGCTTTGTTAAGTGTGTTCTACCCATGCCTGGGATGCTAAAGACATTTAAGACAATGCTGTAGGCCCACATTTTAATGGCCACATTCTGCCCTCGAGTGTCAAAGTAGGTCTCCAAGGAGTTTAGGAAGCTGTACATCAGTGCCCAACAGTGTGCACGAAAACTGCTAGAAGAGGTGGTCATCAGAAGCTTGGCTGCAATTTCTTCTGGCTTTCAGTAGATTTACTTTTATTCTGTGATGATACCCCATGTGTTTATTTCCTACAGCTGCAATACCCAGGCACCAAGACAACAGGCACTTTTTAGTTCTGGAGGCCAGGAGTCCAAGGTCAATGTGTCAGTAGGCTGTGTCCCCTCTGGAGGCAAGTGGAGGGACTTGTCCTTGCCTCCCCAGCTTCCATGGCACCATCAATCCTGGTGTTTCTGGGCTAACAGCTGCAGCGCTCCAATCTCTGCCTCCATCGTCACTTGCCCTCTCCCTCTGCCTTTGCGGCTGTGTCTCCTCTTCGTATAGAAACACCCATCATGTCGGATTAGGCCCACCCTACTCCAGTATGACCTCATCTTTACTAACTGCATCTCTAATGACTCTATCTCTAAACATGTCACATTCTGAGCTCCTGCGGGTCAGGAGTTCAACATAAATTGGGGGAGGGCACAGTGATGAGGAATGGCCATCAGTAGATTGTGACCCATCACTGGGGACAGACCCTCCATGATTCTGGGGAGTCACAGCTTCCCTCAGTGCTGTGGGAAGCTCCCTAGATAGACTGTCCCAACTGCAGAGCTACCCCACAGGGAAGATTGGGCCTGGACCCGGAGAAGAGAAGTTGTCTGTGTCCTGGGATAAAGGCTGGGCCCCTGGCAAGACACCCAAGGACACCAGGGAGGGACCTGAAGGCTAGAACAGCTTGGCCTCCTCATTAACCTTGAGCCCTTGGGAGTTTTCTTAACAGATGCACTGTGGTGTATGGGGAGGGTTCCAGGTGCCTGCCAAAGGGAAAGGTGCAGGGCGGGTTGGGACATCCATGATGAAGGATGTGGCAGGGGTGACACACTGGAAATAAGAAACCAGACATTTTATCATGAATCCTTCGTTTCCTCTGAGAATAGATCTAGAGGATGCAATCATAGTCTTGCTGTGGTGGCATGGGGAAGACTCAGCTAGTGAAAGGACAGAGGCCTGTGCGAAGGAGAGAGACTGGGAAGTGGGTGGGGGACGAGGGTGCCTGGTGTGTATGTGGTTCTGGGTGGAAGCAGGAGGGAGTAGAATCCCTGAAGTGTGGAGAACTTTCCATATATATCTTCAAAAACTCCTTTTTAATAACACTGAGTTCGTAGAAGTGATTATTTATAACTCATGTGTGAGGCATAGGCAGACCCAGAAATGAGTACTATATTTCCTGTAGGATCTCCCAGTTCCACCTCCTGTCCTCTTGCCCAGACATGACCATCCCACACCCCAAATTCTGTGAGACCTTCCCCTTGTTTGTTCAGACATAATTGTGCAGCCTTTATATAAATACAACCATGTGATCTGTATTCTTTTAGGACTCACCTTTTTGCACCTAAGTATGTAGCTGAAGTTAATTCTTCTTCTATGCTTCGTTGTTTTTATTGTACAAATTAGAGGCCCAGTGCACGAATTCGTGGACCAGTGGTGTCCTTCAGCCTGGCCTGCCGGGAATTGGGCCGAAACCAGTTCTCCAACATCCCCCGAGGAGCCCCGGATTGCAAGAGGGCCCAGGCCAGGCCAAGGGACCCCACCAGTACACGGATCCATGCACCGGGCCTCTAGTCTATATATATAAAAGCCTAAGTGACCAGCTGCTTGGCTGACTGGCCAATAGCTATGAAACACACTGACCACCAGGGGGCAGACACTCAATGCATGAGCAGAAACCACAGGCATGGAAACATGGAACAGACTGATGAATCTCAGAGAGAAGGGGGTAGGGGGAAGGGTGGGAAGAGATTAATCAAAGATCTTATATGCATACTAGAGGCCAGTGCACGGACTCATGCACCAGTAAAGACCCTTGGCCTGGCCTGCGGCGATCAGGCCAAAACCAGCAGTCCGACATACCCCAAGGGGTCCCAGAGTGCAAGAGGGCACTCTGCAAAGTTGCTGACACTTGGTGGTTCTTGCATTGAGCGTCTGCCCCCTGGTGATCAATGTGCATCATAGCTATCAGTTGGCCAGTTGTTTAGGCTTTTATATCTATAGATATGCATCATTGGGCCACTCTCTTGCCAGGGGACTACTTTGCTGCTGTGAGGAGTTTTCTGTGGACACTCCTGTGCCTATCTCCTGGTGCCTGTGAGTGGGCACTTGCCCAAGAAAAAATGTGCAGTATCTCAGGGTGGGCATCTGTCAGCCTGGCCAGCTGATGCCAAATTGGTTTTCCAAGCACTGAGTAGCTCCACATGCCTGGTTTCGGGACAGGGAACAATGCTGTCCACACCCTTGCCCACCCTGTCAGACTCCGTTCTATTTCTCATACTTTTCAGAATTGTCAGAATGTTGTTTATAAATGCTACCAAAAAAAAAAGACACAGGAAAAAAGACAATAAAGCAATTTATAACTCAAGACAAATTAAAACAGGTTGAAAAACAGGAGAAGTATTTGTTTCAAGGCAAGAAAACTGAGACCCTCCCCGCCCCATCGATCCCTGAAGCAGCAGATGTTCTAGATGGACCGCCTCAGGGATGGCCCTGCTGGCTAATCCAGTCAAGGGCTCCAAGGTGAGGAAACCAGATTATATATATATATTTTTAAATATATTTTATTGATTTTTTACAGACAGAAAGGGAGAGAGATAGAGAGTTAGAAACATCGATGAGAGAGAAACATCGATCAGCTGCCTCCTGCACACCTCCCACTGGGGATGTGCCCGCAGCCCAGGTACATGCCCTTGACCGGAATCGAACCTGGAACCCCTCAGTCCACAGGCCTACACTCTTATCCACTGAGCCAAACCGGTTTTGGCCAGATTATTATTTTGATGTTTGTTCTTTCCATAACATCCGCGGCCACGGCCTTTCTTTGGTACCACAACTTCATTCTCTGAAACTCTGAGAGTGGACTCCCAGGGGGGGCCACCTCCTGGCCTGGCTGCCCATTGTCACTGGTGCCAATGCTGTGAGTAGCTCAGCCCTCCCTAAAGGCTCATCTTGCAAATGAGGAAGCTGCGGACGGGGGCTACAGGCTGGAACCGGAGAAACTGGCTGCCTCATGCAGGACTGGGGATCCTGGCTGGCCGGCTGGATTGGGGGTTCTCTCTTTTTCCCTTGGAAGAGGCAGTGACTGTGTTGCTCTCAGATTTGGGGGAGCACTGGTACAGAATAGGGGCTCAGTCAATATGGAGGAATGAGTTCAGCAGATCCCCATGGTTCTTGCTTGGCAACAAGGAGTTGAAATTGTCATTGTCTGGTTCTGTCTGTGGGGAGCCCTTCGGTCTCTGTGCCCTCAGATGCTCCTCTGTGAACCTAAGGGTCACACTGAGCTGGGAGGCAAGGTCCATGGGCCTCCAGGAAGGAGCACAGGCACTAAGAGTGGGGCTTGACCCCACAGCTTGGCTCAGCCTGGCTGGCCTCATACCCCCATCTGCTGGTAGAAGCTTAGTGACCCCATAGGACACAAGTCCCTCCGAAGCACACAGGCCTGATCCACACATAGACCGAAAGCAAGAAATCAATCTGTGAATCAAGGGAAGAGGCCCAGGAGGTGGACACAGGAATGGAAGTCAACCCTGGGCCTGGGCAGCAGAGGCTGCAGAGAGGCCTGGAGGCTGGAGACAGGGGAAGAGTAGGGCAGCTGGAAGGCCTCAGGAGCATGGGGGTGGAGGGCATGAGGGAGAACTTAGGGCCACACCTGTGAAAGCTAAGGGGAGGGAGCAGAGGCCCCACAGGTCTGTCAAGGTGGCAACCAAATGCTCCGGGCACTCTGGGTCTGCACCCTGCCCAGGCCAGGAGAGCCCATGACAGGCGAGGAGGAGAGGCCCCTGACAAGAGTGGGCAGCTGTCCACACTCCGCCAGGAGGCCCTGGGACCAGGGTCACTAATATCCCGGGGATGGAAGCCTGTGGCCTCTGGAGCTTCGTCTCCTCAGAGCAGAAAGCCGGAGTTTACCCAACCTCAGAGCAGTGCCCGGGACTCCAGCTGCTGCTGAATCAGCCTGTGTGCCCAGGGACAATGGAGCACCAGGTAGTCAGGTGGCATGAAGGAGAAGGCTGAGAAGAAAGCAAAGGAGAGGAGGTAGTCTGGCGGGCAGGTTCCCTGCACTCGGAGGCAGCAAAGGGGATGCTGACACGGATGGCTGATATGCCCACAGGCTCTAGAGACTTCTGCCTGCTCAGCACCATGGCCTGACGAGGCCGGGGCAGCCGGGCTCAGAGAGTTCTTGAGGCTGGGAGGGAGCCTGAGCAAAGGTGCCTGGAGTCTGTGTGGCCTTTGCTGTCACCACCTGCTGTCAGCCTTGGTTCTCTCGGGGGAGACAGGCTACAGAGCTCACCTACCTGGTGCCGGTGGCGACGCCTGCTAGTCCCTCCACGGCCCTGTGGGGCATCCAGGAGATTTCCGTGGGCTGCCCAGCCCCTCGGCCCTAACCTGCCTCTAACCCCGGCCTCTCGCTGTTTCTCCTCAAGGGCGTGAAGAAGTCATAAACTGTGGAGCCTGCCCAGGTATTTATTTTAGTTAGTAAAAATGCCTTGGACTTTGCCAAGAGCCATTTGACTTTAATTGGAAACTTTTGAGGCATTAAGAATGTGCCGAGGTTTAAGACGGCCGGTCGGAAGGCTCTGCAATCATCGATCATGTGAGCGCTGCTTTGGACCAGGTGGAAAGAAGACAGCCTTTTAGCAAATTCACCTCCTTAATGGACTCATTTGTAACTTTCGGCAACACTGGGCAGCGTCTCTCCCCAGCACTCCATGAACACGGGCCAGTGCGTTTAAAAGCAGCGAACATCTGGTGACTGTAAATGAGGAACCCAGAGAAAACAAAACACGACATAAACAAAAGGCAGCTGGGGGGGAGCCAACAGGACACCCCATTCTGTGGTCAGAGCAGCCGTCCCCGTGGTGTGCAGGAAGCCCGGAGAGGCAGCGTCTGCTGTTCCTGGAGAAATGTTACCGCAGCAGCTTTGTTTACAGAGCATTTACTGGGAGCCAGGCCTGGTCCGGAGGCCACGACCCAGGGCCCAGGCCCTGCTCAGGCCCTCCTCCCCCTGGCCTGTCTCCGCCCCACCCTCCCCATCGCAAGACCTTTGCGCAAGCTTTTCCATGTGCTGGAGCACTGCCCTCCGTCTCCTCGCCTGCCTAGCTAGCTATGGCTGTGTAACAAGTTACCCCCAAACGTAGCCACTTAGAACCACAAACACATTCCTGCACAGTGTCTGAGAGTGAGGAAAACAAGGAGCACCTTAGCGGGGTGGCTCTGATTTAGGGTCACTTGTGAGGGTGCAGTCAAGCCTACTCGGTCTCATATGAAGGCTGAACTGAGGGACTGCAGGATCCAATTCTAAGCTCAACCGTGGCTGTGGGCAGAGGCTCAGCTCCCCACCACATGACCTGCCCCAGGGCTGTGTGAGTGTCTTCAGAATGTGGTGACCGGGTCTCCCAGAAGTGACTCAGGAGAGAGTCAGTACCGAAGGCCCAGTCTCTTAGGATCTGATTTTGGAAGCAATCGGATATCACCTCTGCCACATTCTGTTGTACACTGGATAGAATGATGTCCTCAAAATTCATGTGTACCCAGAACCTCAGAATGTGAATTTATTTAGAAATTGGGTCTTTGCAGATGTAATTAGTTAAGATAAAGTCATTCTGAGTATGGTGGGCCCTCGGTCCAACAACATGTCCTTATAAGGCCATGAAAAGGCCATGAGCAGACACTGAGACACAGAGGAGACACAGGGAGGAAACCCATGCGACAACTCAGGCAGAGATTAGTGATGTGTCTCTACACCAGGGGGCGAGCCATGGCACGGACTCTCCTGCAGGCCCTGCCAACAACTTGATTCCAGACTCCCAGTCTCCAGAACAATTGCTTTAAGCCCCTGGTTTGTGGCACTTTGTTACTGTAGCCCTAGGAGACAAATACATGTTCGTCACACACATTCCTGGTCCATGTAGGAGGAGCCATGAGGCTGTGAGTAATAAGAGGTGGGGACTCGAGGGCTGCCTAACACATTGCCTAAGCTACTCCATTTATTCTTCGGGCCTCAGCAACCATGGCTTTTCTAGGACGCGTGCCCTGACCCCATGTGCCCAGGGCAGGTTCCTGGAGAATCCGGATAGCCTTGGTAACGCATTCCCATTGGATTCTTTCCAGTCTTTCTCTCCTACTGGATTGTAAGGTTCAAGTTGAGGGCGGTTCTATCTTGATTGCTCCTACTCACTTCTATCCCTGGTGATAGGCCAAGTCCAGCATGCAGTAGGTGTTCAATGAATGACTGTTAGATATGCTGTATATCTGCTACTTCTATGACCTCACCCCCACCCCGCCCCATCATCAGTGACCCTCCCCTGAGGCTCAAAATGCTAGAACTCACCCAGACCACTCAGCGCATCAGTGCAGAGCTGGGATTCAAACCAGGTCTGTCTGTCCAAGTCCTGGCTTTTTCCCACTCACTGACACCACCTCACACCACTGCCAGTGATGGGTGGGGCTTCAGGATTGAGTAGAGCCCTGAGGAAAGGTGCCTGTCTCAGGGCAATGCTGGAGAAACACTCACCTGCCGTAGGGTGGCCAGCTGTGGCCTTTCCCTGGGCATCACTCACTGACCACCACTGCCAGCACCCGCTGACCACAAGGGCCTGCTCCCACTGATGGGCATTCAGACTCTGCTAAGGCTCAGTAGCAGGCCCAGAGCTGTTTCTGGGAAGGAGAGTAGTTGTCAGGGTAGGATGGCAGGGCCTTACTCCCAAATCCCAAGGGCCCGCACTGCAGGGCACCTACAGGGGCTGCTAAAGGCTCTAAACAACATCTTTAACTGCCATTGCCGCCCCGAGCACATTGATCTGTGGGTCCTACAGACCAGCGGCAGGGCAGCTCACACAGCAGCCTGGGCCTGTTGCAGAGCTCTCTCTTATTCTGGAACCCACTCAAAACGAGCAACTTTTGGGGTCACCCGATAAATGGGCCAGAGGAATACACCCACGTGAGGAATATTCTGTCTCCAAGAGCCATAGGGGCCCACTAGGCTTCGTGCCTTTTTTGAGTTGTAGGAGAGGTCAGGTGCGATGACTTATGTTTTGCCTTAAAAGGGATAGCTCCACATGCCTCCTCACGACGGGACCCGGAGAAATTTCACTGAGGTAGAAGATCCTTAAATCTTTGTAGATTTATTTCCCATCCTCTGACACGCAATTATCTTACCAATAATTCTAGAATGGCTGCTACTTCTTGCTCACTAGAGCCAATCTGCATGTCACTAATGCAATGGGCCAATGCACTATTTGTGGAAGGCAAAAGTGATCCAGATTCCTGACAACTATTGTGCCTGGGGCTGGAGAGTTGATGTGCCCTGAGACAGGGTAGTGCAGCTGTATCACTGGCCTTCCCAGCCAAAAGCAAACTGCTCTGGTCTTATCTAAAGGAATAAAAAAAGAAGCATTTGCCAGACCAATAGCTACGTACCTGGCACCAGGGGAAGTGCCCATTTGCTCAAGTAGTGAAACTACACCGGGCCCAGCAATTGCAATTGGAATTAAGGTCATGAAAGTCCACTCTTATTCTCCAAGATCCACCTGCCTGCCTTCTCCCAGGCCAAATAGGAGATTTGAATGGGGATGTTGTGAGAGTCACCACCCCTGCATCTTTCAAGATCGTGATGGTGGCATTACTCTCGGCAATGTCTCAAAGAATTGCTTTTGCTTTACTATTTTATGGGTAAGGACAGTTTTGGTGGCTTCCACTTGGCCTTTTCCACCATACTGGCCCCTACTTTATAGGTCATGGAACTAATATGGGGATTCTGTCAGCTGCTAAGTATATCTATTCCAAGTAAGTACTCGACATGGAGAAGCAAGCACAGGAGAAGCTAGCCTCACTGTTAGGCAGAACTAAGCTAAAGCTCCACTGACCGCCTGACCTCCATAATAAGTCCCTACATGACTGATATTTGGGGACTCATGGAATTAGTGTCAGTCCAGAACCAGTGTCCAGAATTCCCCCAAAAGTCTGATTATTCCCTTTCCCCAATGCATAGTCACCCAGGTGAATGGCCATAGGTTTCTTTCAAGGAGGCTGCTAAAAGATTAACAGTACAAGCGTTCACGCTGTGTGCCGGGTCCTTCCTGAAGGGGGCTGTCTGGACAGAGAGAATTTTTAGAGGAGTTTATT
>NW_006284335.1:282326-289695 GCF_000327345.1 Myotis davidii | reverse complement strand
GGAGCTTCTTTGGAATCCTGCTGACTACACCAAGTAATGTTAATGTAAAAACATTCAAATCTGTAAAGAATTTTTAGGAGTTTATTTGAGCCAAACTGACAATAATTGCTGGGAAGCAAGATCTGAAATGCTTCGGGAGAATAACAGTTTTGCCATTTCTCTTCTGCATTTGAAATTAAGGCAGGAATGGAAGGAAGGTTACATGAGGGTGTAAGACAGCAAGGCAGGGGTTGCATTACAGCATAGCTAACAAATTATGTGCTTTCCTCTGGCTGGTTACACTTGCTGCAAAGGTGTATGAGCCTAGACGCACAAAAAAATATATGGTGACAGAAGATTTGCCTTTGGGTGGTGGGCACACAATGCAGCCTACAGATGATGTACCATAGAATTGTACACTTGAAACCTATATGACCTTATTAACCAATGTCACCCCAATAAATATAATTAAAAATAAAATTATAAAAGATGAAAAGAAACAATGAAGAGGGTTTGCTTAAGGCAAAGATAAACTTTTGCTAAAAAGTTATATATATACCCGGGACATGACTGTCCACCATGACCTGCCCAGTTAGAAAGTTATGATCAGGTTGCCCTGTGAGGTTACCTTCTGTAGAACCCTTTTTTTGTCCAGAGGACCTGAGCCAGCACAAGTGAAATAGGGAAACCGTGACAGATAGTTAAATGGCCAAGCAGTTTACAGTCTCTAGTAAATGGCAAATTCCTATCTTCCCTAAAGCAGGGACACTTAAGAGTAAATGGTTTGCACTTCTCCCCTACCAGAGGGTAAATAGCTTAAATCACCCTACACAGGCAGACAGAGAGCAGAAATCCAGTTAGTGCCATTTGCCAGCCACACCCAAGGACAGCTGAAGTAAAGGGAATAAATCTCATTTTGACACATCGGCATAAGACTGATGAATATTCTACGGAGATCCTCCTCTAAGACCTTCCTAAACTCCCAGGCTTTAAAATCCCTCAAGCCCTGGTAGGTGTTGCACATTGCTTAGAGCATCAGCCCATGGACTGAAGGGTCACGGGTTCGATTCAATTCCCGGTTAAGAGCATGTACCTCGGTTGCAGTTTGACTCCTGGCCGTCCCCCACCCCCCACCCCTGTCTCGGTGCATGCAGGAGGCAACCAGTTGGTGTGTCTCTCTCACATCAATGTTTCTCTCTCTCCCACTCCCTTCCTCTTTTCCACTCTCTCTAAAATTCAATGGAAAAAAATATCCTCAGAGGAAGATTAATTAAAAAACAAAACAAAATACCAGCCTCAAAACAAAGGACTCAACGTGCACTGTCCCTCCCAGGACCATGCCTGTGCCTTTCCCTTTCCCTCCTTCTCCCCCACAGTGTGCGTCTCCTAAACTCTAAGGGACCCCATGAGACTTGCCACCAGGGAGCAAGGGAGCAGTGACAGCTCCTCCCAGGCTAACTCCCTGGCCCTACCCCCAGAGCCCCCTTTTCTCTGACTACTTAGTGAGCCAAAGCAGCCCAGCCCGGGCTCATTTCCCTGCCGAGTCCCTCTCTTGTTGCTTTTCTTCTATCCTAGGCCCTTCCTGTTCCACTGTCCTCAGCTTTAATAAATGTCCTCTAAATATCACCTGGACTTGTCCTCACGAAGTCAAGAACCCACACACTACCAGCCAGCCCTAGGCAGACCCGCTCAGGGCCAGGTCCTTTTCCAGTAACTGACCCAACCTCTCTTTATTCAAGGGGTCGCAGTCTACAAACTGGGTCAAACCTAGGAATTGAGGGGTGTAACTCTCTGCTGTTTTGATCCAGGTCAGACTTTCATTCACTTCACTTAGAACTTTTTGGCTCATACAGATCAAGTATTTAGTAAACTACTCATCTGCTTCACTTCTTGGAACACCGTGATCAATTAGTCAACAGGCAGGCCTCTGCAAGTCAGACTATTCTGATCACTGCTTTGACTCTGAGGTCTTTTACGGTAACAGCACCCACCTTGCCTTTGGCAATTAAGAGCTGTCACTTGGCCTTTGTCACCCCAGGACTCATTATCCCCATTGCATTTAGGTTCACCAATTTAGTAACAGCAATTTCCACTGTAATTTCTGACCTACAGGGAAGCGAGATCACAGAACTCTTTAAGGATGCTGCAACTCCCTTCACAAATTTATTTCTCTCAGTCATGATAAAAGGAATATCCTTCCAGGGTGGTGAGATCTTAAATGACACATCCACTCTAACGCGCTAATCTCCCTAAGCCTCTGGATTCCTTCCTTTACAGTAAACCAAGGCAGTTCTGGCACCGATACCTCATTTACTGTGGGCCACCTATGGTCCACATTATAGCTAAGCAGCCAAACGTTCTGTCAGAGCCCCCATTCCCCAGCCAACCCCCCAACTTGCAACATTAAATCCAGAAGCTCTGCTTAGTGGGCCCATATGCTCCTGATTCAACTTGATGTTCCTTCCACCATTAATCACACCTTTATATCCATTCCCACACATGTTCCTTGGATTTTGTTTGTATAAATTAGGAAAAAAATATGTAATTATGGGAGGTACATTGGACCTTCTCATGGGTCACAGTTTGTACCTCACCTCTTGGCGCCTTTGGGACTTGAGTCTAGTCAACAATCTGGAAGCAAAGAGGGGTGGTGTCATCACAGGTTCTTCAGGTACCGGAGAGCTAACGTCTCAGGCAGGGCTAGGAGGGCTCTTCTGGCCGAGCAGAATAGAGGTTCCATGTTCCCAGTTTCATTGGGATATTCCTATGCGTGCTCCTTCCAACGTTCAGGCTCCCATTCCTTCCCAATCGGTCCTTCACTTAATAGCGAGCACCATACAAGGTTGAGATTTCAGTTTGCTTTATTATTCAGCCACTCGCAGGATGAGATTCTGTGTTTGGTTTACAGAAATCTCAGTCTGGAAATAAGCTGCTCACTAGTGTTTAAGCCACCGAGAGGTAAGTGAAGCAGGAGGGCTTCTTGGAACTGCTTTTGCAATGAGGCCACACCATTTCTTTCCTATGGTTCAAAGTTCAACAGGCACAGAAGGTTCTGCAAGAATGTCCTGCCTTCCCACTCTGGGCCATTTCCTGCATGTCCCTTTAGAATGTCTTTATGCACAGACAACATTTTATCTGTATATTATTTCATTTTTACCAAATACTGTCTATTGTGCCTTTGTTTTCCCCTTTACTGGTACCTTGTAAAGAGAATCCTCATGAACATGAGGTATGCCCTTGTTCTTAGAAAACTTGCCCTCACCTTCTCCCTTTGGCCCTCCCCATTCTTGGCCCAGAGTCCTTGGAAGACAGGGCCAAGGGCAAAGCCCCAGCAGTTCTATCACCCACCCGCGACCCTGAAAGCTCTTGGGGAGCCCAGAGTCCTCCTAAGATGCTGGCTTCTTTCCCCTTCCAGAATGGAGTTGGACACAGCAGGGGGAGATGAGGGGAAGGAATGGATCCAGCCTGGCTCCGGGCAGGAATGACGACTTCCATCCTGCCCATAGCAGCCCCACAGTGACGCTGAGTCCATCCAAAGGTGCCTGGGCAAGATTTCCTGTGTCTCCCCCAGGAGGGAGGGAAGCTCCTGCACCCAGCAGGTAAAGGGACAGGTGCAGAGAGGGACAAAACCTGGCCTCCAGGCTCAAGCTGGCAAGTGGCCCGATCCCCCACAAGAATGATGGAAAACACTTCTCTGCTTTCATTGCTCTTGGGAGGACATAAGCTTCCAATGCCCCCTGCCGGCCCCCGGCTTTGGGGTTTGACAGCTCTCACCTGTGGCCTAACCCCTTGCCCTCTCTGGGCTGCAGTGTGCCACCTGGGACATGATTGTGCAGGCTGGGGATTTGAAGGCTCCTGGACAGTGCCCGGCAGTCCCTGCACTAAGAGGTTGCTAGTCCAGGTGTGACTCTGCAGCACCATGTTGGTATTTCATGCTGCCCCGTTGACGGACTTGTCTCTTTGCTGTTTGCTTTGACTGTGTCATTTCCCTTTTGCCTCACTGACTTTCGATCAATATTTAGAGCTTTATAACCACCCCAGAGGGGTATTACTGGGCCTCTTCTCTGTTTGAGCCCTGGCTGATACAGATGCCCGCATTGTGAATGTTTCCAGAGAAACAGGCTCGTAAGGATGGGTTCTCCGCATTGGCTCTGTCCCTAAGTTGCTAGATTCGAAGGCACTAATGACCCTGCTTTCAGTGGTAACGAAAATAAGGGAAGTCCATGTCAAGATGTGGCAACAACGTAGATGATTGCTACTGGACATTGGTAACCAAATACCTACAGATGGCAAGTGTCTCAGTAGCCACATATTTGCTGCTTTAGAACATTTTAGTCAAAATAAAGAGTATAATGTCATTGAGTGGTTGCTCCTATATAAGCTGAAGAAAGTGGAGAAATTAGAGGATGTGCTCAGGGCTTCAAACCCCAGCTCAAACTCTGCATTAATGACCTGAAATCTTCTGCATATACCCTGTAACACAGCAGAGCTCCACAGCTGGGGTCTCTTGGTTCAAACTGTGGCTCCACCACCTACCAGCAGAATGGCCTCCAGCAAATCACTTGGCCTCCCTAGCATTCAGCTGTTGCCTGTGCAAATGAGAATTCTTGTAATGTCTGCCTCAAATGGTCACCAATGAGTACAAAATGCATGTTCCACATAAGTAACAAAAGAAAAATATAGGTAAACTGGATCACAATTATAAACTCTTTTGTACCAAAAGACACCATCAAGAAAGTGAAGAGAAAACCCATAAAATGGGAGAAAACATTTGCAAATCATATCTCTGATAAGGGTCTACCTTAATATCTTTTATAACTCAACAACAAAAAAGCAAACAACCCCATTTAAAAATGGACAAAAAATGAATAGATGTGTCTCTGAGGAAGATATTCAAATAGCCAACAAGCACATGAGAAGATGATCGACATCATTACTCATAAGGGATAAATGCAAATCAAAACCACAATGAAATACTACTGCACACCCACAAGTCTGGTTAGAATTTGAAACAACAACAACAGAAAATATAAGTGTTGGCAAGGAAGTAGGTAAATTACAACCCTTGTACATTGCTGGTGGAATACAAAATTATGTAGTCAATGTGGAAAACAGTTTGGTGTTTCCTCAATAAATTATACATATGACCCAACAATTCCACTCCTGGATATGTACCCAAAAGGATTGGGAAATGGTGTTGACTAAAACTTGTAGACAAATATTTATAGCATCATTTTTCTTGAAAGCCAAAAAATGGGAACAGCCCTAACTGGTTTGGCTCAGTGGATGGAGCGTCAGCCTGCGGACTGAAGGGTCCCATGTTCGATTCCGGTCAAGGGCATGTACCTTGGTTGCGAGCACATCCCCAGTAGGAGGTGTGCAGGAGGCAGCTGATTGATGTTTCTTTCTCATCGATGTTTCTAACTCTCTATCCCTCTCCCTTCCTCTCTGTAAAAAATCAATAAAATATATATTTTTAAAAATGGGAACAATCCAAATGTACATCAGAGATGAATGGCTCAGCTAAGTTGGTCTCTCCGTACATGGCAATACTATCAGCCATGGAAAAGGACTGACGCGCTGAAATACGCTACAATGTAGATGGGCCTCAAAAACACTATGCTGGGTAAAAGAAGCCAGACAGAATGCCACATATTGTAGGATCCCGTTCATGTAAAATGTTCAGAAAAGACATAGCCATAGAGACAGAAGGCTGACTAATAGTTGCCAGAACTGAGGCGAGGGGGATTGTGGGGGCCACAATTTAATGGGTACTGGGTTTCCTTTGGAGATGATGAAAATGTTCTAGAACTTGGTAGTTGTGATAGTTGCACAACATTGTGAGTGTACTCAATGTCACCAATGGTAAACTTTATGTGATGTGTACTTTACCACAATGAAAAAATAAAATATAAAAGTGTAAAGCTTTTCCTCAGCCACCCTCTCACCCAAAATACTGCAGCCAAAGATGAAGGAAAGCGAACCCCCCTGCTCTGCAATTTCAGTGGGCTGATCAATAAGTTGATCTTTTGATCTTCCATTGCCCATGTAAGTGGAAGCAGGAAGCAGTGATTCCATCCTCCTATGAGGGTGGTTTGGGCAGGATTGAGTGGGTTGCTTATCTCCCATCCCTTGCCCAGCAGAAGCAGGTAGCACTCCGATTCTCCTTCCAGGGCAGTGTTACTGAGGTCCAGCAGCAAGCTGAGCCTCTGTCACCCCCAAGAGACTGAGCAAAGTGATACAAGTCAGAACTAATAAACACTTCACTTTGTGCTCCCTGGAATGAGAGGGCCCAGCAGGGAGTTGATGAAGTAGCCAAAAACATGCACACCCACCTGAGCCTTGTGCTACACATGAATAGGGAGGCTCCCTTTTTAGGAGAAGAAGAGAGAAAAGAAGGAGGAGGAAGAGGATAAAAAGAAGAAATAAAATCCAGAGTTTTAGAATATAATATCAAAATGTCCACAATACAATAAAAACTAACTTGTCACATGAATGAGAATAGGCAATCAACATACATCACCATTGAGATAAATCAGATGTTGAAATGACCTGACAAGGTGAATAGTGAGGCCGCATCACCCAGATATCAAAACCAGACAAAGACACCACAAAAAGAAGAGAAATTACAAACCAATATCTCTCATAAATTCAGATGCAAAAATCCCCAACAAAATATGAGCAAAATGAATCCAATAGTATAAAAAAATTATACACCAAAACCAAGTAGGATTTATTCCAGAAATGCAAGGCTAGTTCAATGTTTTGAGATTAATCAATGTAATCTATCATACCAACAAGTTAAAGGAGAAAAAAATCATATGGTCATATCAATCGATGCAACAAAACATTTGACAAAGATGCAAAACCCATTCAAGATGAAAACTTCAGCAAACTAAGATCAGAGAAACCCCCTCAACTTTATAGTGTCTACTACATTCCTGCAGCTAACAGCACAATTGCTGGGAAAGGACTTGATGCTTTCCCTCTGTATGTCCACTCTCACCACTCTTACTCCACGTAGGAATGATGTTCTAGCCACTGCATCAAACCCCGCGGGGAGAGCACATTTTAAAGGAAGAAATTAAACTGCTGCTATTTACAGATAAAATGATTGTCTACATAGAAAATCCAAAGGAATCTACAAAAGAAAAGAACTCCTAGAGTTTGCAAGGTTGCAAACATACAATTGATCACATGTCTATATATTAATAATGAACATGTATAGGATCTGAAATGCTGACAATTACAACCCCATTGTATGAAAAAAAATCAACAAAAACCTCAATAAATACCATGTTCACGAATTGCACGACTCAACAACATGGTAAAGAAGTCAGTTCTCCCCAAATTGCTCTATAGATTCAGTGCAAGTCCTTCCCCCATCCAA
>NW_006284335.1:276199-281454 GCF_000327345.1 Myotis davidii | reverse complement strand
TTGGTCTGTGGACCACATTCACATCGTTATCCCGGCTATGAAACTGTGCTACAGTTTTGCAAGCTATAAGCACTGGGGGAAACTGGGTAAAGGACACACAGGCTCTCTCTGTGTTGTCTCTCACAATTTCTTGTAAACCTACAAGTATCTCAAAATAAAAATGTATGCTGGTCTGCTCTGCTCCAGTGTTTTAGCTCCAGTGGAATGAGCCACAGGGCTCCCAGAGCCAGAGGGGAGCTGACTTATATAACAGCAGTCCCTGCCCCTGGTCCCCTGATTGGTCCATCCTCATCCAAATGAGGACTCCAAGTCCTCACCGTTTGATTGGTCCAAAAGGCACTGACTAATAGGTCAGCAAAGAGCCACTCTGATAGGTTGATGAAAAAGAGGATGGGGGATATAGTTGTGCAGCTTGATTGGATGGGGAAAGCCTCAGTCCTATTGGTTGAAATAGGATCCCAGGAACTTCTCCATAAGGGCTGGCTCAGTTGGCAGTTCAGTGCAGGCTTTTTCCTGAAGTGCAATTTGCATGAAAGGCTCCCGTGTAGAAATGGCTGCTACATTCTGTTTTTCTGGTTTTGTTTTTTAAATTTTAGCCCAGTTAGGGCAGGAGCCCTTCTTAGTAGGTGTCTTCTTTCTTAGAATCCACAGACAGACAGCTAGATAACAGTGCACCATGAAGAGAGGAAGCAGGGGAGATCATAACAGTGACACCAGAGACCACGATTCACAAAGCTAGCCCCTGACAAGTCCAGCTCCCTGTCCCAGAGCAGGGTTTCCACCTTTGCTGGCAGCCTCCTCCTTGCTCCCCATCCTGTGCCCTGGGGCCCAGAGACAACAGCAGGCACAGACACTTCTGGGCCTGTCCTGTTGGAGCCTAAGCCATCTTCCTGGATGCCCCTTGATTTTCCATCGAAAAGAACATGTGAGGCTGTGGCTGAGAGTCAGGCCTGCGCAGGGGTGAGAGTGACAATCAGGCGGTGTTCTGGCCTCTGTCCGGTTCCGGTCTGTTGGGTGCAGTCAGGAGGTTCCTGGCTATGATTGTATCCAGTTTCAGGGCTGCTGCCACTACAGCCTGGCTGGATTCTATCCTTAGAATTCCCAGTAATTCTTGTAGGGAGGGACACAGAGAAACTCCAAAGTGACCACCTAGCACTGTCCCCGAGGCTGGCAGAGGTACTGGGGGCGGCAGAGGTGCAGGGAATAGGGGCAGTCTCTGGTTTATGGCTGGAAGGCACATGGAAACCACCCATTTCCAGGTTCACAGAGCAGAGGCAGGATTGACACCCCTCCCAGCAGTCCCCCAGGATCCAGAGGCAACTTGGTCATAGGCAGCCAGAGTTGGCCAGGCCACTTGACAACCAACAGCAAGGAAACTGAGGACCCAGAGAGGAGCCAGAGAAAGCCGGAGCCGGTCATCACAGCAGCTGGCCCATTGGTCCCTGAGAATTGATGCAGTGGCCTTAATGTGGTCATAAGCAGTGGTGTGGTGAGAACATGGCCCTCCCCCAAACTTCTGGGACCACAAACTTTGTTTTCTGTCTTTAAACGACATTTACAGGGAAAAGCAATTCACAAAGTCTTCCTTGGGAAACATGAAAAAAGAATGGTAATACCACTAATAATGAGCACTTACGTGCTCTGTCCTGCTCCTGTTATATGTCCCATGATGCCCTGCTCCCCAGAATTGGTATAATGTGTTTGGCACAAAGTAGGTGCTTAATAACTAAGAGTTCCAGCTCCTTCTTTCCTTATGATTTCTCAGAAGAACTTCACAACCCCTGGCTCAGAGTCACCAGTTCTCTCGGGAGGGTGTTGCCAGCATAGGGCAGGCAGAACAGTGTCCCTGAGGGGGGCCACTGCACACTTTCCTGTCTTGCAGCTGGGTAGCCCCATCAGGAAGCTGGAACCAGTGCAAAGAATACCACTTCTGTTTTAAAATATGGCTGCATACTCTCTGGCACTCCTACATCAAGAGGTGGATCTGTGTCCCCTCTGAATCTGGGGGTCTGTGGCTGCTTTGGCCAAGGAGAAGGGGAAGTGACACTGTGTGACTTCTGAGGCTGAGCCACAGGAAGCAGTGCCATTTCCTCTTAATTGTTGGAACACTCATCCTTGGAGCCCTAGCCTAACATGTGAGAAGTCTCATTACTTTGAGGTCACCATGCTGGGAGGAAGCCCAAGCCATGCAGATAGCCATGAATGAGCGCTCCAGTTGACAGTCCCCATGGGGCCTGTGCGCCAGGCATCCTAGCACTGCTGACAGAGTAAAAATGCCCTGTCCTTATAAGTGACCCTCATGTCCCAGCTATTATAGCTTTTCGCCGTTTGAGTCACATAAAACCCTTTGAGTCTTCCCAGCTGAAGCACTAGACACTTGATGCATTGGTTGATTAGTAGTGTTGTTTATTTTTCACATATTTGTGAATTTTCTAGTTTTTCTTTTGTTATTGATTTCTAGTTTCAATTCTTGTGTCAGAAAAGAAACTTTGTATGATGCCTGTCAAACCTCAGAGGGAAGGCAGGGGAGGGTGGGGGGGGAGGGGGAGATATCAACCAAAGGACATGTATGTGTGCATATAAGCATAACCAATGGACACAGACACTGGGGGGTGGGGAGCGGTGAAGGCATGAGCAGGGGCGGGGGGAGAAATGGGGGGGGGGAAGGACACATATGTAATGCCTTAATCAATAAAGAAAATAAATTTTTAAAAAGGAAAAAAATAACTAGGAAATTGAGCAAACATCTTGAGATAAACAAAAACAATAATACAGCATACCAACACTTATAGGACACAGAGAAAGCAGTCCTAAAGGAAATTGTATAGCAATACATACATACATTTAAAAAATCTCAAATTAGTAACCTAAGTGTATATATTAGGAACTAGAAAATAAGCACAAATTAAACCGAAATGAGAACAATAGCTATAGAAAAACAATAGAGAAAATTTAACTCAAAATATATCAAAAATTAAGCATAAGAGCTTAAAACTATAAAACTCTCAGAAGAAAACATAGAGGATAATCTTCATGACATTGGATTTAGCAATGATTTGGGGGCAGGGCTATGACACCAAAGGCACAGCTAATAAATTGTACTCATCAATTAAGTCAGCTCTCAGAGCTTCTTCTAGCCTTGCAACTTCCCTCTGGTCTGATTCTCAGACATTCCTCACAGCATGGCCCCCAAACACCAGTCTTCACTCCCACTTCAAACGGAGAAACCAAAACGGCCTCCTGCCCCCAAGCAGGAGAAGAAGTCAACCCCTCAGGACTTGCCAAAGGAAGAAAAAGAACAACAAAAAGCAGTTGAACATATTGATAAAGTACAAAACGAAATAGACCGACTTAATGAACAAGCCAGTGAGGAGATTTTGAAGGCAGAACAGAAATATAACACACTCCGCCAATCATTTTTTTCAGAAGATGTCAGAATTGATCCCCAAAATTGAAAATTTTGGGGTAACAACATTTGTCAACCATCTACAGGTATCTGCACTGCTTGGGGAAGAGGGGGAAGAGGCACTGCCTTATTTGACAAGAGTTGAAGTGACAGAATTTGAAGATATTAAATCAGGTCATAGAAGAGATTTTTATTTTGATGAAAATCCTTACTTCAAAAATAAAGTTCTCTCTAAAGAATTTTATCTGGATGGGAGTGCTGATGCATCTTCAAAGTCCACTGAAATCAAATGGAAATCTGGAAAGGATTTGGCAGAAACATTCAAGTCAAACAAAGAATAAAGCCAGCAGGAAGGGACAGCATGAGGAGCCAGAGAGCCTTTTTACATAGTTACTGACCATTCTTAGGCAGGTGCAGATGAGTTGGGAGAAGTCATCAAAGAGGATATTTGGTCAAATCCATTACAGTAGTACTTGCTTCCTGACATGGATGATGAAGAAGGGGAAGGAGAAGGAGATGGTGATGATAATGAAGAGGAAGGGTTGGAAGATATTGATGAAGAAGAGGATGAAGATGAAGGTGAAGAAGATGAAGATGATGACGAGGGGGAGGAAGGAGAGGAAGATGAAGAAGATGACTAGTGGAACACTGATGGGTCCTTTTCAAATTTTCTCCAGTCCCTAAGAGCAAGTGGCAGTCTCTTTATTTTTTCCTCTTATGCTCAGTTGCCCTGTATCTGAGGTCTCCTTTCTCTCCTTTACACCATGGTTCTCACCTTTGGGAGCAGGCGGGGGTGGGGTACCTTGAGCAGAATACAGTGGGGAAAGAATCTTTGTCCCTTTCTGTCCCGGGGGGGAGGGATGTATGTTGGGCAGAATACAATGGGGAAAGAACACCTGCCCCTTTCTGTTCCAAATTCATTGTTACCCCACCCTGTCTCAACCAAAGCTTTATGGAGTCAACACCACTGTGCTCTGCAGGGAAAAGAAAGAAAAAAGAAAACCCTTCTGCTCCCTTAGGTCGCTGGGAGCTGGAGGGTGCTGGCCCCTGGGCAGGAGCGCACAGAATTCTAGCTTTTTCCTCCTTCCTCTGTGTACTGGGCTCAGAGGTTACTGTGTCTCTGTGAATATGGACAGTTAGCATTTACCAACATGTATCTGTCTACTTTCTCTTGTTGAAAAAAAAAAAGAAAAAAACACTTTTATAAAGATGGGTATAGAAGGTCCACAAAGGGCGGAGTTGAGAAGTTTGGGTGGGTTAAGTGGGCATTTTGCCAACAAGGCTTCTCCTTTGGCATGTGTAATTGTGATGTTTAATGGGCATTCTTGCAGTTTAAGATGACACTTCTAAAATAAAATTATCTCCTAATGATGAAAAAAATTAAAAACTTTTACGCATCAGAGGATACACTCAGGAGAGGGAAAATACAACCCACAGAATGGGAGAAAATATTTGCAAATAATATATTTGGTTAGGAATTAATTAATAACAAAATAAATAAATAACTCCTACCACTCCACAGTGAAAATCAAATAATTCAATACAAAAAAGACGAAGAATTTAATAGACATTTTTTTCAAAGAAGATATTCAAACGGCCAACAAGCACATAGAAAGATGCTCGATATTATCAGTCATTAGATAGAAAAATTCAAGTCAAAACCACAACCAGATACCACCTCACACCTACCAGGATGGCTGTTTTGTTTTGTTTTTTAATGAAAAAAAAAAAACCAACAAGTGTTGCCCTAGCTCATTGGTGGGCAAACCACG
Source organism: Myotis davidii (assembly GCF_000327345.1). Classification (NCBI taxonomy): domain Eukaryota; kingdom Metazoa; phylum Chordata; class Mammalia; order Chiroptera; family Vespertilionidae; genus Myotis; species Myotis davidii. The sequence goes on along the minus strand of NW_006284335.1, from coordinate 276,276 downwards.
GCTTTCGAGCCACATGCAGCTCTTTAGCCCCTTGAGTGTGGCTCTTCCACAAAATACCACGTGCAGGCACGCACGTA
>NW_006284335.1:248640-275951 GCF_000327345.1 Myotis davidii | reverse complement strand
AGGGTGGATGGGAGAGTTGGAAGGGGTCGACCACAGCGAACGTACCTCAATCAGATTGAGGATGTTTTTAGCAAAGGCCAGCTTAGGAAGAGCCACACTCAAGTGGCCAAAGAGCTGCGTGTGACTCGAGAGCTGCAGTTTGCCAACCATGGCCCTAGCTGGTTTGGCTCAACGGATAGAATGTTGGCCTACAGACTGAAGTGTCCTGGGTTCGATCCCAGTTAAGGGCACATGCCCAGGTTGTGGACTTGGTACCTGGTAGGAGGTGTGCAGGAGGCAGTCAGTCAATGATTCTCTCTCATCATTGATGTTCATACCTCTATCTCCCTCTCCCTTCCTCTCTGAAATCAATAAAAATATATTTTTAAAAAAGTGTTGTTAAGGATGTGGAGAAAGTGGAACTATCACACATTGCTGATGGGAAAGTAAAATGCTTCTGTTGCTATAAAAAAAAAAGATTATAATTGCTCCTGAAAACGTTAAACATAGAATTACCATGTGACTCAGTAATCCCACTCCTAAGTTTATACCTCAAAGAACTGAAAGCAGGGATTCAAACAATGCTTGTCCACTGTTCATAGCAGCATTATTTATAACCAAAAGGTAGAAACAACCCAAGTATCCATCAACATATACTAGTAAGTGGATAAACAAAGTATGATATATACATATAATAGAATATTATTCATCCATAAAAAAGAAGTGAAATTCTGACACATGCTACCACATGGATGAAACTTAAAGACATGATACGTAAAATAAGCCAGACACAAAAGGACACACATATTACATGATTCTACTTAGATGAAGTTCCTAGAATAGGAAAATTCAGAGAGTAGAACAATGGTTACCATGGGCTGATGGAGGGGGGATGGGGAGTTATTGCTTAAAGATTATGAAGTTTCTTTTTGGGATGATAAAAAATCCATTCTTGAGATACATAGTGGTGACAGTTATACAACATTGTGAATAAACTTAATGCCATCACTTACTTGTACACTTAAAATGATTAAATGTAAATTTTATGGTATGTATATTTTGCCACAATAAAAAAAATCAGAAAAAGGAAGGGAGGGAAGAAGGAAGAAAAGAAGAGAGGAAAAGGGAAGGAGGGAAAGAAGGAGGGAGGGAGGGAGGAAGGGAGAGAGGGAGGGGGGAAGGAAAGGAAGGAAGCTCAGCATCCTGGCCAACCTGGCTGCTTGTGGGCCTGACCTGACTTTCACCTTTCCCGATCCAACCTCCATACAAATATTTCTCTTTCGCTGGGGTATGCTCACTTCCAAAATAAACAGGTGGATATTTTAATCCCCAAAGAAGGAAGTTGAAGGAAGAAAAAGTTTCCCCAATTTTTGCCATCTTAATTCTTCAGATGAAGGAGAAAGGCTCATTCTAGTTCCAGAGGGGAATCCTAGCATTTCACAACGGGACTGGACCTCCTGAGTCCAGCAGCTCTAGAAGTAACCTGGGTGTGAGTTGGTCGTCATAACTAACCATCGCCTGAGCCTCATCCAGTCATAACTAATCCCCCCACATATGGAATGGGGTGTGCGTGCCCCATGTTACACACAAAGAACCCCTGGCTCAGGGAGGCGCTGGGCTGGGCTCCAGGTCTCATGGAAGAGGCTGTAATGGAAGCCAGGTCTGTGTGAATATCCCTCCCAATTCCTAGGAGTAGAAAGGAGGCTTCCTCAGGCCGGAGGCAGAGGACATGCCGCCGTTGGAAGTAGGTTTAGTTCCAGTGTTTGCCCCCGGATGACTGTCTATCCGGGTGCAGTCCCCCCACCTCCCTGAGCCTTGTTTCCTCACCAGGAAGAGGAGGGTGAGCATCCCTGCCTCCAGGGCTTGAGATCTGCCCCAGAGCAGTGCTGGAGTTGCTGTGACGGAGAGCCTACGTGACCATTCGGGGAGAGTTTTGGTAGCTGGCCCGATTTCTTCTGTGTGTTTGAGGTCGATACCCTGAAAAAGGTGTGTTCTCTTGGCCTGATTCTTTTTCAGAAATGTTAGGATGGAAGTGTAATGAAGGAGGCTCCCCGAAGCGGAGTGAGCACCCATGGAAGAGTGGGACACGTGCCACCGGTGGCAGTGTATGAAGGCGATGTCTCTTCTGGAGAGGAGCAAGACTCACTACCTTCAAAGACCCTAGGGAGCCTGGTGGCTTTGGAGGAACGTAGTCGAGGAGCAAGAGAACTTGATTTCTCTCTGAGAAGCCACAGGAGAAAGTCCTGTGAGCTCATGCGGGCACTGGCTTTGGGCCAGCACATCCTCCCTTCGCGAGCTGTGTGACTTTGATTAGGTTACCTCCCCTCTCTGAGCTTCACTAGCTTCTTTCTCCAGGCCGTACCACCTTCTTCTGAGCCCTTAGATTACAGTGGTCAGCAAACTGCGGCTCACGAGCCACATTTGGCTCTTTGGCCCTTTGAGTGTGGCTCTTCCTAAGCCTTAGGAGTACCCTAATTAAGTTAATAACAATGTACCTACCTATATAGTTTAAGTTTAAAAAATTTGGCTCTCAAAAGAAATTCCAGTCGTTGTACTGTTGATATTTGGCTCTGTTGACTAATGAGTTTGCCGACCATTGCCCTAGAATAAAAATCTTCCCAGCCTGGCAGACAGAAATGGAGTAGATGGTCCTGAGAGTGGGCAGACTTCCATGTGGGGCAGCTCCCACCCGCTGACAATGTCATTCCTGAGTGTGGGGGTTTGTTAGTCAGCAAATGCATTATGAACACCTACCACTCCTAAGCTTCGTGCCCCGTATTGGGTACAAAGGTCCCTGGCGGGCAGCAGTGTCTCATACACCAGGTGGCCGAGTCTCAGAAACTGTCCTTGCGGTAGGAGTTCACGGCAGTGGTGAGGCTCAGAGACAGAGGCTCTAAGAGGCCCCTGGGGGCAGCAAATACCAATGCCAGAGTGGCCGCATGAGTGAGTGAATGCACAAGGGCAAATGGGCAAAGTGGAGAGGCCCTGCCCCCAAATAAAGCCGCCGCTCAGCCCATCCACTAGCTGCCATGTGGAAGCTTGAGCCTCATGTGGCCAGAGCCCCTGATTTTTTCTAGAAAACCAGAGGCCCAGATTCTCATGTGCAATGTCTCTAATTGTCAGGACCGTTTGGTTCTGCTACAGTAAAAGCAGACCCAGATCACGGTGGCTGAGAACAGCAAAGATCACTTCTCGCTCATTCATGCTCTGAGCCCCACATCATCTGCAAGGGCCCCTCATCACCGGCGTCATTCACTGCGATTTATGTCCGATGTGACGCATGGGGAGGACGCGTAGGGGCCGGCCTGATTCAACACCAGCTGGAGGACTGCCCAATCCCAGAGGCCTCCATGCCAAGGAAAGAGATCTGGACGGCCTCCCCGTCGCAGTGGAATGCTCAGGACTGAAGGGACATGGCGCCTCTGTTCATCCCAGTGGTCATAGCTGTCCACAAGGCCCAGGCAGCCCCTTGCAGTCCTAGGTGTGAGCTAGCCATGGCCTTGGGAAGGAAGGCGCCCACATGGCCAGCCGCCCCATCTCCTGATTAGTCAATGTTGGGAACTGACGTTAAGCCATTGTAATCAGTGTGCAGGCCACACAAAACCTTTCTGCAGCCCAGGTGCCAGGGTCGTGTCCTAGGACTGTGAGCCAGATAATGAGATGTGACAGGGACCACACGGGACAGAAACAAGCCAGCTCTGCTCGCGAGCAGGGACTGGCAATGCCGCCAGCCACACTACCCACCCTGTCCTGGAGGCGGTGCCTCTGCGGAAGCCTCTGCCCCCTGGTCGGCCCCTATGTGCTCTCTGCCACCTCATTTCTGCCCTTTGACCTTTCTGTCTGCCATGTCTCAGTGCCAGTGTTCCCCCAGCCAGCCTGCAACCCCCAGGAAAGTCTAGTCTCACAAGACAGGTACTCAGTAGATTATTTTATTCTATTTTATTTTATTTTAAGTTATCTTTATTGTTGAAAGTATTACAGATGTCCTCTCTGTTTGTTTGTGGGTCTTTTCCCCATTGACCCCCTCCACCCAGTACCTGCCCCTCCCAGGCCTTCACCACTCTATCGTCTGTGTCCCTGGGTTATACATATAAGTTCCCTGGTTAACCAATCCCCTCCCAACCTCCCCCCTGCCACCCTGCCTTCCCTCTGAAATTTGTCAGTCTGTTCCATGCTTCCATTTCTCTGGTTCGATTTTATTCATCAGTTTATTTTGTTCATTAGATTCCACAAATGAGTGAGAACATGTGATACTTGTTTTTCTATGACTGGCTTATTTCACTTTTCATAATACTCTCCAGGTCCCTCTATGCTTGTTGCAAATGGTGAAAGTTCTTTCTTTTTTACAGCTGCATAGTATTCCATTGTGTAGATGTACCACAGCTTTTTTATCCACTTATCTGATGATGGGCACTTGGGCTGTTTCCAGATCTTAGCTATTGCAAATTGCACTGCTGTGAACATAGGGGTGCATATATTCTTTCTTGTTTTTTTTTAACTCTTTATTTTATTTTATTTTACAATATACAAAATAAATCTTTTACCAGATTGTTAGATACAAAGTAATTAGCCATTTATATGCAATAATCATTAACATTTAGAAAAAGATTTTAAATATAAATAATGCTTCATGCAATAAACAATATTTCAAGAAAAAATGATTTTAAATATAATAATATTCTTTCTGATTGGTGTTTCTGGTTTCTTGAGATATAGTCCCAGAAGTGGGATTACTGGGTCGAATGGGAGTTCCATTCCCAAATTGTCCTCTTTGGAGAAGTGTCTATTTAGGCCATTTACCCATTTTTTAATTGGATTGTTTGTCTTCCTTTTGTTAAGTTGTATGAGTTCCCTATATATTTTGGAAATTAACCCCTTATTGGATTCAGTTGATTATTTTAGAAGAAGCAAACAAATAAAGACACAGGACCCCATTTTTCAGGTAAGAATGACCTCAGTCCTCACGGCTACCCAGTGGCTGTGTCAGGCGACGCAGCAAGTACTGGCCTAATGAACAGTGGCCACGTGCCAGGAGCTTCCTGTGCGGTGGCGGCTGCTTGCACTCCATCCTCACGGCACCTCTGAGGTTGGCACTTACGTATCATTGCCCTGTCTACAGATGGGGAAACTGAGGCATGGAAGAGTTTGAAGCTTGCCCTTAACTGTGTCCACCCTGGGGGCCATGTCCCTCCCACCTCCAGGCTCAGAGTTCCACCTGGGGTCAAACTCCTTCATCCCCTCGGAAGCTCCTGGGCCCTGGGTGCCTACAGGGACGAACTGGCTCCTGGAAGCCAGACAGGTCCAGAGAGGGCGTCAACCCCACTCGGCCCCTCGCTGTCCCTGTCGATGTCCCCAATGGCAACCATGCCCTGCATATCAGTTGGGGGGCACATTTGCCTCATCCTGGGAGAGCCATGTCCCCTTCTGGAGATGAGAAAACCAAGGCCCCTGGACGGAAAAGCAGAGCCACATTGCAGCCAGGCCTGTCTGGGTCCCAGCCCCACGGGAGGCCTTTGCCTAGGGCCAGTGCCCCGGAGAAGACAATTGGTTTGACAAGATGGGGCATGTAGCTCAGATTTTTAAAATTGTGATAAAATATACAAAACATAAAATTCATCATTATAACTATTTTCTTTAAAGGGGAGATGCTGATTTTTATTTTTTAAATATATTTTATTGATTTTTTAAAATATATTTTATTGATTTTTTACAGAGAGGAAGGGAGAGGGATAGAGAGTTAGAAACATCAATGAGAGAGAAACATCGATCAGCTGCCTCCTGCACACCCCCTACTGGGGATGTGCCCACAACCAAGGTACATGCCCTTGACTGGAATCGATCCTGCGACTCTTCAGTCCGCAGGCCGACGCTCTATTCACTGAGCCAAACCAGTTAGGGCTATTATAACTATTTTTAAGTGGCATTAAGTACATTCACATTATTAACCCCTCTCCCCCTGCTGCTCCCCTCCCCGTGCCCAATCCACCTCCAGAACTCCTTTCATCTCACAAAACTGAAACTGCACCCTCTAGACCAGAGATGGCGAACCTTCTGAGCTCGGCGTGTCAGCATTTTGAAAAACCCTAACGTAACTCTGGTGCCGTGCCACATATAGAAATGTTTTGATCTTTGCAACCATAGTAAAACAAAGGCTTATATTTTTGATATTTATTTTATATATTTAAATGACATTTAACAAAGAAAAATCAACCAAAAAAATGAGTTCGCATGTCACCTCTGACACACGTGTCATAGGTTCGCCATCACTGCACTAGACGCTAACTCCCCAGCCCCTCCCCAGCCCCTGGCGTCCACCGTTCCCCCCTCCATCTCTCAGTGTGACCACTCCAGGGACCTCAGGTCAGTGGAACCGCAGCTTCTGTCTTCCAGTGGCTGGCTTATTTCTCTCAGCACAGTGTCCTCAAGGCTCACCGTGTGGTCGCCTGGGTCAGAACCCCCTTTGTAAAGGCTGAGTAACAGTCCACGGTATGAATATGCCGCATTTTGCTTCCTCATTAATCCATCGGTGGACACTTGCGCTTTGCTCCTGTGTTAGCTGTTGTGGATGCTGCTGCTGTGAACATGGTGCGCAAGTATCTCTTCAAGTTCCCGCCTCCAATTCTTTGGGGTGTGTACCCAGAAACGGAATTTTAGATCACGTGGTAATTCTACTTTGAATTTTTTGAGGAAGAGAGAAAGATACATATTTTAAAATGCCCTTTCCGTCACTTATATTGATTATAGGAAAGTGGAGAAAGGACAGTGAAGAAAAAAGAAAACCAAAATGACTTTCCCCGCTGCAGGAGAGCCCTGCATGGGTTCCATCCTGAGGTGAGACCACCTCACCCACTGAGCTTCCCATCCCCATCCACGCCCTGTTCCCGAGCTCTGCACCAGACTCGGCTGGACCCTGGGATGGATCTGCGCCCTGGATGGGCGTTGGGAAGAGCACCCTCCGGCCGCAGGAGCCAAAACAGGCCTCCCCTAGGCAGAGACCAGAGCCGCACGGGCATGCTCAAGGCCCAGTGCCCACACCAGCTTCCTCCGCCCCGTCACCACCCCCACACCCCGCTCGGGGAGGCGCCAGGCCCGGTGCCTCACAGGTGCTGGGGCCCAGCTCGGCCTCCCCGTGGCTCCAGCGTCATCTAGAGAATGTATTTGAGCTTCGTGTGGAGTTGAGTTTCTTTTGGCAAACGCTGGAGACTGACAAAAATACTCACGTCAAAACATTTCTGGGGCAAAATTTATGAAAGCATTTGAATTCGGCCTGGGCATTTTTTTCCCTTTTTCCCTTTCCCCCTCCCCCTTGTCCCGAGTGGGAGGCAGGGGGAAGAGATAGAGTCCAGATGTTGGTGGGAATTACTTTCTCGCTCCCTCCCCCAAGCCCCTCTGGCCAGAGGGATGTCGGAATCAATGGCCGCTGTGTGTCCACTGAGCACAGAGGCTGTTCGCCGGGCCCAGGGCTCTCCCGTGTGAGCACCGAGGAAGTACCCCGGCCTGGAGTTTGCCCCCTAACCCCAGGGTCTGGGGTAATTGTCTGCAGAGGCAGCCTGGGGCTGGGCGGGCCATAATGATTTAGGCAGGATCTATTTCACTTCAAGCCTTTTCTACTCCGAAGAGGCCTAATCGAAAGTAATCTGAAAATTAGAGAAAATAAAAACCATGCCCACCGTTACATAAATACCCATTTCCTTGCATCGGCTGCTCGAAATCACCTCATTCCAGAGCAATGTGATGTTTCCCTGATGGGGCCGAGCCCTGGGGGCCTTTTGATCCACACCGCGGGCCGCTGCTCCCTGGCAGCAGCAGCAGAAGGTGGGGGACAGAGCAAAGAGCAGGAGCAGGAGGGGGAGCCCTGCCGCGGGGCTGGCCTCGCACTAACTGGCCAGGCCTTGCACACCTTGAATGTGGCCTGGGAGTTGGGGAGGGACAGTGGGGTGGAGGTGGCCTTATGGGACTTTGGTTCGCCCCTCGGTTCCATTTCCTACTCCTGACTCAAAAGGCCATCGCAACAACTCCAGGTGGCCTCTCCCCCACCCTTTCCCTCTGCTCCCCAGGCCCTCCTTCCGGCGCCCAGACACCAGCTCAGTCCCAGCCCCGGCTGCACAGCTGCTCTGGCTGCCAATGTGCCCGGCTGCACTCATCATCGGTCTTCTTAGCCCGGCCAGGCAGAGAGGCCTTCGCAGTCTCCCGGTCACAGGACCCCTTCTCGCTGCCCCTCCACTTCACTCACCGGTCGGGCAGGTCCTTACTAAGGTCTTGTCTCCCAGGAAACAGGGTTATATCCAGCCTGGTCACCATGACTCAATAAGCATTTGTTGACAGATGAGGTTTTTCATGCAACAAGGAAGTTGCATGGTTTACAGAAGAGGAGGGAGCCGTGGAGCCAGGGAGAAAACCTGCACCCCCTCCCGCCTGCCTCCGCACGGCCAGGGCGGCAGCGTCTGAGAAGGCAGAGGGGCAGGTAATGGGTGGAGGCGGCCGAGTAATCTCCAGGCCGCTGTGTGGAGGGGTAAAGCGGGTGCTCGGCATGGCTGCAAACCCTCAGGAGCGCCATCAGAAGGTGGGAGCCCACCTGGGTGCTGGCCTGTGAAGAACAAGGCTTCTGGATGCCTCTGGAAGTCCCCAGCCATTTAAGCCTCCAAGTCAGGCTCCACTTAGAACGGATGCACACCCTCTCCGGCCACGCCAAATGCCAGGAGTAGACACGTGCCAGGTTTGTGTGTCCTTGAAAGACAGACTCTCCCTGTGTCCCGATGTGTCAGACTCTCGGCCTGGCCTGGGACCCTTTGTCGAGCCTCTGCCTTTATCGGGAACGTGGGCCTCTGCCCTTGGCAGAGTCCTTACCCAGCTGCTGGCAGGAGTGGTGGGTAGAGGCCTCGGCCCACGCAGACAGGGAAGCCGAGGTTTAAGTCCTTCACGGGAGCTCCCACGGGTGGCTGGCAGGTAATACTCACCTTGCTTAGCTCCTTCCTCCTGTGCCTCATTTCCCACCCCTGCCCCCCGGCAAATCCCAGGGCTCCTCCCCAACACACCGCTGCACTTGAGCTCTTATCTTGGGTCTGCTTATGGGAAGCCAGCCTCTCTGGGCCCTCATTGGAGCAGGGACAGCTGTGATGGCAACAGACAATGAGACCTTCACTGGCCGAGGTGAAGAACAGAGATGCCACAGCACTCTCCTCCGTGCGGCCGGGCGGTCAGCTGTTTGCCTCCAGCACAGAAGTCTAGCTGGCGTGCATGTTCTCTCAGCAACACTTATAAAAGAGTGGGGTGATTGAGGCTCCCCGTGGTGGAGTCATGGCTGCTCCCCTTAACCATATCACCCCAGGCTGTAGAGGCTCCAGGACACTAGAGGGCCAGGGCCTCCAATCACCCACGGGCTCCAGGCAGGCCAGTCTCTGAGTGCGGAGTGCGGTGAGGTCGCACACCTCAGACTGGGTGCCACCCGGAACAATGCCCACAGCTGTGGGTCCGTGGCTTTCCAGCTGTGCCCACGGCTGACCTGGGGGCAGGGCCTTGTCTAACAAGTACAGAGGGTGTTCTCGACCTACAACTGTCAGTCACTCGTGCCCAGCAGAGGAATTCCGAGTTGCACAGACATCGCTATACTTGACACCAAGTCTAGACCAGCCCCCATCTCTACAGACGAGGAGACTGAAGCTTAAAGAGTTCGAGGGGCCTCCAACTCTTCACGTCACATATGGGGGTGTCAGCACACGGCTCCGGGGAGGCCACTCAACCAGCACACGCTTGCCCCGCTCTGCCATGTTCATGTGCTCAGCGCTCCCTGTGCCTGCGGTGATGGGCACGGCTCCTCCATGCTCCCCGCATCCATCCGTCACTCCTGCCTGTTCTCGGGAAACTGATCTGCACTCAGCTCCAAGTGTGGCTCGGCGGCAGGCGGCAGGCGGCATGGGCTCCAGGAAGCCGAGTGGGGGCCTGTGCCAGTTGCTGTCCTGGGCCTGGAGGTGAATGAGGCTTTGTCCAGAGGTCCCTGCTGATGGCCCCTCTGTTCCTCCAGGCAGGGGCCTCCCAGCAGCAGAAACTAGCCCCTGGGGGTCCTACAGAAGCCCCAACCCCTTTTCCTGGGCCTCGCTGGGCTGGGTTGCATGAGTTCAGAATCCATCTTCAGAGCGTCCTGTCTACTGCACCTGAGGGTGTGGGCTGAAGTGTCCATGTCAACATCTTGCCTCAAGCCAGTGCTTTCCAGGCTGGCGCAGACTCCAGTCCAGAGCCCAGACACAGTCTGGTCTGGTGAGGGTAAGGGGTGTCCACACCCACCTCTGAGGACCCAGAAGGTTGTGCAGCCAGAGAACACGGTCCTGCTGGGAGCTTTGGGGAGGCTGCTGTGAGGTGTCCAGGGGCACCCAATAGGAATGCAAATGGAAGGCCTGGGTAATGGCTCCCCCAGGAGAGGGGACAGGTGTGCCGAGCAGGCTGAGCGGGGTGGTTTGTAGGAAAGGCTGGCCCATGTGGCAGGAGGGGCAGGTCCAACTGGGTGGATCAGGGAGAGTGGGGCTGGAGGGTGGACACCACGGGGGAGCCAGGAGGGACTGGAGCTGCTCAGACCCGAGCGGAGTCAGGGAAGGCTCCCAGAACAAGGCTCAGGGATCAGAGCTACCAGGATCGACATGACCCCAAAGGCCAGAAGCCCCAGGAAGCTGGGAGCTCCCTGTCCCTGTAGAGAAAACCCTCCCAGAAGCCCCACCTCTCTCCCTGGAATGAGGGCCCACCTAGCATGTCTTAGACCCTGAGGCTTTGGGGAGTGGGTGCTGTGGGCAGACAGGGCTCCCAGGGCAATGTGTGTTTACCTGCAGTAGTCGGGGAGGGAAGGCCACGTGAGGGCTCCCCGAGCAGGGCTGGCGTTCTGTTGCAATTACTCCTAAGCCTGGTGTTTACACGGGGGTTTTACAGAGAATTCAAAGCATATCTTCCTGTTGCTTTGGCAGTGAAGGCATATCAAGTGAGTGTTCAAAAGGGCCGAGCCACGTTTGCAAAAATAAAAACCAAATGGCTGAGTAATTTCCACCAGAGAAGAACTTACTCTTGCAATTGCACGGTCTATTTAGCATGTTTTCATAAAACCTTTAACGAATCAGCCCTGAACCCTGAGCCAGGCCCACCCCACCTGTCAGGCTTGCATTTCCTGATGTGCCAGGTACGGCTGCTGGGGAGATTGGACGCAGTGTTCTGTCCCACCCTGAGCAGAAGTCCCCAGGGCCCTCCCGGACAGCCCTGGGGAGGGGAGAGGCCCCTGTGCACAGCAGCCATGATGCGGTGCTACCCTCTGAAGGAGGTCTCCCCAGAAGAAATCCCAGGGGAGCAAGGGACAAAGCACACTTCAGCTCTGGGACACTATGGCAATAGCAACGGACCCACAGGAGCCCCAACTCAGTCTGGGAATCAGGGAAGGCTTCCTGGAGAAGAAAGTGCCTAGACCAAAAACTGGAAGGAAAAGGTAGGAGTGAAGGACCAGGGTGAAGGAAGTCGTGTGGGGAGCGTGCCCTGCGAGAAGCCTACGTAGTCCCAGGAGATCCTGTGGGCTGCATGTAGTTGCCCAAAGGAGACAAGAGGAACAAGTCTTTCACATGGAGGATTCCAGTCCGGAAGCAAACGGTGAGCCATTCAGCCAAGCAGGGCTGTTTTGGGATGGGGTTGGGGGGAGGCAGGGGTATTAAAGGGGCAGGTCTTCTGCCTCAGATGATGGGGAGACATGGAAGATGTTTTAAAGTCAACCTTATTGATTTCCATACTGTAACACTCACCCGTTGTTCCTGTAGAGCTGAATGCATGGTGACCTGCACCTGGGCAGAGCACTTCCGTCACCCTGTAAAGTTCCCTCCGGCCCCTTGGTCCCTGCCCCGCCCGCCCCACACTGGCCTCAGGCAGCCAAGCCCCTCTGGTCACTGTGAGGCTAGCTTTGCCTGCTGGAGAACTTCACACCCCACACACTGTACATGCTGGGTTCCCATTCAGCAGAATGGCTTTAAGATCCATGCCTGGGATTGTGTGTGTCTGGGCTTCACTCCACTTGCTGCTGGAGAGGGATTCCATGTTGTGGGTGCACTAGAGCTCGTGGGCTCATTTGTCTGTTTCGAGATATTTGAGCTGTTTCCAGTTTAAGAAAATCATACCTAAAGCTACTGTGGCCAGGTCTGTCTGTGGCCATAAGCTTTCATTTCTTCTGGGTAAGTGCTAAGACAGCCGTGGGCAAACTGCGGCCTGCGGGCCAGATCTGGCCCGTTTGAAATGAATAGAACTAAAAACAAAAACAAAAAAAGACCATACCCTTTTATGTAATGATGTTTACTTTGAATTTATATTAGTTCACACAAACACTCCATCCATGCTTTTGTTCCGGCCCTCCGGTCCAGTTTAAGAACCCATTGTGGCCCTCGAGTCAAAAAGTTTGCCCACCCCTGTGCTAAGAACTAGGAACCTTGGTTGGGTCTTATGGTAACTGTGTTGGGCACAGTAGAAGCAACCCAAGTGTCCATCAGTAGCTGAGTGGATGAAAAAGTGGTGGTACATATATATGATGGAATATTACTCAGCCATAAAAAGGAATGAACATGTAAGTACCAAAATGTGTAACCCTGTGGGGTCCAATTTATTTTATTTTTTATTTTCCACTTACAGTTTACATTCAATATTATTTTGTATTAGTTTCAGTTGTACAGCACAATGGGTACATAATCATATGCTTTGCAAAGTGGTCCCCTGATATTTCAAGTACCTACCTGGCACCATACATAGTTATTACAATACTAGAGGCCTGGTGCACGAAATTTGTGCACTTGGGTGGGATGGTACCTCAGCCCGGCCTGCGCCCTCTCGCAGTCCGGGAGCCCTTGGAGGATGTCTGACTATTGCGGAGGCGGGAGAGGCTCCCACCACCACAACTGCACTTGCCAGCCGTGAGCCCGGCTTCTGGCTGAGCAGCACTCCCCCTGTGGGAGCGCACTGACCACCAGGGGGCAGCTCCTGTGTTGAACGTCTGCCCCCTGGTGGTCAGTGTGCATTATAGTGACCAGTCGTTTCACCTGATCTATGTATGGATGAGTCTTTTCCTGTTTTGTTTGCTCATTTATTTTGTTCTTTAGATTCCACATATAAGTGAAATCATATGGTATTTCTCTTTCTCTGACTTATTTTGCTTAGCATACTATCCTCTAGCTGCATCCATGCTCTTGTAAATGATATGTGTTCATTCCTTTTTCTGGCTGAGTAATATTCCATCATATATATGTACCACCACTTTTCATCCACTCATCTACTGATGGACACGTGGGGTGCTGCCACCTTTTGGTGATTGTAAATAATGCTGTAATGAACATAGGAGTGCATATACTCTTTCAAATTACTGTTTCGGGTTTCATTGGATATACACCCAGAAGTAGAATTGCTGGGTCATAAGGCAGTTTAATTTTTAATTTTTTAAGGAACTGCCATACTATTTTTCATAGTGGCTACACCAATCTGCATTCCCACTAACAGTGCGTAAGGGTTCCCCTTTTCCACATCCTGACCAACACTTCCTGTTGCTGATTTATTGATGATAGCCATTCTGACAGGCGTGACTGATATCTCGTTGTGGTTTTAGTTTGCATTTCTCTGGTGAGTAATGATGCTGAGCATCTTTTCATATGTCGATTAGCCATCTGTACGCCCTCTTTGGAGAAGTGTCTATCCAGGAACTCTGCCTTTTTTTTTTTTTATTGAATTGTGTGTTTGTTTTTTGGTGTTGAGTATGATGAATTCTTTATAAATTTTGGATATTAACCCCATATCGGATGTATCATTGGAAAATATGTTCTTCTATTTATTGTGCTGTCTTTCCGTTTTTTAATAGTTTCCTTTACTATGCAAAAAACTTTTTAGTTTGATGTAGTCCCATTTGTTTGTTTGTTTTTTCCTTGCCTAAGGAGATATGTCAGAAAAAAATATTGCTAAGAGAAATGTCTGAGATTGTACTGCCTATATTTTCTTCTAGGAATTTTATGCTTTCAAGTCTTACATTAAAGTATTTAATACATTTTGAGTTTATTTTTGTATGTGGTGTAAGAAGGTGATCTAGTTTCTTTTTTTTATATATCTGTCCAGTTTTTCCAACTACATTTATTGAATAGACTGTCTTTACCTTATTGTACACTCTTGCCTCCTTTATCATATATTAATTGACCATATTGTGGGTTTATTTCTGGACTCTCCATTGTGTTCTATTGATCTATGTGTCTGTTTTTATGCTAGTACAATGCTGTTTTCATTACTTTGACCTTGTAGCATGGTTTACTAGGTAGCATAATACCCCCAATTTGTTCTTCTTTCACAAGATTGCTATGGCTCTCGGGGTTTTTATTGTGATTCAATATAAATTTTAGGATTATTTGTTCTAGTTTTGTGAAATACGCTATTGGTATTTTGATAGGAATTGCATTGAATCTATAGATTGCTATGGCTAGTATAGACATGTTAATGATGTTAATTATTACCATCCCTGAGCATGGCATATGCTTCCCTTTATTTGTGTCTTCTTCCATTTATTTCTTCAGTGTTTTGTAATTTTTCAAATATAGATCTTATACCTTCTTGGTTAAATTTACTTCTAGATATTTTTTGATATAATTATAAATGAGATCAAATCACTGAGTTAATCCTCTGCATCATCAAGCCTGCTTTTAATTCCTTCCAGTGTATTCCTGATGTCAGATATAGTACTCATCATTTCTGACTGGTTCTTAGTCATGGTTTCTATGTTCGTTTTGTTGCTGATACAGTTCCCACTAAGATTCTTATAGTTCCCATTAATTCCTTGGAATTCTCACTAAGTTCCTAGAGCATCCTTATGACCATTACTCTGAACTCTGTCTAATAAATTGCTTCCTCTGTCTCATTTAGGTCTTTTCTGGAGCTTCTTGCTTTTCTTTCATTTGGAGGTTATTTCTTTGTCTTCCCATTTTAGTTGTCTCTTTGTGTTTGTTTCTATGACTTCCAGGCTTCATGGGGTGGCCTTTTGTAGCAAATGTCAATGGGACCCAATGGTGCAGTCTCCTTGAACTCCTGAACTGGATGCTCTAGGAGTGACTTTTGTGGTTTACTTAGTCTCTCCTGTTGTAAATGGGATTTGATTGTTGTTGTCCCATTAATGGGTGTGATCTCCTCTCAGGCTGGCTAACTGTGAGGCTTTACCCCACCACTGTGAGCTGTTGTACAGGTACAAGTGAGATTCATCTCAGCAGATTTTAGTGTCTGCTAGAATTTCCCCTTGGACCCTGTTCTTATGGTGTCTGAGATGTTTCGTATGCTGATTTTGAGCCTGCTAGGAGGTACTTTTGTGCTAGTCAGTGCTGGAAGCTGTCCACGTTTGGCTCTCGGTGCCCTGTTCAAAGCTTCAGGTGACCCACAGTTTGTGGCTGCCTCCACTAGGCGTGGCTGCCTGTAGGAGCTCCTGGGCTGATGTGTTTGTTTGTTTGTTTGTTTGTTTGTTTGTTTGTTTGTTTATAGTAGCATCAAGACCTAAGACAGATCAGCAAACATTCACACTTCAGGGGAGATGGGGGCTGTCTTCCTGGATTATTTCCCTGTCCTTTGCCGGGTGGCATCCTTTTAGGCAGGCTGGTGGGGTCTCCCGCAAGCCAGGAGTTTCTATCAGCTCTCCCCTGAGAAGGAAGCACCAGCCAGGTTTTGGGAATGTGGGGGGAATATCCCCACCCCAAAGCCAGCCACTGATGCTCCCTGAGGCTGATGCCCCCTTAGACTGCTGCCTCTTCCTTATTACATCGTAAATGGCGGTAGAATCTCTGATGATACCTCCTGTTTCATTCTTGATATTGGTAATTTGGTTTTTCCCTATTTACCTCAGTCTTAATAGAAGATTATCAACTTTGCTGATTTGTTAATTTTCTCTATTATTTTCCTCCTTTCAATGTCATAGATTTCTGCTCTTATCTTTATTATTTTCTTTCTTCAAATTATTTTGGTTTTATTTTGTTCCTTTTCATAATTTCTTGAAATATGGATGTAAATTATTATTTTGAGGCTTTTTTCATTTCTAAGATAATCATTTAATGCTATAAATTTCCCTCTCAGAATGGCTTTCGCTGTATCCCACACATTTTGATATGCCATGTTTTTTGTTTGTGTTTTGTTTCCTGGTGGGTTTTTTTTTGTTATTGTTGTTATTAATACTCACCCAAGGATTTTTTTTCTATTGATTTTTAGAGAGAGTAGAAAAGAGGAAGGGTGGAGAGAGAGAGAAAGAGAGAAACATAAATGTGAATGAGACACATCAATTGGTTGCCTCCTAACAACATACCCCAATCAGGGCCAGAAATCGAACCTGCAACCCAGGAATGTGCCCTTGACCAAGAATCGAACCTTCTACCATTTGGCGCATGGGCTGATGATGCTCTAACCATTGAGCACACCAGCCAGGGCTTGATATGCCATGTTTTGATATTTACCTAGTTCTATTTTTTTCATTCATTTTTAAAATATTTTTAATGATTTCAGCAAGGAGGAGAGAGCAGGAAAGAGAAACATCTATGATGAGAGAATCATTGACCAGCTACCTCTTGCAAAGCCCCCACTGGGGATCATGCCCACAGCCCAGGCACGTGTCCTGACCAGGAATCAAACTGTAACCTCCTGGTTCAGAAGCCGATCAACACTCAACCACTGAGCCACACCGGCTAGGCCCTCATTCTATTTATTATTATATTTTCCTGAAGACTTCTTTTCTATCTCATGGATTATTTAGAAATGTGTTAATTATTTACCAAGTGTTTGAAGATGTTCCTTTTGTCTTTACCTTATTGATTTCTAAGGTAAATCAATTATGGTCAGACACATTCTATGTATGATTTCAATTCTTTTAAGTTTGTTAAGGTTTGTTTTAGGGCCCAGAATGTAGCCTATCTTAGTAAATGCCCCATGAAAAGAATATTTATTCTGCTGTTATCTAGTGGAGCTTTCTGTGTTCTTCAGTTGCTAAAAGTGAGGTATTGAAGTCCCAAGCATAATGGCGGCTTTGTCTGTTTCTCCTTTCAGCTCTATCAATTTTTGCTTCATGGACTTGGACGAGTTGTTGTTTAGTACATAAACATTTAGGATTAGAATTGCTATGTCTTCATCTGATGCTTCTATCATTATGTAATCTCCCTCTTTTTCTCTAGTCATTTTCTTTGCACTAAAGTCTACTTTGTGTGATATTAACATAAGCACTTCTTTTAAATATTAATGCTTGAAATGTATATAACTTTTTCCATTCTTTCACTTTCAAGCTGATGATGTCATTATGTTTGCAGTGGGTTTTAAAATATTCCAATTTTTATTGGATGACAGCCTTTATTCGTCATCCAATAAAAATTGGAATATTTTTAAACCCACTCCACCAATCTCTGTCTTTTTATTGATGTATTGATATCATTTACATTTAAAACAATTATTGAGATTTTAGGGCTTAAGTCTGTTTGTTCCTTTGGTGTCTATTCCTTCATCTCTTTTTTCTTACTTTTCTGTATCACTTGAACACTTTTAAGGTCCCATTTAGATTTATTTGTTATAATTTTATAAATAGATATAATAATTTTAAAATAAATAAAGTCTATCACTTTGAGTGGTTGCTCTATGTGTTACCATATATTGACATTACTTTTTACAGCCTAGTGTATAGTTGTTTTCCCAGTTTGTGTGATGGGTAGTGTCAGCTGATGGTCAATGGCACCAATTCAACACCAACAGGAATCCCCAACTTAGGGTGTGGTCAAAAATAAATCTTATTCAGTGCAAAACAGCTCAATTGTGATATAGCACAGCTGTGAAGACAGTATAGCTGTGGAAGAGTCCAATTTGGATACAGCACAGCTGTGAAAACAGCACAGCCATGTGGCAGCCAGGGCCAGATAGCTCTCCTCTAGGCCAGTCTGCTTTGTACTGCATGGTCTGCTCTGCTCTGGCGAGACAACTTCAGTGTTTCAGCTCAGCCAGCCAGATACAGTCTTCAGTGGAAAGAGACTGTGCTCCCCAAGCCAGAGGGGAGCCGGCTTATATGGACAGGAGCCTCCGCCCCTGGTCCCTGATTGGTCTATCCTCATGCAAATGAAGACTGCAAATCCTTGCAGTTTGATTGGTCCACAAGGCACTGCCTTGATAGGTCAGCATGGAGCCACTCTGATTGGTCAATGAAGAAGATGACGGAGGGCTTTGCAGATGCTGCCACCATGGAGCTACCCATGAGCACCACAGTGAACCCCACAATGTTGTTAGACATTGCTGTTGATGCTGAGCCCTTGGGCCACATCTTCTTCAAACTGTTTGCAAAGTTCCAAATGTAGCAGAAACATTTCCTGCTCTGAGCACTGGGGAAAAAGGACTTGGTTATAAAGGTTTCTGCTTTCACAGAGTTATGTGCCAGGGGGTGACTCCACACACCATTATGGCACAAACGGCAAATCCATCAATGGGCAAATATTTGAGGATGAGAATTTCATCCTGAAGCATACAGGTCCTGGCATCTTGTCCATGGCAAACGCTGGACCTAACACAAACGGTTCCTAGTTTCTCATCTTCGCTGCCAAGGCTGAGTGGTTGGATGGCAAGCATGTGGCCTTAGGTCAGGTGACAGAGGCATGGATATTGTGACAGCCATGGAGCGCTTTGGGTCTAGGAACGGCAAGACCAGCAAGAAGATCACCATTGCTGACTGTGGTCAGCTCTAATAAATTTAACATGTGTTTATCTTAACTACCAGACCTGTAGCTCAGGGGAGTACCCTTCACCCCATTCTGTTTGGAATGTTCTATAATCTTTGTGCTCTCACAGCAGTTCATTGGATTCCATATTTTCCCTTCCAAGTCTAGCTCGATTGCAGAGTTAAGTTTATGATTATGAAATAAAAACTAAGCAACAACAAAAAAGAACATGATGGGGATGTAGTTGAACAGCTTGATTGGATAGGGAAAGCCTCTGTCCAATTGATTGATTGATTGGACCGATTCCAGGAACTCCTCCATAAAGGTTGGCTCAGATGGCAGAGCTCAGTGCCAGCAGGTAGTCCAGTGCTTTTAAAAATTTGAGCCCAGTTAACCACCAGGAGCCTTTCTGGTTGTTGTCTTTTTTCCCTCAGGGTTCACAATAGAAACCTTACTTCCCTCTACATACATTTTTTTTACTCTCCCAAATTTTTAAGTACAATTTTCCTAATTATTTCATCTATGTATGTTGAGCACCAAATCCAAGGGTACTACTACTTTTGTTTCAACCACAAAATATAATTAGCCCAGCCAGCGTGGCTCAATGGTTGTGTATCAACCTATGAACTAGGGGGTCACAGTTCAATTCCCAGTCAGGGCACATGCCTGGATTACGTGTTCAATCCCCAGTGTGGGGCATGTAGGAGGCAGCCTATCAATGATTCTCTCTCATCATTGTGTTTCTATCTCTCTCTCCCTTTCCCTTCATGTTTGAAATCTATAAAAATATATTTTTAAAATATGATTAAAGAAACTCGAGATAAATAGATTACTTCTAAATGTATCTATCTCATTTACTTTTATTTTAATCTATTCTTTGTGTGTGTGTGTGCCTATTCTGCTGTTCTTGCCTTTCTGAAGATTCCAGTATTCTACTGTTATCATTTTACTTATGTTGGAGAGCTTCTTTTAGCTATTTTAAGAATAGGTGTGCTAGCAACAAATTCTTTTAGTGCTCAATTGTTTGAAAGTATGTTTATTTCCCCTTTAGTCATGAATGATAATTTTGCTAAATATAGGATGTGAGGCTGACAGTTTTTGTCTTTCCTCACTTGAAAGTCATTCTGCTACTTCCTTCTACATGCCATGGTTTCAGATGAAGTATCTGCTGTCACTTCAGTTGGTGCTTTATTTGTAGATTATGTGCCATTTCTCTTTGAATTTTTAAAAAGATTTTCTTCTTTGTCTTTATTTTTTCAAGTTTTACTTTGGTGTGTCACGGTTGGTGTGGATTTCTTTGGGTTCATCTTACTTGGAAGTTGCTTAGCTTCTTGAATGGGTAGATTTATGTATTTCATGTATCAGAAACTCACAAAAAACAAGGCATTTTTATTTTGATGAATTTCAATATGTCAATTTTTAATTTTGTTTTGTTTTTTGTCCATTCTAAGAAATATTTGCCTACACAAGTTCATGACATTTCTTCTGTCCCCCCCCCCCCGCGCCCCTCAGAATATGTGAAGTTTTAGCTTTTGAATTAAGGTCTCTGATCCCTTTAACTTAAATTTTTGTGTACGAATGAAGTTAGAGCCAAGGATTTTTTTTCCCTAGCCAGATGTCTAATTTCCCCAGCACCATTTGTTGAAAAGATTTTTCTTTCTATATTGGATTATCTTGGTACATTTGTTGAAAATCCATTGATCATATACATGTGGATTCATTTCTGGACATTCCATCCAGTTCCATTTTTCTGTGTCTACTATATTGCTTTGTTTTTTTTTTTAGCTTAATAGCAAGCCTTTATAACGTTGTGTCATTTCTTGAAACCAACCAATGTAGATCCAATTTTGTTCTTTTTTAAATATTGTTTGTTTTGCTTGTTCTAGGTCCTTCGCAGTTCCATGTCAATTTCTCCCAAAAAGCTTGTCAAGATTAGAATTGCAATAAATGTATAAGTTGGGTTGGGGAAAATTAACATCTCACCATCAATCCTTTCAATCAATAAACACTATTTATTTCTTCATTTACTTAAGTCTTTAATTTCTCTCAGCCATTTTTATAATATTAGTGTATAGTTCTTGCAAATAGTTTTGTTTAACTTACCCCCTTTTTATATTTTATGCAGTTTTGCAAAGTATTGCTTTATAATTTCATTTTTCAGTTATTCATTGCTAGAATATAGAAACAACTGATATTTTAATAGTAATCTTGTATTCTGTGACCTTGATAAACTAGCCTTTGCCAATCTGTGCAGTCTTACCACTTTCTTCTCCTTCTCCTCTTCGCTAGTCACTACACATAAAACTCATATATGCTCTGGATCTTTGCTCAAATCAGTTCCAGGATTCTACTGTAAAATCCTTAGAAAGTGCTATATGCACAATAATGCCATTTGTGAATGTCATCTAATTTATAGGCCTTTTGTTTCTCTTTCTTTCCTTATTGCACTGGCTAAGTATACTATTGAATAGAAGTGCTAAGAGTTCTGTTCTTGGGGTAAAGTATCCAGTTTTATCACTATAAATAGGTACTTTTTATGAGATATCAGATTGAAAATATTCCCTTCGATATCCAGTTTCTTGAAAGTTTTTGTTTTGAATATGTGCTCAATTTTATCAAGTGGTTGGTTTTATATTAATTTTTTAGTCTATTAAACTTATCATGTGGCTTTCTTCTTTACTTAATATGGTGAGTTACATTGATTGATTGATTTGAGAATGTTAAACTAACCTTGTCTTTCTGAGCTAACCTCCACTTAAACATGATCTTTCTTTATATTGCTGGATTTGATTGTCAATATTTTATAGAGAATCTTATGTTTTTATGCATAAGAGATATTCATAGTTTTATCTGTAGTTCCTTTGTAATATCTCTAGTTTTTATATCAGGGTAATGCTGGCCTCATAAAATAAGAAGCATTGTCTTGTCCTGTATTTTCTGAAAGAGCTTATATATTATTTCTTTATAAAATGCTGGCTAGAATTCACCAGTAAAGCCATCTGGTCCTGGAATTTTCTAGTGTGTGGAAAGGCTTTTCCATTATGAATTTTTCTTTAAAAATGTTTTTTTATACATACAGAAAGTTAATCAGATTTTCTATTTTTTCTTGCATCGGTTTGGTTATTTGTGTCTTTCAAAGAATTTGTCCATGTTATCAAAGTGGCAATACCTAGTTGTTTAAAATTGATTGTAATATTTTTTGTTATTCTTTTAATGTCAACAGGATCTGTAGTAATGACCACTCTTCCATTTGTGATATTGGGAATTTGTATCTTCTCCATTTTTTCTTAGTTTGTTTAACCAGAGATTTGTCAATGTTATTTATCTTTTCAAAGAACCACATTTTGTTTTCATTGATTTTCCTCTATTGTTTTTCTACTTCATTGATTTTTATATGACTTTTAAAAATTTAAATTAAAATTATATATAATCAATAATTCAGAAGTCAGTCACATTAGCCACATTATAAATGTTAATTTCACTGTGTAAACATTTCCATCTTTGCAAGCAGTTTCATTCGATGTTTTTGTTCTTGGGATGGAGATCTTTTCTCAATTGGCCCCATCTCTCGTAGGTAGGCATTTTCTCTAAGCTTCATAGAAGGGCCAAGGGGCCCTCAAATCCATCCTGTCCTCTTGAAGACCCTGACCTTGGACCCAGCTCAGAAATTATGGCTGCCTCCTTCTTCTGGTCCCTCTGCTTCCTCCCAGTCTGGACTGCTCATTCTCCATCTCTGCTTCCAGAGGGGGGATTCCACCACAGCTGTCTGCCCCTGCACCACCTGCTCAAAGAGCAATGCTCCCGTTACCTGGAGTCCCATGGGGCGTCCCAGTAGGGCATGACTTATCTCCCCCACAGGCCTGAGCCATGGTTTAAGTTATTGTTTTCCTTTTTCGTTGAATTTATTGAGGTTACATTGCTCAATAAAATTATATAGGTTTCAAGAGTACAATTCTGCAATGCATCATCTGCATATTGGATTGTGTGCTCACCATCCAAAGTCAAGTCTCCTTCCATCAACCATTTATCCCGATTACTCTTTTCAACCTGCCCCCTCCTTCCCTCTGATAATCACCATGCTATTGTCTGTGTCCATGAAGATGGGTTTTTTTTCTTAATCCCTTCAACTGTTTCACCCAGCCCTCCAAGCCCCCATTCCCTCTGACAGCTGTCAGGCTGTTCTCTGTATCCATGAATCTGCTTCCATTTCATTTGTTTATTTTGTACATTAGATTCCACATATAAATGAAATCATATGGTATTTGTATTTCTCTGTATTTCTCTGACTGGCTTATTTCACTTAGCATAACATCATCTAGGTCCATCCATGCTGTCGCAAGATTTTCTGCTTTTTTTACAGATGGGTAATCTTCCATTGTATAAATGGACCACGGCTTTTTTATCCACTCATCTACTGATGGGCACCTCTACTTACAAGTGTTGGCTTTTGTAAATAGCACTGCAACAAACATGGGGGTGAATATATTCTTTCAAGTCAGTGTTTCAGGTTTCCTCGGATATATTCCCAAAAGTGCAATGCTGGGTCATAAGGCAGTTCCATTCTTAATTCTTTGAGGAAACAACATACTGTTTTCCATAGTGGCTGCCTCGATCTGCGTTCCTACAAGAGTGCACAGGGCTTTCTTTATTCCACATCCTCGCCAACACTTGTCATTTGTGGATTTATTAATGATAGCCATTCTGACAGGTATGAGGTGATGTCTCATTGTGGTTTTAATTTGCATTTCTTTGATGATTAGTAATGTTGTTCATGTCTAATTGCCATCTATATGTCCTATTTGGAGAAGTGTCTATTCAGGTCCTTTGCTCATTTTTTTAGTTGGAGTACGTGTGTGTGTGTGTGTGTGTGTGTGTGTATGTGTTTGGTTGTATAAGTTCTTTTTAGATTTTGGATATTAACCCCTTATCAGATGTATCATTGGTGAATATGTTCTCCTATTCAGTGGGTTGTCTTTCTTTTTTTTGATAGTTTGCTTTGCTGTGCAAAAACTTTTAGTTTGATGTAATCCCATTTGTTTATTTTTTCATTTGTTTCCCTTGTCTGAGGAGATATATCAGAAAAAAATAAAGACTGCTCTGAGAAATGCCTGAGATTTTATGGCCTATGATTTCTCCTAGGGTTTTTATGGTTTCAAGTTTTACATTTAAGTCTTTAATCCATTTTGAGTTTATTCTTGTTAATAGTCTAAGGATGTCGTCTAGTTTTATATTTTTGCTTGTATCTGTCCAATTTTCCCAACACCATTTTAAAAAATACGTTTTTATTGATTTTAGAGAGAGAAAGGGAGAGGGAGAGAGATAGAAACACTGATGAGAGAGAAACATCGATGGGCTGCCTCCTACATGCCCCCATTGGGGATCAAACCTGCAACCTGGGCATGTGCTGTGCCCGGGAATCAAACTAGTGACCTCTTCGTGGTTCATGGGATGATCTTAGTCCACTGAGCCACACTGGCCAGGCCCAACACCATTTATTAGACTGTCTTTACTCCATTGTATGTTCTTGCCTCCTTTGTCAAATATTATTGCCCATAAAATCGTGGATTTATTTCTGAGTTCTCTTCTGTTTCATTTATCTATGTGTCTGTTTTTATGCCAGTGCCATGCTGTTTTGATTACTATGGCCTTGTAGTATGGTTTGATAGCAGGTACCATGATATTCCTCCAGCTTTATTTTGCTTTCTCAAGATTGTTTTTGCTATTCGAGGCCTTTTGACGTGCCATATAAATTTTTGGCATATTTGTTATATAGTTCTGTGAAATATGCCATTGGTATTTTATAGGAATTGTGTTGAATCTATAGATTGCTTTGGGTACTATGGACATTTAATGATGTTAATTTTTCTTATTCATGAACACAGTATGTGCCTACACTTTTTTGTATCTTCCTCAATTTCTTCTTCAGTAGCCTATTTTCTGAGTACAGGTCTTTTACCTCCTTGGTTAAATTTACTACTAAGTGCCTTATTTATTTTTTTATACAATTGTGAATGGGATTGTTTTATTGGTTTCTCTTTCTCTTTCTAAGAGCTCATTATTGGTACATAAAAATGCCACCAATTTCTGGTCATTGTGGCTCAGTTGGTTGAGTGTAGTACCATGCACCAAAAAGTAGCTGGTTCATTTCTGAGTCAGGGCACATGCCCAGTTTACAGGTTAATCACTGGTCAGGGTGCATATGGGGGGGGGGGGAGGAACCCATTGATGGGGTGTGTGGGGGGGGGGGGGAGGAACCCATTGATGTGTCTCTCTCACATCATTGGTTGTCTCTCTCTCTCTCTCTCTCTCTCTCTCTCTCTCCCCCCCTCCCTCTTTTCTCTCTAAAATCAACAGAAATATATTTTTAAATGCCACTGATTTCTAAATATTAATTTTGTATCCTGCTACTTCACTGAATTTATTATCAGTTTTAGTAGTTTTATGGTGGAATCCTTAGCATTTCTGATATAGAGTATCATGTCATCTGAAAATAATGAGTTTTACTTCTTCCTTTCCAATTTGGATGCCTTTTATTTCTTTTTCTTGTCTTATTGCTGTGGCTAGAATTTCCAGTGCTATATTGAATAAGAGTGGTGAAAGCAGACATCCCTGTCTTGTTCCTGATCTTAAGGGAAACACTTTTAGTTTTTGCCCATTGAGTATGATGTTGGCTGTGAGTTTGTCATATATGGCCTTTATTATACTGAGGTATGATCTCTCTATTCCCACTTTGCTGAGAATTTCATTTAATGGGTCCTGGATTTTATCAGATGTTTTTTCTGCATCTATTGATATGGTCATGTGATTTTTATTCTTCATTTTGCTTATGTGGTGCATTATGTTTATTGATTTGTGAATATTGTACCCGCCTTGGCATCCCTGGAATAAATCCCACTTGATCATGATATATGACATTCTCAATGTATTGTTGGATCTGGTATTGCTAATATTTTGTGGAGGATTTTTTCATCTATATTCATCAAGGATATTGGCTTATAATATCCTTTCTATGTAATGTCTTTATCTGGTTTTGGAATTAGGATAATGCTGACCCAAATAGTTTGAGAAGGATAGGTGTTCATTCTTCTTTAAATGTTTGGTAAAATTCACCAGTGAAGTCATTCGGTCCAGAACTTTTGTTTGCTGGGAGTTTCTTTTCTTTTTTCTTTCTTTAGATATGTTTTTATTGATTTCAGAGAGGAAGGGAGAGGGAGAGAGAGAGCATCAATGATGAGAGAGAATCATCAATTGGCTGCCTCTTGCACACCCCTACTGGGGATTGAGCTCACAATCCAGGCATGTGTCCTTGACCGGAATCGAACCTGGTGTCACTTGTGACTTCTCCTCTTTCATACCTGATTTTATTTCTTTGAGTCCTCTTTCTTTTTTTCTTGATGAGTCTGGTTAAATATTTGTCAATCTTGTTTATCTTTTCAAAAAAACAGTTTTTTATTTCATTGATATTTTGTATTGTTTTGTGTATTTTTAGTCTCTCCGACATTTATTTCTACTCTAATCTTTACTATTCCCTTCCTTCTAGGTACTTTGGGCTTTGTTTGTTGTTCTTCTTCTAGTTCTTTTAGGTATGAGGTTAGATTGTTTATTTGAGATATTACTTGTTTCTTGAGGCAGGCCTGTATTGCCATGAGTTTCCCTCTTAGAACTGCCTTCACTGTGTCCCCTAGACATTTGGTTGTTGAGTGTTCTTTTTCACTTGTCTGAAGGTAACTTTTTATTTTTTCCTTGGTCTCATTGTAACCCATTCATTATTTGGTAGCATATTATTTAACCTTTATGTGTTTGTGCTTCTTTCAGCTTTTTTGTGGTTTTTTTTTCTTGTAATTGATTTTGTTTCATACCATTGTGGTCAGAGAAAATGCTTGATATAATTTAAATCTTGAATTTAAGACTTGTGTCCTAATATGTAGTCTATCCTAGAGAATGTTCCATGTGCATTTGAAAAGAATGTATATTCTGCTGCTTTGGGTGAAATGCTCTGTAAATATCAATGAAATCCATCTGATCTAATATGTTAAGGCTGCTGTTTTCCTTCTGATTTTTTGTCTGGAAGATTATTCCATTGATATCAATGTGGGGGGCATTAAAATCTCCTACTATGACTCTATCACTGTCAATCTCTTCCTTTAGGTCCACCAAGATTTTCTTTATATATTTAAATGTTTCTATACATGTTGGGTGCATGTATGTTTGCAAGGGTTATATGCTCTTGTTGGAATGATTCCATTAATATTATGTAGGGTTTTTCTCTGTCTCTTGTTATAACCTTTGTTTTGAAATCTATTTTATCTGATATAAGTATTGCTACTCCAGCTTTATTTTTGTGTCCATTTGCATGGAATATCTACTTCCAGCCTATTACTTTCAGTCTAGGTGTATATTTTGCCCTGAGGGGGGTGTCTTGTAGACAGTATATATATGGGTTTTGTTTCCTTATTCATTCACCAACCCTACATCTTTTTTAAAATAACTCTTTATGGTTGAAACTATTACATATGACCCTCTTTTTCCCCCATTGACCCTCTCCAGCCTACACCACCCCCACCCCAGGCTCTCACAGTCCCATTGTCTGTGTCCATGGGGCATGTATACATGCATACAGAGTCCTTGGTTGATTACCTC
>NW_006284335.1:248265-248508 GCF_000327345.1 Myotis davidii | reverse complement strand
GATCCACTCCATTCATCAGTTTATTTTGTTATTAGGTTCCACATCTGAGTGAGATGATGTGATTCTTGTATTTCTCTGACTGAGTTATTTCACTTAGGATTATACTCTCCAGGTCCCCCCAGGCTGTCTCAACATATGACCCTCTTTTTCCCCCATTGACCCTCTCCAGCCTACACCACCCCCACCCCAGGCTCTCACAGTCCCATTGTCTGTGTCCATGGGGCATGTATACATGCATACAGA
>NW_006284335.1:243994-247937 GCF_000327345.1 Myotis davidii | reverse complement strand
TACTGATGGGCACTTGAGCTGTTTCCAGATCTTGGCTATTATAAATTGTCCTGCTATGAACATAGGGGTGCATACATTCTTTCTGATTGGTGTTTCGGGTTTCTTAGGATATATTCCCAGAAGTGGGATCACTGGGTCAAATGGCAGTTCCATATTTAATTTTTTGAGGAAAATCCATACTGTTTTCCATAATGGCTGCACCAGTCTGCATTCCCACCAGCAGTGTACTAGGGATTCCTTTTCTCCCCATCATCGCCAGCACTTGCTACCCTATGTCATGTTTTTGTTATTTTTCAGAGAGGAAGGGAGAGGGAGAGAGAGATAGAAACATCAATGGTGAGAGAATCCTTGATTGGCTGCCTCCTGCACACACCCTACTGGGGATTAAGTCTACAACCTGGGCATGTGCCCTTAACCAGAATCAAACCCAGGATCCTTCATCCCACAGGCCGAAGCTCTAGCCACTGAGCCAAACCAGCTAGGGCTACCCTATGTCTTTTGACTGTTGCATTTAATCTGTTTACATTTTAAGTAATTACTAATAGCTACTTGTTTGTTGCCATTTTACTCTTTATACCTATGTTCCTCTTTCTCTCTCTCTTTCCTTTCTTTTTGTTAAATAATACCCTTTAACATTTCTTGTAATACTGGTTTGGTGGTAATTAACTCCTTTAACTAATTCTTTTGGCCTGGGAAGCTCTTTAATTTTAAATAATAGCCTTGCTGATAGAATAGCGTTGGTTGTAGGTCCTTGCTTTTCATCACTTAGAATATTTCATGCCAATCCCTTCTGGCCTGAAGTGTTTCTGGTGAGAAATCATCTGACAGCCTATGGGAGCTCCCTTGTCGGTAATTGTCTTTCTCTTGCTGCTCTTAATCTTTAACCTTTGCTATTTTAATTATGATGCGTATTGGCGTGGGCCTCTTTGGGTTCATCTTGTTTGGGATTCTCTGTGTTTCCTGGACTTGTGTGTCTTTTTTGTTCACCAGATTAGGAAATTTTCAGCCATTATTTCTTCAACAGGTCTTCCCCTTCTGATACCCCTATGATGTAGATGTTGTTACACTTGATGTTGACCCAGAGGCCCCTTAGACTTGCCTTATTTTTTAAAATTTGTTTTTCTTTCTGCTGCTCTGCTTGGGTGTTTTCTGTTATCTCATCTTCTAAACCACTGATTTGATCCTCTGCTTCATCTAACCTGGTGTTGATTCCTTCTAGTGTATTATTTTTGTTGTTGTTAATCCTCATCTGAGAATATTTTTTGATTGATTTTTAGAAAGAGTAGAGGGAGGGGAAAAGGGAAAAGAGATAGAGAAACATCAATGTGAGAACGATATATTGGTTGGTTGTCTCCCGCATACACCCCAATCAGGGCTGGGATTTGAACCAGAAACCCAGGCATGTGCCCTTGACTGGAAATAGAACCTGCAGCCCTCCGGTGCATGGACCGATGTTCTGACCACTTGGGCTCAGGCAGGCCAGGGCATTCCTTCTAATGTATTCTTCATTTCAGATATTGTGTTCTTCATTTCTGACTGGCTCTTTCTTTGGTTCTTATGTCCCCTTTATGCTTACCATTTCTTTATTTAAGTTCTCCCTGAGATCATCCATTCTTCCAACCATTGGTTTGAACTTTGCATCTGATATCTTGGTTACTTCCATTTCATTTAACTCTTTTTCTGGGGATTTCTCTTATTTTCTCATTTGGGGCATGTTTCTTTGTCTCCCCATTTTGTCTATATTTTTGCATTTGTCTTTGTATATTAGGAAAATCTGCTATGACTCCTGAACTTGTTATGTGGTTTTATGTGGTAAGAGTCTTGTGCAGCTCAGTGGCACTATCTTCCAGGCTGCTTAAGCTAGGTGCTCCAGGAATGTCTCTTGTGTGGGTTATGTGTATCTTCCTGTTGTAATTGGGGCTTGAATGCTCTTGGCCTGCTCATGAGTGGGTTTACCCTCAGGCTAGCTGACTATAAGGATAGACCTTGATCACAGAGCATTTGCCTCCTGAGGCATCTCCCTTTGGGTATACCACTTGTGTGGCTAGTTGGGTCAAGTTTGGTGTGGTTTGAAGTCCTCCACTGGTTACTGGTTCTGGGTCCACTTGGGCAGGGTTCTGGTGCAGGTTGTTGTCAGATGTTGCCTGTAACCAGCCTTGGGTTACCTGTCTGGAGCTACCATGCAATTTTTTGTTTGTGGCTGCCTATCCTGGGCCTGGTGTGCCTGGGAGGGGCCATGCTGTGTACAAGGGTGGCTTCCTCCAGCTCTGAGTTGGGGGCAGATTAGTAAAAGCTCCAAGGCACCCTGAAGTCTATCTCCTCCTGTTGCTTTGCCGTACTCTGAGGTTGCCTGGTCTTTCTCCAAATCCTTCTATAGAGAAACTGTGGAGTGGGCTCAGGCAGGCCGCAACCACAGACCCTTCCACACGGCTCAAGCTCAATAGGGTGGGGCGACTGGTGTCAGGAAAACTGGACTAGTGGGTCTCCTGTTTGCGGGCAGCATGACAGGCACTCAATGCAGAAGAAGTGTCCCCAGCTCCAGAGCCATACGACTCTGTCTGAATTTATAACCCTAGCTCCCCCAGAAGGAGCGCACCACAAGTTCAGTTTGGGTGCAGCCAGCTGGCCCCTCTGCGGGAGAGCAGGGCAGGGCCTCCGAGCATTGGAGGAACACCTCAAACAAGTGTCTTATTGGGGCATGGTGCGACCGAGCTCAGAGCAGGGATAAGAATGCTGAGCCGTGGTTTTAGATGGGCCACTGAGGACACCCCTATCACTCGTGTCCCTTGGTCTCAGTCATCCACTGGTCTGCATACCCATTTCTCTTGGGCCTGGTTTATGGCCTGAGCCCTAGCGCCAAGGTGCAGAGAAACCATCTCCTCATGAGACCCCTCAGAGCTTAGTAGTTTCCAGCTCTCTGAGGCCAGTTGAGGTCTGGGAGGGCATGAGCTCCTCTCAGGGGGTTTATGGGATTGAGGTATGACAGCACTTATCTGGAACGGCTTAGGGCTGTGTCAAGTCTTATACTCTTTCATCTGGGCTTCCAGATGCCCCAGGCCTGCAGGCCTGGGTCAGCCCAGCCCACCACAGAGGGAGTGGCCAGCCCCCATCCCTGCTGGCCTAGCCATGCCCCTGACCCCTTGCCCATCAGCCTTCGCCATGAATCATCAGCAGCCTCAGGAGAGGAAGCAGCGATAACCTCAGACCCCAGAAGGACCCCTCAGATGCTAGTCTATCCTAATCCACCCTGCAGGGCCAGGGTCACCACAGCCTTCCCCATTCCTTACCCCACCTGCGCAGCCCAGGGCGCCCAGGCCCTGCCCCCCATATGCCATGTCTCCTCTGCGTGGAGCCCCTTCCTCTCCCTGCTTTGGGGGCACCACCTCTTCTCAAGGTCCCACTTGTACTTTTCCTCTCCTTTATGTTTCCTCCCCCATCATGGGTCCCTCGTCCTTGCTCTCCCACCATCCACCATCCACTGGTGCCCTTGCCTGCCCAGAGCTGGGGGCTCCCCATGGCCCCAGCGCCCAGTGTCGGGTCGTACAGAAACCATCCTGAGGAGAGAGATGGGCTGGGATGGGCCCGTTTGACCCCTCCTGCTGGGGTTGCAGGAGGTGAAGCACGAGAGATTGCAGGGTCTGGAATGTGGGGATCTCAGAGGCAGTTAGAGGGGAGTCACAAAAGATGGCCGAGCTTCAGAACAACCAGAGGAGGTCGTGTTTGAGCTAAATTGGGGGCCACGAGGAAGAAAATCAGAGTGACAGAGAGAGGGCAGGGCTGGTATAGGGGGTCCCCGGGAGCAGCGGCTGGGGTCCAGGGTCCCAGGGAGGGAGGGTTGGGACAGTGCCGGCAGGTCCCTGAGATCTGACAAAGCCAGACCAACCCGGTCTAGGGTTGTGGGAACAAGAGCAGGAGAGAAGGATCCCCAAGGCCCAAATAACCG
>NW_006284335.1:243277-243620 GCF_000327345.1 Myotis davidii | reverse complement strand
CGGGGGGGGGGCAGCCCAGGGGAGGATCTAGAGTTCTGGGGGTCCCGGGAACTGTGTGGTAGGGATGAGGGAGAGCTAAGCCCACGGAATGTCTGCATTTGTGGAGGGAGGCGAGCAGGCGAGGAGGAAGCCCTACCCCAGAGCAGAGATTAGATGGAGCACAAGGCCCATCTCCTGCCAGTGGAATTTTTCACAGGGTGCGGCCCCTCTGCTCCTGGAGGGTTTCATAGACTGTAGCCACATCCTAAAGCCACAAAGTGCAGCATAGGACTGAGTCTACAGCAGAAAGAAAAGGTTCCTCAGAAAGTGTCCTTATTCACACCTGCCACGAGCCCAAGATGCC
>NW_006284335.1:240191-241726 GCF_000327345.1 Myotis davidii | reverse complement strand
CACCACCCCACCCCGCAGCTCCTGGAAACCCAGAGGAGCAGAGTGACAAGCTTTCCCAGAGCTGACATCACAGCCACCAGGAGGAACGCACCACGACACAGGCCACAGACACCTGGAGGGAGGAAAACCCGGGTCCCAGCTCTCAGCTACGAATGACAACACATTGTGGACAGTTAGAGTTAGGGTGTTTTAAAAAGTAAAGAACAAGGAAACAGGACTGTTTTACCCCAGATTTCCAGGTGAAATAAGTGACTTTTTGAGCAAAGATACTGATCCCAATGCACAATGTGGGGACCCATCTGTGAGCAGGCACTGGCTTGGCCCTGTGGCCCTGTGGGCACCCTGAGGTATGAGACTGCCCCGTGTTCCAGAGCACACGGGTGGCTTCCCCACCAGCTGGGGTGCAGAGCAGCGAGGCCCCTGATGGCCACCATAGGCAAGGTCCTGCAGTTTTCTTAATTCTATAAAGTAGGAACCCCAAGAAAAAGGAAGGAAATATAAATGTGGGGGGTAGCAGACTAAAACTTACTGTACAAAATATGTGGGGAATTGTTGCCCGTTGATAAAAGGTTCTCTTAGACAAGAGGAAGAGGTATTATTGGTATACATGTACACACGAGGTATCACTGATTCTAGACAACATTTTAGAACAGCCTTCTAGAACAAATCCTCCCTCTTTAGGGTAAAAAGAGACATCTAGCTATGTCGAGGCAGCCTTACACCCTTATTAAATCCACCAAACTGCACTGACCCACCCCCGGACAGCGAGGCTGCACGCCAGCAGGTGTGGGTGCTCAGGCTTGTGGGCCTTATTCTCGAGACCACCGGAGGCCAGGGTGACGACTCCATTTTGCCAGGAAAAAAGTCGACGCCCACAGAGTCAGGAACCCTCTCCCTCGTCCTTCCTACAAGCGCCGGCACATCCGCTGTTTGGTAAGTGCTGTTTGTGGGAGGCGAGGAGAAATTGCAATCTTGAAATAACACTGGCTGGAGTGCGGGCCCCGGCTGCTGGGCCAGCAGGCGGACAATTAATTACGAGGATCCCTCTTTGAGCCAGCGAGGGCCTGGCCAGGCCCGGTGTTTACATACACACCCGTCTGTTTAGGGCCTGCAAATCCGTGTCAGATGTTAATGGAACAGCATCATTTTTCTGCCGAGGTGGCATCCCCGGGGATGTTTGGATGAGGCGGTCGGCGGGACTCAGCCTGGGAAAGGCAGGCTGGCGGCTAAGGAGGAGGCCATTTGTCAGGCCGCCCGACAGCCTGGCCTGGACTCCCCTCCTGCCATCACTCCTCTGCGGACTGGCTGTCCCACCCAGCGCCCCTCTGTCCACTGGGTTCTGGGGACACCAAACTGAGTTGCGAAAAGTAAGCATCAATGCAACCAAACACGCCAAGCGGAGCAGCCTCACACCCCAGCCCTCGGGGTACAGCACACCATGGAAGACCCTCAGGCCGGCCCGGCTGCCTGAGGCCCAGCTGTGCCCTGCTGGACCCACCTCTGCCGGCCATGGTGGAGAGGCTGTGGGCCCAGTT
>NW_006284335.1:226663-240158 GCF_000327345.1 Myotis davidii | reverse complement strand
GGGGGGGTGCCCCAGCAGAGGACCAGGTGGCGTGCAGGGAAGAGTCAGCCCAACAGCACCTCTGTGTAGGGTTGCGGCCACCACCCACCAGGTCTGCAGATGAGGAAGCAGGTCACACAGCCAACCTGGGCAGGACCCAGCCAAGAAGCCTTTGGGCTAGCAACGCAGCCACTCACCCAAAGGCTTCTTGCAGCCTAAGCACCCTGCCTGGCACACAGTACGCACTCAGGAAATGTGGCCACACCGGCAGCACGGTCACCAGACAAACCCGTGGAATTCAGCACAGCTGCCTGATGCCTTTGACATGGCTCGCATGCACCATTATCACTGGGAGTTACTGTGAAGGAGATTTGCTCATAGGGCTGGGAACACAGCATAGATTTTTACATGAGCAGCATCTTTTTAAAACTCTTGATGGGGAGCCCTCTTGACTCTCCAACACCCTGTCCAGACCCTCAGTGCTGTGGACAGAGAGGGAAGGCCCCCTGCAGCTATGTGTCCTGCACAAAACCTGCCTCAGTGTCCACATATGTTCCTTGCTGAAGTGGGGGCACAGGGCCCGGAAGGGGACGGGTGGTGAGAGATGGCAGGCTCAGGGGTCTCTGTGCAGCCTGGAAAGAGGGCAAGCTCTGTGATGGAGGAGAGAGCCTGGCGAAGGGATGCTGCCTTTTAGAAAACCTCCAAGTGCCACAGTGTGGCCTGGCCCGCTGCCCCGCTGCACCTCACCACCCCTGCCCTGCGCGCAGCTCCTCACTCCAGCTATCGCCTCAGGCAGGCACTTCACCTGGTCCCTGCCTCAGGGCCTTTGCACAGCAGCTCCTTTTTCTCTGCGCTGGCACAGCTCCTCCTCTTGGGGGCTTGGGGAACTGCCCATCAGGCCACTTTCCACAGGAAGATCTCCCTGGGGGTCGGTCTCATCAGCCCACAGGCCCTGGAGCGGGCCTACCTGGACTTGAACTCCGGCTCCATCAGCTATGAGGCTCTGTGCCTCGGTTTCCCTATTGGTAAGACAGAGACTGTCGTAGGCCTTTCCTCAGAAGGTGCTAAGATGTGCTACCACAGATCCTGGCACATCTAACACATAAACCTTTCAGGACAAAGCTGATCTGATTGCTACCATCTCCTTGCCAGCACTCGAAGCCGCCGATACTTCACTTCTCAGCCCCACCCTGCTCCCTCCAGCCTGCTCCCTCCAGCCTGCCCAGCACCAGGCCCTGAAGGAGATCTTGCTGCTGCCACCCTAGGCCTGCTTGTTTCTGGCCCTCCCCTGCCCTCTACTGGTCACTCTCAGAATTGCCCCAGGGGCCCAGCAGGATCCTTTCCTGCAGATTCTGGGACTGGCTCCCTCCAGACCGCAGGGCCATGCAAAACAGGCAGAGCTGCCTGCAGTGCTGAGCGCCCCACCCATGCAGCGACCCTTGGAATGTGCTGATGGGCACAGGGCAAGGGAAGAGGGGACCCCTGGGGGCCTTGTTCTCAGCCCTTCCCCAATAGGCTGCTCCCCAAGAGAAGCACTGCACCTGCTCACTAGCCTGCAGGGCCTCCCCAGGGCCTGCCAGGTCCCCATGTGGATGCCCGTGGTCCTCACTGAACCGGCCGCCTCACTCGCACCTTCTTAGCACCCTGAGCCTGCCTCAGGGCCTTTGCTCATATTGGCTGAAGACACTTTCCTCTCCTATGGATGGCTGCTAGGACATCTCAGACTGCCCTTCTACCCAGGGTTTCAGAGGACACCAGGTGTCCCACTGTCCAACGGAGCAGGAGAGGGTTAGGGTCCCAGAGCTGGCAAGGCGCAGGGCAGCGGGCCCTTTGCTTCGCTTGGTGTCCTTGGCAAAGTGGGCTTGTTGTCAGCTTTGATGAAAGCTCTGGGAGATTCTCAACAGCCCAGCACACAGTAGGTGCTCAGAAAATGACTGGAATCCAACTGAACTTTGGAAATCTGAGTTACAGGCTGTTTATTTCAGCGCTGTTCAGTGCACAGGCTGCAGCTGCACTGCATCCCCAGAGGACAGAGCCTGCGTCTCCGAGGCCTCGCATTGCAAGTTCACGTTTTCTCTGCAAAGTCCTCTGCTGGCCAGGTGGCTCTTGTCACAGTGGGAGCTCCAGGACCCCAACCACTGGCATCCTGTGGCCCCTGGGGCAGCAACAGGATGGTGGTGCTCCCCTATCTCGCCAACCACCCGCCGCCAGGGGGCTGCAAAATGGCGATGGGCACGGGGTCTTGCAGCACCCCTGCGGCACTGGCATTGTGTCAGGACACCTGTGAGCCAGGCTGGTGAGGAGAGCCTGGGAAGGAGGAGGGTCTTGGTTCTGAGTCCTCAGGGCCTGTGGCCCTGTGTCTCCGTGTGCCACGGACCTGCCTCACTGCGGACACAGCTCTGGGTTTGGTCCTGAGACCCTGAGAGGGGACTGCACACAGGGTGGGCCCAAAGTGCCCCAAAGGGCTTTTCCTGGCAGCTCACAAAAGCCGAGGTGAAGGCCCAGATGCAGAAATGGCCTGGGGGCTTAGTGGAGGAGCTTGCCAGGCGGAGTCTTCCCTTCCAGTGGGACCACTATCAGGGAGGACGGAGTTGGAGCTGGGCCCGTGGGCCACGCTGGGAGCACATTCAGCCCCTCCTCCCAGTTCATTGTCAAGGGGCTCTCGGCCCTGAATCGAGAGAAGACCTGGGCCCCTTGCTGCCCCTGCCACAAGCTCACCCGGACACGAGTCTCAGGTGCTTGCAGACGCACCCTAACGTTGCACATGGGGCCACAGTGAGGTCCCATGGCAGGGCTGGGCCACACGGCGCCAGGATTGCGTGGGTGCAGACCAGGATGGGGCCTGGAACTGGGGGGCTCTGGGAGGCCTTTGGGAGCCCTGCCTGACAGCCCTCTGGAGGTCCAGTACCAACACCAAGGGACCCATGGAGCACAGCTTAGCCTCCAGGGCCCAGGCTCAGGGGCCAGCCAGCCTGGGATGGTGGGGAGGAGGCAGAACTGGGCCTGGAGGGGCTGCAGAGGGCAACCGAGGGCCAGGCATGGTCTCCTGGTTCTGTGAGGTGAGGGTGTGGGAGACACAAGGCCAAGTCTGGCTGGATCTGGGTAGGACACTGTCCAGCAGGTGCAGTGCCGAGCCTGGGGACATGGAGGGGCCATGCCTCCTGGGGACCCAGCAGGATGGACTCAAGCTGAGGGTGCCTGGGGAGAGGGTCCCGTCCCAGGGCCCAGTGATGCCCGAGATGCCCGGCAGCCAGGTAGCCCCGCGCTCCTCCACAGCGGCCCCTGCAGCAGCTGGTCTTTCTTTTCCCTCCAATCCTTGACCTTCACTGTGCCCACACTTGTCTGTGTAGGGGTGGGGGGTGGGAGGTGAGTTCTGCTTTTGTTCATTTGCTGTGAATAATGTCCGATGGAGACAAAACCCTGTGTTTGTTCCTGACTGCCTTGTGGTTGGCCCTGTACTCACTGGACTCAGCCAGATTGCCCATCTGTGAACCATAAGGTTTTAGAGGATGCTTGGGGCTGGGGCTAGGAAGGTTAGGGTCTCGAAGGCTGCCTGCCCCACAGGTATCTTCTGCCCATTCCTACAGGCTGCTTGGGGTGCAGGTAGTGTATGTGCCCATAGGCCATCGGGAGTTTCTGAGGGGAACAGTGGCAGCTCTGATGTGGGCAGGGGGCCTGGTCTGACTGCCCACCATCACCCCCAGCCCTCAGGGTGCACAAGACCTGACCCCGCCCCCTCCGACCCCCACAGTGCCTCCCACCCCGTTGAGAACCCCTGCCACCCTCACTGCAGGATGGACGGCGGTGAATGAGGCAGAAATGACACAGACATGGTTCTGTACAAAACCTGAAATATCTTTACTCTTTTAAAACTTTGATTTAAGTTGCCTTAGACCTCATGGACTCAATACAAGAGTAATATGAATTGGGAAATAAAACACTTTAATAGCCACGATAAACTTTGTTAGAAATGTACATGTTGCCAAAATAATAATAAAATTAAAAAATAAGAGAGAGAGAGAGAACAGTTTGATGGCCGGGTTAGATTATATAAATGTTCAACAGTAACAGGCAAGGAAACCTTCAAAACGCTGGGCTGGAGTCGTCGGGTCCATGAGCGTGGCCTTGCCCATCCCCAAGGCTCGGCGGCCGGGTCTCCGACAGGCGAGCCAGGGGCCAAGGCCGGCACGAAGCTGCCTCTCCGTGCGGACAGAACACCCAGGGATGGGCATATAAACAAAGCTCATAAGAAATATACAAATATAAAAAGCTACAAACATTAATAAATTACAGCATCACAAAACACAGAACACTTCACAAGGTGCTAGTAAAATAACTGTCCCCCACCCCTTCATCAACAAGAAGGAAAGAAAGCTGGTATTCGAGTTGAAGACTCATCTTCAAACATATCTGAAACAGATCTTTTGTGTATGTTCGCTTCTGTAAAGACAGCTATAAGGCTGCACAGACATCACTTGTTTTTCAGGCAATACCTTAGTCCCTAAAATAAAATAAAAAAATAACCATAGCAATAAAAAAAAGGAAGGAAAAGAAAAAGCATCGGAAACCCAACTGTTCGTCAGACTCAGCAAAAAACTCGTATAAATGTTAATGAAGGACTCTACAAAGAAATTCCTAAAGATACTTTTACTCTTATAAAAAAGAAGTTATTTAAAAAGCTATTTACACGCTACATTCTATGAAAAATATGCTTCAGGAAATACATCTAAAATTAAAATACAGGATTGCCTGAGAAACAAATCCAGCCCCTCCGTGTCCATGGGTGGACTCGCGGTCCAGGAGCCACCCATGCACTCGACACCAAGTGACAGGTGACAAGACAGAAGTGCCAGGCCCCCGGCAACCTTGGGCTGCTCGGCCGGCCGCCATCCGCCCCGCCAGACCCGGGGCAGGGTGCCCTTGGCTGGCAAGTGCTTTTGGGAGTGTGGACAGTGGGACTGGACAGGACCCACCATGTGGCTTTGCCTGGGCCCCCTGGGCCTGCATCAGGGCTGGGGATCCCACGGTGGCTCCCCTACCCATGAACACACTGACCCTGCTGCCAGCCCGTGTTCCTAGAAATGCCCTGGGCATTCAGGGGCGACACCCACCATCTGGCCTGCCACGTGCCGGCAGGGAGCCTGGAGGCCCCCCTCTCCTGGCCAGAATGAACGCCTGCTGGACATGTCGGAGAATCACTTGGGAAGAGATGGGGGCACATCAACACCCTGCTTTCTCCTCCTCTTCCTCTCTAGTGTCCTTTGCCTTTTTTTAAGCCTCTGGAGGCTGCCAGCCTGTGGCTGGCTCAGGCTCTGGGCCTGGTGAATGTTGGCTCACTCCTCCTTCCTCGAAGGACTCATGCTCCCAGCAGAGCTGCAGAGGCCCTGCCACCACCCCCGTGCTCGGGGCGCCTAGAGGCCGTCCTGACACCGAACGGTCCTCACACGGGCGGGGCCGAGTTTCGGGAACTGGTCACTCTAAGCAACGTGAGAAAGGGCGGCTGTCCGTATTGGCGAGCTCCGCCTGCTGAAGCCGCAGGCGCTGGCTCAAGTGTGGGGAGTGGAGGCCGGGAGGAAGCCAGGCCTCCCGGGGCGCGGCGGCGCGGCCACCCTCCTGGGGCTGACGATGTAGCGGGGCTCCGGGGTCCTGAGCGGAGCAGAAGGGTCCTGGCTCTCCAAACTTTAAAGGAGCAGTTTTCCATTCCGATGAATTTTCAAAATTTTCCCAAGCCTCTGCTTGGCGGTGGCCATGCCCTTTTTTGTACGTTTTCCTGGGGGTAGAAGAGGGGACACAAAAAGGCAGATAGCTGTGTGAGAGGGCAGAGGAGCAGCGTGTGGGGTGGGAGTCGGCACACCCCCCTTCACGCTCCCATCGGGCTGTGAGTGGGCCTGTGGCCCCGAGTCTGGGGGCCTGCACCCTCCAAAAGCACAATTCTTCCCCCGAGCCCCCAGCTCAGAGGCCGCATCGACGGGGGGGCAGGGATGCAGGAGTGGGGGTGAGGCCAGGGTGGGGACGGGCCAGGCAATGGCACTGGGGTGGAGTGAGACCCCTGCCTACCTCCTGGCTACAGGGCCACCTGGAGCCACACGAGCTGTGTCCGCCACCGGCTGGGCCTCACGGCCAGCGGGAAGGACTCTGCTGGGAGCGCGAGTCCTTTGGGGCAGGAGGAGTGAGCCAACCACTAACCAGGCCAGGGGGCCAGCGGCCGGGCAGGGGAGATGCCAAGCATTCATGCCACCCCCAACTCACACAGGGTCCTGGGTCAGTCACCCTGGACCCCTCCCAGAGAACCCTTGGCAAACGGTTTACCACGCCCTGACTCCAAGCTAAGCCCAAAGCCAAAGCACTTGGGGTCTGGGGACCTGGGCCAAACTCAGGTAACCAGACCTCCCCGTGTGTGACTCTGGTCCTCAACCTTGAAAGAGGCCATTTCTTTCACACACTGACCGTGTGGCCACACACAGGACTACGGGGGACAGAGGAAGCCTGTGGTCACCTACGGAGACAGTCTGCAAGTCTAGGCTGCGTAGGGCCGGCAGGTACGGTACCTTTGGCAGCGGTGTTGTTGGGGGATGACGCAGAGGGCCGCCTCTGTGTGAGGAAGACCCCGGGGGCCATGGGCTGAGAGGCACGGCTTGCCTGGGCCCCGCTGAAGGTGCCGGCCACCGTGTACTCGTGGTCGGCCAGGCTGCTGCTGTGCGCCTCAGGTGGGATCTCGGGCGAGCTGCCCTCCTGAGAGGCCTGGCTGCTGGCGGTGCTGGTGGAGGCCGTGCTGGTGGAGGCAGGGGTGGCGGAGGCCGGGGTGGTGGAGGCCGAGGTGGTGGAGGCCGAGGTGGTGCTGGCCGAGGTTGTGGAGGCAGAGGTGGAGGTGGAGGTGGTATTGGGCGTCAGCTTCCTCTTGGAGTTCTTTTTCTTCCTGCTTTTCTGCTCCTCCTTTGAACAAAGCAGGTGGGCAAGTTGGCCGGCAGGGCGGGCCGGGCCTCAGGTGCTGGGCAGGCAGGCAGGGAGCAGCCCTCACCACCCTGGGCCCAGGGGAGGTAGGTCCCTGTGCATGAGGCCTCTCCAGGGAGCTGAGTGCCAGTGCCCCTCAGGGCAGGGCGGGCCTGAGGAGGGCACCACGCTCCCTCCTGCGGGGGTGCCCTGCACAGGGGACCATGTGGGATGGCACTAAGCTCGGCGCCCTCCTCCGTCACCCTGCTCTGAGCCGCCTCGGGACTCGGCTCTAGAACATTCACTGTGGTCCTTTAACCTCCTCAGGTGCCCGGCTGGGGCTGGGCTGGGTGACACCTGAGAGTCCGAGACCCTCTCTTCTGGGGGAGCTGGAACCAGGAGGAGCTGAGGTGGCAAAGGAGTGGACGGAGATGGCGCAGCCCCCTGAGCTCCGTGAGGACAAGAGGAAGACGCCGGGTCTCCAGCGACGGGGGAGGCCCCGAGGAGCTGTGTCCCCCGAACCTGGGACAATGGTCCGCACCAAGACAGTGTGAGGGGCCCAGGCACTGGTTCCCGCCATCGCCCCCCACTGTGGGGACTCGGGGGCCAGAATAAAGCAACACTCAAATCCCCTCAGCTGTGCCAGCCCTCAGCACGGGTGGCTTCTGCACCGGGTGGGGCCCTCCTCACCTGCTGGGACAGCTTGGCTGCAGCGGCCGCCAGACCGGTCTCGATGGAGGCCACTCTGGTCCCCTCTCGAACAGGCCTGTCCTGCCTCGGCACCGAGGGGCCGACCCTCGCTTTGGGAAAGAAGGGCAGCGTGCCTCAATGGGCGGCCCGCACCGCGGGCACCCTGGGCCCACCCCAGCCCAGCCTGCTCCTGAGCCCAGGGACACCTCACAAGTTGGGGAGGGTCAGTGAGAGGCCCAATCGGGTAGGGGATCCCACCCAGCAAGGCAGGAGCAGGCAGGAGGGGGTCATGTGTAAAGTGGACAACCCCCCCCCCGGGCTCCTCCCCCACTGGCTGCCATCTGGGGGCCAGAAGCAAAGGCAGCTCTCCCAGGCTGCTCCCTGAGAAGAAACTAGGCAGGGGCTGGCCTACCCGGGGCACCACCCCAGCCCGCCCAGGAGAGCAGCAGGCAGGGACACCCCTCTCGCCTGTACAGAGCCCACGTGCCCGTGGCTCTCCTGCAGGTGTGGACAGAGCCCCTCCCATCCCAGCACTACCTGTTGGGCTGTAGGGAGCGTCGTCTGAGGCTTTCCTCTTCTTGGACCGGGACTTGAAGACGGGGCTGTCCTCGTCAGACTCCAGGGAGGGGTACACTGCAGAGGCGAAGGGAGGGAGGGCTGAGCCCGGCCACCCGGGCGTGGGACTGCAGGCCAGGGACCTGACGTCCTGGGAGCCATCCTCAGGGTGCAGAGCGTTGGGCACGGGGTGCCCCAGAAACTACCCAGCCCAGGACCCCTTTAGGCTCTGAGAGGGGCAGCCACTGGGCAGGCCCCATCTGGCCCCCGGGGGCACCTCAACAGCCTCGCCCACCCCAGCCTGACTGCAGCACCCCCTGTTCACCCGTTCTTCTGAGAACGCCTCGCTCTCTGCAACTACCAGGAAACAAACATCCTACGTCCACAGAGCTGATGGCTCTGAGCACCCCCAGACTTGCCTCAGGGAGTCTCTGGAGGAGACAGCCTCACACGGTCGCTCCAGGTGACTTGCAGGTGCCACCCCCACCTCCCACACTGTAAGTTGTGACTGTCAACCACCAGCACTTGTGGCACCTGAAACCCCAGCACCCACCCTGTGCCACTCCACTTCCGTCAGCCCAGGGCAGGCCCCCGCGAGGCATGAACGTGTCTGGCAGATGGGGCAGGGCAGGCCCCCCTGGAGGGCTGTGGGGACAGACAGGGGCACGGCACTGGGCCCCGGGCCCATCAGAGCTGTGCTGAAGGCAGGCCTTACAGCAGAGGGGCAGCGCACTCCTAACCCTGGGGAGCGGGGCCCTGTGTTAGCACGCTGTGCCCGTGGGGACGGACGCGTCCCTAGGCAGCTCCTTGATTCCAAATCCCCTTCTAGAGCCGGGACCCCAGAGCCTGGAGGGGCTGTGCCCCTGGAAGAAGACTGCACCCATGGCCCAGCCCCTAACTCACTGCCACCTCAGACGCAGGCCACAGAGCCACTCAGCCTGTGTCTCATCTACACGCAGACGGTAGACGCAGCCTCAGTGCATGCACTAGTGTGGAATGGTAGCTGCATGGAGGCCGGCCGGCTGGGACCTCAGAAGGTGAAATGAGCTAAAACCTTCCACCCAGCGATACCCCTCCCACGTATGTGCCTGGGCACACGAGCACGGGCCACACAAACCCTGCACACCAGTGTCCACGCAGCACTCGTCACAACCAGCCCTCTGGTGTGCAGGGGGAGGAAGGGGCGCACGATGTGGCGGGCACACTGTGTGCTCAGCCACCACACTGTGTGACGGTGCTCAGCCATCACATGAGGGGCTGCCACATGCTGCCACGTGTGAGCCCGGAGGAGAACGCCGATGAGAGAAGCCAGACACCAGGGCGGCGCACTACTGGATTCAGTGAACAAGACACCCAGGCTGACCAGGCGACAAGGTTACCAGGGGCAGTGAAAGGCAGGGGAGCGGCTTCCTCTGGGGGGGTGACGGGCTCCGATTGGCTGTCGTGATGGTGGCACACCCTCTAAATACAGTAAACACCACTGAGCGGCACACAGTGTGTGTGTGTGTGTGTGTGTGTGTGTGTGTGTGTTGGTGTGTGTGCGCGCGTGCGTGCTGTCCCCACAGCAATGGTAACACGTAAGTCCTGCTCCAGCGGAGCCAGGAGCCGGCAGGACAGTGTCCTTCAACATTCCTCTGTATTTTCCGAGCCCCTTCCCCTACTTTATTGGAGCGGAGTGGCGTCCTCACCTGGTGAGAGGGGAGGGGACTTGTCGCACGCGGCCCAGGCCAGAGCACGGCCCCAGCTGCGCCGCGGAAGCAGCGCTATTACACCTCTGGGCCGCCAAGGTCTCAGGACGGACACGGTCATTTATTTTCTTACTGGATGT
Organism: Myotis davidii; assembly: GCF_000327345.1. NCBI lineage: Eukaryota > Metazoa > Chordata > Mammalia > Chiroptera > Vespertilionidae > Myotis > Myotis davidii. The sequence continues at coordinate 230,176 of NW_006284335.1, read as the reverse complement.
TTGTCTTAAACCTGGACAAATACGCTGCCTTCGGGGTAGTACCGTTTACCTGGCCCGCAGAGCGCCTTTGCTCCAAGAGGTGTTTGAGGCTAACAGCCTGTGCGTATTGTGCTGCGCACTCTAACAGGGGACGCTATGGCCTCTGAATTCTCTAAGAAAGGCCAGCTCCACGGTCAGGCTCTGCGCGCGGCGCTCACCATAGTCCGAGTCCTTGAAGCAGGCGTCCAGGTGGTCCTGCTCCTCATAGTCGTCCAGGTCCACGCTGTGCTTGGCCGCCCTCTTCAGCAGCCGCTTGCCTGCGCTCTTGCCGCCCGCCCCGTTCTTCCGGGCGCCGTGGGCCGCCAGCGAGCTGCCCTTGGCCTGGCCCGCGCCCCACGCGGTCTGTAGGCAGGAGTCCGAGGCCTGCAGGTTGGCCATGGATAGCATTCCCTGAATGGCTTCCTGTGTGCTGGGGGAGGCCGGGGGCTGGCTGGAGGCACAGAGAGACAGGCATCAGACCCAGCCACACCACAGCCCGCACATTCTCCCTCCAGTGATCAGTGGAGATGTGGGGAGGGTGGTGGTGGTTGAAGACTTCCCGTGGAAATGGCCCCTCTGCCCTCCTCCAGATAGACAGAGGGGCATAGGGAGGGAACACAGGGAAGGAAAGCGGAGGGAGAGGAGAAAGAGGGACAGAGGGAGGTCATTGGCAGACTGAGGCCCCAAGCTGCCAGCCCCCCTCCACTGCAGCTGGCTGTGTCTGACACCGCCCCCCCCCCAAGCTGCTTTCCCACCATGGACCCTGCCCTCAGTCACAGCCCACGTGCTCCTCCCACAGTGCCTTCGAGAGCACCCTTCGCGGGGGTACCACAGCACTCTCGCTCCCATGATATGGTCTGCCCAGGTGACACTCATGTTCTCTCTGTGACTGTGCCATCACTGCAACTACACCTACACTCAGATCTACACCTGATCCTGTACACACATCTAACCTACACCCACACCTGCAACTGTATCTACACCTGGACCCCACCCATAGCCACACCCCCACCTACACCTGCACCTACACCCCCACCTGTATCTGCATCTATACTCACACCCACACGTGCATCTGCACCCCTACTTAAACCCCCATCTGCACCTCCACCTGCTCTGACCTCCACCTGTACGTCACCTGGCAGACACAGCCCCACTCAGCTCAGTCAGACCTCAGTCCCTCGCCGCCCCCAGGATGCACAGGCTGAAACGAGGCAGCTTCTCAACGCCACGTTCCACCCCTGACCTCGCCCTGCTGCTCTCCAGCTCGGGCAGCGCTGTCCCCCAGCACCAGCATACGCTTTTCTGACCACGTCCTTGTCCCCTGCCCCATGCTTGAGCCCCTGCCGCCTCCCCTGGCTGCTCTGGCTCTCTCCCTCCAGAAGGACCTGCTCTGGCTTCTGAAACACCCAGTGCAGCCGGCACCACTACCCAACACCTGGTTATGTGTTGCCCTGGTTCTGGGAGGGGCAGGTGGGTGGCCCCTGTCCATAGAGCCAGGTCTAGAGAGCTCTGAACAGTCCACCCTCCCAGGCTGAGTCCAGGCTTCCTCCAACGGCCTCCCTCCCCTCCTCGAATGCAGACCCTCTCAGAGGGCCTGCCCAGCCTCTGCGAGTGTGGGGGGCACTTCCCTGCTCCATGCCCTTCCCCTGTCTCATAGCCCACCATGCCCCAGCCTACACCTCTCACAGCCAGTACCCCTAGGGACACCAGAAGGTCCTGGTAGCTTATACACACCAATACCAATAAATGCCAGAGATTCTAGACTGGCCTGGGCTCCAGGTACCCCTGCAACTAGGACAGAGGGCCCTGCTCTGCTTACCCCCCACATCCCCACAAGGCATAGTGCCCTGCCAGGCAGCTCCCAGGAGGCCTAGTCCAGTGGGGCATCTCCCTTCAGGGCCATTTCTGGCCGTCACCCGGGACAGAATGGCAACCCAGCCTATGGGTCCCACCCACACCTCTCACTGCATCAGGGCCAGTGGGGGAGGGTGACCCTCCCTCTGCTCCCTGGAGTCCTGGGGGGCAGGTCCGGGAGCGGGGTGTGGGGTTGGGGGGACTGCAGCCCCGCTTGTCCCTCCTCCTGTCACAGACCCCAGAGTCCCAGGAGAAGGCAGCAGGAGCCCCATCCTGTGTCTGCCCCTCTGACCGGCCTCCCAAGGGAGCACCTGCCCACAGGGTTGCCGTGACCGCGAGGCAGCACCAAAAAGCACTGGTCCACGCGGGAGGGCTCTGCACCCTCCTCTCTCACACTGTCTCCTCCTTGCTCCCACCTCCACTTCCAAAAAGTGTTTGAAGCATCTATAATAATAAAAGCGTAATATGCTAATTAGACTGGACAACCTTCCAGACGAAGCTGGGGCTGTGGGGGAAGCCGGTGCCGGCAGCCCGGGGAAGGAAGCCTGCTCTTGCATGAATTTCGTGCATCGGACCTCTGGTATTTAATCAGACCATTAGAGCGAGAAGAGGTCAAGAGTACCTGCTCAGAAACAAGAGCCTCCCAAGACTGAAGCGGGAGGGGGCGGAGAGATGGAGCTGACACAGAGGGCACAGGCACGCAGGACAGTCCGAGTCAGGGGCCCCTCGGCAGGTGTGGACAGCAGCCATCCTGCGAGAAGCACCGCTGGGCTCCAGGCCACGTGGAGGGGGGAGGCGATGGGCAGCCCCCTCCAACACCACCTCCCCCTCCCACCCAAGATGCACTGGCCCAAAGTGTTCTGGGGTTTCACTGGAACTGGACAGAATTATGTTCCTAAGCCACAAACAATAGGAAAATCAGGTAGAGTCAGACCACCCTGGTTCTTCAAGAGCCCCCAGCTGGGCCTCTGTCTGCCCCAGGGCCCAGGACTGGCCCCCCAGCACCATGACCTGCTGTGCCCACGAAGCACGAGCAAAGGGCTGCCCAGGCCCCGCTGGGGGCATGGCGCATTGGGCAGCGTCACTGCTATACCATCTTCACGGACGCTCTCGGAAGCATGGGAGCTAGCAAGCCCACAGCTGGCCCTCCACCCTCTGCACCAGGCCCTGTGGAGGGAGGGCATGATATGGCCGGCCCTAAGGTCTAGGTCCCTTACCCAGCCTCGGACCAGACAGACGCCAGGCTTCCGAAGAGGATGGGAAGGTGGGGGCCAGAACCCTCCACCTGGAGGGTCCCCTAGAAGCCAGCCTCCCGCTCGTACCAGCTGAACCCCGAGGCCCAGCTCAGCTGCAACCACGAGGGCCACCGCCGGGGCGGCATCCGTCCACAGCAGGCGCAGATCAAGGAGCGAAGGCTGAGCAGTGCACATGGAAAGTACCACCTTAATCCTCCAATTATCCTGCCCAAACCCTCTCCATCCCCCAGAGGTAAACACTAAGCAAACCATCCACCAGAAATTAACATAGTTTCCTCCATTTTCTTCAGCTGATTTTTTCCAAACAGCGAATACTTAAAACAGAGCAAATGGACCATCAAACACTGACCTACGCTCCAAATGGGAGACTGGAGAGGGCCTGCTT
>NW_006284335.1:217754-226546 GCF_000327345.1 Myotis davidii | reverse complement strand
TGCAGGCACGTGTGCAGTGTGGGCAGCACATCCGCAGACCCGCGGCCCTCCGGGAGCTGGGCTTGCCAGGCTGGTCGGGAGCCCAAGCCAAGGCACCTGTGTTTCCAGCTCCAAGCGAGTCCTGGCGTGTGGCCTCCACAGACTCGCAGCCGTGGGACCTCGATTCTGGGAACATGGACTCGGAGGGGAGGGGGATGTGTGGAGGGCAGATCTGGGAGACAGAGAGGGCATCACGCAGGCCACACGGGCCCCAGCTTCCTCAGGCCAAGTCATTGTGGCCTGGATGACACCACCCCACAAGATCAACCTTCCTGGTGCCCCATGTTCGGTTCTGTTTCCAGGCAGACGGAGGTTCCGGTCCTCCCTCTGCTGCCTCCTATCAGGCGCCTCGAGCCAGTTGTCTGAGCCTGTTCCCCATCTATGCTGCAGGGATCTGCTGCTGTCTTGAGTAAAGAAGGCGAGACCTCCCCAAGTGGCTAAGGTCCTCGAGTGGGAGGCTACAGGGGGCATAGGCCTCAGCTCTGCGACACTTGTAGAAATTCCATGTTGGGGGGTTGGGGGGAGGAGAATTGGCCAAAATGTCTAAAAACAAAATTTAACTGAGAGTGAGAGAGAAACAAGCCCCAGCCCTTCATGGAATGCAAAGCCCAGATTAATCCATTTTTCTTGAATCAGAGTCGAACTCGTCAGGCCTGGGCGGGAAGGCCCACCTGGTCTGAGATGATGGATACACACCCTGGACGACCTGCCCATCAGCTCGGAATCTCAGGGCTCCAGGACAGGACAGCATCCCCACCCCCGTGAGAGGGCTCGACCGGGCTAACAGGCCGCACATCTAGACTCAAGGACAGTCTGCCCCCGTTGGTGCCAATTCAGCCCCTCAGGGGGCAGATGCTCACTTCTGTGCTCTGAGCCACTGTCTCCGGGGCCTCCGGGTGAGGCCTCTGCAGAGAAGGCAGCCTTGGGTCTCAGAGAGGCTCATCACATGCCCTTGACTCGGATGTCGGGTGCGCACCATGGAAATTTTCTGACATTATGTTTATGGCATTCAGAAAGTGACAAGACAGAGATGGTTGTACGTCCCAGAGCAGCCCTGACACCTGGCAGGTGCTTGCCCGGGCACTGCTTCCCCAGAGGGTCCCCCAGGTACAGCAGCCCCTCCACCGCCCCTCAACTCCTCCTGCCACAGTCCCCACCCGCCATCACTTCTCAGCCGCCTCCCTGCCTGGCACCTGGAACTATGGTGGGGAGGACCCTCTGTCCTTGGAGCTCTGTGCCCTCCATCAAGACCCCGCAGACATGCAGCACCCGCTTGGCCAGCAAACCTGCACCTCCCTGACTGCCCGGCACCCCCTCTGCCAGGCGGGGGTCCTCCTCTGCCTACTCAGTCCCTGGGGCGTGGGCTCCTGCGACGTGAGCCCCCTGCGTGCAAACTGCCACAGCCAACAGAGCCCGACCTCAGACCCCGCACGGCCCACGCGGAGGCACCCACGCCCCTCGCCACCGCTGGCCCAGGCCTACCTGTTGGGATTGTAGTCAAGCGCGCCCACCTCCTCACTGGCCTGCAGCAGGTCCAGGATGCCCGCGGCCGAGCCCCCGCCGTCCTTCTTCACTTTGGCGTTGCGGGTGGGCTTGGTGTCCGTGTCGATGCGCAGGGAGCCCTCATCCGAGGAGTCGTCGCTCGGCTGTGGGGATGGGGAGCCGGTCAGAACAGAGCTGGGGGGAGCGACAGGACTACCGTTCCCCTTGACAAAAAAAAAAAAGTTTTTAAAAATTAAAAAATAAAATAAGGAAAAATAAAAAATGTGAGATCCCAACCTGTGATGAGCATGTGGGGCTGGCTGGCCAGACGCCCCGGGTGGTTACCAGGGTTTTCCATCGGGATTGTGGAGCCTGCCCGCAAAGGACCCGGCACCATCCTGCCCAGCAGTTTCCCAGAGGAATCCTGGGCCCCAAGACCGTACGCAGGAGCCCCGGTATTGAGCTCAGGTACAAAGGAGTCAGCGCGGTCAGGTGAGGAGCAGACAGGAGGACTCCCCCGACCCAAGGCTCCAGTTAAGTCCTGGCAGGAGGCTCTGAGGGGAAACTCCAGGCTCCCCGGGCAGCAGGGGAGACCCCCATGCAGACCCCAGGCTCACTGGAGACAGCCACCACATCGTGGTTGGATGAGGCCTTACCAGTCGTCTAACTTAGTTCCCCAGCAGGTCCAGCCCTGCTCTGCACCCGATCCTCAGGGTCAATAAGGCATCGTCTTCATGGCATCTGGCTGGGCGCTCCTGAGGCCCACCCCTTGCACAGACCTGCAGACCCTCCACACCCCGCACCTGCTGCTCTCCCCGCTTCTGTGCAAGGCCTTAGGCTCACGTCCCCATGGCTGGCACCCAGCCAGCCTCCCCACAAAAACTCCAAGAAGAGGGCGGCACATGAAGACACTCGGCCGCACCCCAAGCGGAAAGCGCACAAGCACAGCCACGGGGTCCCCGAAGGAGCTCACCTTGTAGAGCGCCGAGTCCAGCTTTGGCTTCGTCACAGGTGTGGGCAGCGGCTCCTTCCTGTCCAGTAAGACTGAGACCAAAGCAGACGGGAGTTGGTGGTGGCTTTGAGAGGATCGCTCTGGCCAGCCACGCCTGACACCCACCCTCTGCAGGATGGCCTTACAGGGCTGGGTCTGCCCCTCCACGTCCCCCCAACTTACAGGACAGGTCTCTCTTCGGGGCATTTTTCTTCCTCCTGATGGGAAACTCATCAATCTTGAGCTCCCCGTCATCCGACACGTACTCATACTCATCCCGAACGGGCTGGGGCTTGTCCTCCTTGAAGTTCTGCAAGGCCCCAAACACCCCTGGGCTCGGCTGCGGCTTGAGGGCCTTGGAGCTGGGACAGAAGTGGACTGGTCAGTGGGGGTCCACATGGCCCAGCCAGTGCCCCACCACTCTGCCACGGACGCAGAGGGTCAGCAGTCATGCCGAACACTGCCCGATCCCACAGCTCCCTCCCAGATGCCATGGGCCGGCGAGGACAGCGCACAGCTCACGAGGTATGGCCTGGCCCTCCCCGCCCACGCAAGGCCTCTCCTTGAGTTGTCTCACGGTGTGCCCTGCACTGCCCCACCCTGGCCACTGGACCAGCATGGCCTTCCTTCTGCCTGCCCCACAAGCTCTGGCCGCAGCCTCCCCCTGGCTCGGGCCTAGGGAGACAGAGGCTGGGCTACAGCTCTAATCCCCAGCTGTAGAAACACAGAGGCTGACCACCGGCGAGCCTGCTGGGTGTGGGTATGAGCCGGTAACACCACACACACACACACAGGTGTGACGTGGTTACAGAGTCATGTCCACCTTCCTCTCCCGCACTTCTAAACTCTCTGTAGCATGGTGGGTCCCAGAGTGAACGCGTTTGAAAGCTCTCCAGGACGAGCTCAGAGCCATGAGGTCAGGGTGACAGGGCCGCAGACCAGACCCTTCCCGCCTGCTCACGGAGAGTCCTCGGCACGTGGCCATGCGTTCTTGGGAATGATGGTCCTGCCTACCCGGCTCTGCCTGGTCACCAGGTGCCGGCCCCGCTCCACTGCTCCGCCACCTGGAGTGGCTTCCCCTCCCATTTCCCAGGTGAAGAAACAGGCCCACCACAGAAAAGGGGCCCATTCCGCTGCGCTGTATCTGCTTCCTGGCTTAGGGGCACTCAACCTGGACTTGACTCAGCAAGCAACCTGTGGGCCCACAGTTGGTGAGACTAATCAGGGGCATGAAGCCCGTCCTGTACACCTGGCACTGGGCTGGGCTGGCATGCTGTCAGCAGACACGGGCCTGTTCCACCATCTGGAAACCACACACCCACTCCCAAGCTGGCACCCCAATGTCTCAGCTCAGGTCACCTCCTCTTGGAAGCCCTCTCAAGTCCCTTGGCACACAAGGACCCACAGTCCTTGTCACAGGCGTAATTTTAGGTGGATTTGAGAGTACTGGGTTCACGCTGCCCCCCACACTGGCCTCTGGCCTCCAAGGACAGGGTCCTGACCTCCACTACATCCTCTGCCCCAAACAGCACTTAGCTAATATCTACCCAATCATGCTCTCCCCTCCCTTTCTCCCTCCCTCCCTGCCAACACACGCTGCTGTCCCTCCCCATCCACACAAGCTATTGGCTTAGGAGGCAGAGGAGGGGCCTGCCCGGCGTGGCCCTCACAAGGGGTATTCCCAGTGACGTCAGCCAGTTCAGGAAGGGGCTGCTCCTGAGGAGACCTCCAGGTAAGTGTGTGTGTGCAGGGTGGGTATGGAGGGGTGTGCAGGGTCTGTGTGATGTGTGTGGAGGGGTGTGCTGTGCATGGAGGGGTGTGCAAGGGTATGTGGATGATGTGTGTGTAGGGATGTGCTGTGCATGGAGGGGTGTGCAAGGTGTGATAACTCACATATGATGTGTGTGATGTGTGGGGAGGAGTGATTTATTTTCCTCTCAGTGGCTCTTACCCTTACCCTGGGGGAAAAGAAAAGCTTAAACACCCTTAGACTATTGCCTGTGTGTGCAGGGGTGTGCTGTGCATGGAGGGGTGTGCAAGGGTATGAGTGCATGTGGATGATGTGTGTGATGTGTGTGGAGGGGTGTGCAGGGTATGAGTGCATGTGCATGATGTGTATGAGTGTGGAGGGGTGTGCAAGGTGTGAGTGCATGTGTATGATGTGTGTGAAGGGGCGTTCAGGGTGTGTGATGTAGGGGGTCTGGGAGTGTGTGTGTGACTGTGACCCCTCCTGCTGGGAGCATCACGTACCCCAGAAGTTTCTTGTTGGAAAAGGAAAATAAGAATTTGGTGTCCTTGTTCCCCGATGTAGGAGGCTTCTCCAACTTCTGCTCTTCCTCCATCTTCAGCAGGGAGTCAGGTTTGCTATTCTGAAAAGTAAACCCAGGACCATTGTTAAGTCCCACACAGGATTCCAGTGGGCAGAGGCAGTGGGACCAACCGGCCTCCTCCCTCTGAACACGTCATCCAGGGACCCATGGACCTGGAGGACCTGTCTTGGGAGTGTGAGCTCAGCCCAGGGTTGGGTGAAGGAGGGCAATGCCATCCGTCAGCTCAAAGGGCAACAAGCTCAGCCTCAGGCCAGAATGCTCCCATAACAATCCCATGGGGAGTGGCCCCTCCAAGGTCACACATACCCAGACCTGACCTGGGGACAGGTGGACACACAGCTGTACATGCACTACAAGAACAGGTATGTACCTCTGCTCACAACACCAAGCCCACAAATGCCCCCACACACCACCTCTCATAAATGCAGCGCTCCCTGAAAGTAGACTCACTCACCCACATGTGCATGCAAACACACAGGTGCACACATGCACACACATGCATGCCCGCATATGTGCACATACAAACACATGTGTGTGCACATGCACGTGCAAACACACGGGTGCATACACATGCACGCCCACAGGCATACATCTCACCTTGTACTTCCACTTGGCCTCTGACTTGCTCTTGGTTTGCTCTCGGATTTCCAGCCTCTCCACATCGTTCTGTGTGCTGATTACCTCCTTGTTGGGCACACTCAGGACGCTCTTTGTGGCCTAGAAAACAGCAGCCATAACTCAGTGGTGGACATGGGAGGGCAGGGAGCTACCTTAGGCTACAGGACAAAACAAGAATCACAGAGTCCCTCTCTCCTCCAGGCCCATATGCAGCAGCTCATCCATCCATCCATCCATCCACTATCAATCCACCCACCCTTCTATTCATCTATCCATCCACCCATCCACCACCTATGCACTCACCCATCCATCCATCCATCCACCATCCACTCACCCATCCGCCCACTAATCTATCCACCTTCCATTCACCATGCACCTTCCATCCACTATGCACCCTCCCACCCACCCATCCATCCATCCATCCATCTATGTGCCCTTCCATCCACCAACTATCCATCCACCTGCTTTTGTTTTCCTCCTCCCTCCCTCCTTCCTTCCATCTGTTCATTCATTCATTTATCTACTCTCTTTGCCTTAAGCAAGGGAAACCAGGTATCCCACTGCGGCCCTGCAACACTGGTCCTGGTGGTTGCAGACCTCCTGGAAGGTTAACAGCTCTCCGCCAGCAGCAAATCACTCTATGAGACCTGGCCTCAGAAATTCATGGCCCCTGAAGCCCATACTTAAAACCTTCTGATTAAATGGTGGGTCCTCAGGGCCAGGCCTGCCTCTCTTGCTGCCCACAGGGTCTCGGGCCCCCACTGCCAGTCTCCCTCCTGCTCCCCACTGCCCTCCACTTGGTGCCTCACTCACCTTCAGATCTCAGCCAATGTCTGGGTCCCAAGAAGATTCAGCCAGCTCACTCCCCGGGTGACCCTCCATGCTGCCACCCTGCCCCAGCTCAGACACTGCTGCCTTTGTCGTCATGGTCTCTCCCCAGCTGCCCACCACCCTAAGCTTGGGAAGAGCCCATCTGCCCTGGGTCCCAGGAACAAGAACAGGCAGCTGCAGCTCCATCGACAGGCCTGGCCCCAGAGGTGGCTGCGGGCTAACTGACCACAGGTGGGGAGGCAGCCACTCACCTTGCCCTTCTTAGGTGGCTCGATCTTGGTCAGTGCCTCCTTGGTGTGGGCCTCCAACAGGTCCAGGTTGGGGATGGTGGGCGAGGCTGACCCCCTACACTTCTTCCCTTTCTTCTTGCCCCCATCCTTGAGCTTCAGTGATTTAGGGGGCTTCGGGGGCTTGGGAGATTTGGGGGGCTTGGGGACTTTGGATGGCTTGGGTATCTTCATCGTTTTGGAAGTCTTTTTTTTGGACACTTTCTCCAGGAAGGAGCGAGGAGGGCTGGCTTCAATGGGGGATGGAGGTTCCTCCTTCTCTCGGTCCCCAAAACAGACCTCATTCGAGATCGCAGAAGTCACTTCTGGTCTGGCAGCCTTGGAGGCATTCTGAGCAAAGGAAAGAGGTAACCAACCATCTCCTGTCAGAAGGGGATCATGGCCCAGGCCATGGGAGACATTCAAGCAGAGAAGGAGCATGCATTTACACCACTGTGTGTACACTCACATCTATCTATACCATCCACATGGCACAGCACATCCATCTACACCATTGTGTGACATGCCTACATCCATCTATACCATCATCCATGTGATACACTCACATCTATCTATACCATCCACATGACACAGCACATCCATCTACACCATTGTGTGACATGCCTACATCCATCTACACCAGTGGTTGGCAAACTGTGACTCGCGAACCACATGCAGCTCTTTGGCCCCTTGAGTGTGGCTCTTCCACAAAATACCGACTTCTGTGCATGGGCCATGAAGTTTCAATCGCACTGTACATGTGCGCCCGCATGTGGTATTTTGTGGAAGAGCCACACTCAAGAGGCCACAGAGCCGCATGTGGCTCGCCAGCTGCAGTTTGCCGACCACGGATCTACACCATCATTCATGTGATACACTCACATTCATCTCTACCATCCACATGACACAGCACATCCATCTACACCATCATGTGACATGCTTGCCTCTGTCTATACCATCTGTGTGACACGTCCACACTATCCATGTGCCATGGCCACATTCATCTATACCATCAGCTACCTGATTCCTCTACCTCCTGTGGGTACCCCTGGCAGGGCTGGAACCATCCTCCCTCACGCCCACCGGGAGCTGCAGAGGAGCCCCCTTTCCACCTCTCACTCCCTAAACTCCCACCAGGAGATGCAGCAGGGGCCTAGGAGTCTGAGCCCACATCTTGCAGGTGACCACATGGCCATTCCTGACAGGCAGCCCTACAGAGGGCCAGAGAAGAGAGGCCTCCCAGGACCAGGGCCAGCGGGCCCGAGTCAGCCCTACCTCGCTGAGCCGGATCTCTTTGGCAAGGTCTTTGATGAGCTGCGAGGGCTTGAAGTGCTCTGGGAGTTCATCTTCATGCTCTGCCAAAGCCTGCAGGACAGCCACGCACAGGGTCAACGGTCAGCCACTGAGTCCGGATGTGGATGCCCACCCTCTGTGCCACGCCCACCTCCCCTCCACCTCCCACCCACAGGGGCCCAAGCATGCTCAGCCTCTGATTCCTGACTAACCCTCTCTGTCCCACCAGGCCCTGCCCTGCCCTGCCCTGCCCTGCCTACTGGGCCAGGACCTACCACTACCCCGACGGGCATGGGGCAGGGGCTGCCTGCATGGGGTGCTGGAGAAATCAGCCCACTCCAGCCAGACACTGCCCTGACAAGAAAGCTCTGCCATGACCCCACTCTATAGATGGAGAGCCTGAGTCCCCGAGAGGACGAGGTACCCAAAGCCACCACCAGCTATGGAGTGAATGTGGGCTGTCTTCTTCCTGACACAAGGCCGCTCTCCTGGCTACCTGCTGCGGTGAGGCAGGAGGGATGCCACGCACTGCTCACTCTAAGCCTTAAGGCCAGAGAAGATGTGGCCACAGGATAGCGTTGGGGGGGCACTGGCCACCCACCCACCAGGCCCACCCATTAGAGAAGCAAGAAGCACACAGGTGTTCCCCTCCTGGCCCCACCCCCTCCTGAGGGCCTGCTCAGACAGTGCTGGCTCCCCTCTGGGGGACAGGATGCTGCCACAGACAGTGCCCAGGCTGATGGGGCCCTGCCCTCACTCTCTTCCCACAACCCAGGCAACATTCCAAGGGAAGTCTGAAGCTGCTTCTCTGGGGCCCCCATTGTCGGAAAACAGCTGCTGCATAGGAGCTAGTGAAGTGTTAACGTTCAATGTAGGGGCCACCGGACAGTGGGGGGCACAGGACAGTGGGGGGGGCACAGGACAGTGGGGGGGCACAGGACA
>NW_006284335.1:210357-217699 GCF_000327345.1 Myotis davidii | reverse complement strand
TGTGAGGGATATGGGGGCACAGGACAGTGGGGGTCATAAGACAGTGGGGGCCACAGGACAGTGCTCCTGTGAGGGATATGGGGGCACAGGACAGTGGGGGGCATAGGACAGTGAGGGGCACAGGACAGTGATCCTGCAGGTGGCCTTGGACAGTCCCAGGAGGAAGAGCAAAGCTGGATTGAGCTGAGCCTGGGCCGGGAAGGGCTGAGCGGGAGTGCCTCTCTCCTGCCTACAGTGTAACACTTGGCCAGCCAGTCAGTGGCTGCTCAGAGTCCTCCCGCTCCCTGGCCTCTCTCCCGGGGTTCACTCAGTGCTGTCTCTACCACCAGCCTGGCCCCCTCAATCTCTAGGCCCCCCTGCCCCACCTTAGACCAGGCTCCAGGAGGAAGCGCGCTCCCGTTTCCACACCCCACACCCAGCTGTCTGACTTGGGCTGCTGGCACCTCCTACTCTTCAGACACTAGTTCCCCAGAAAGGCAGATGAGCCCTGGGACGGCTTCCCGCCTGCCATCCTCCCCCACCCCGGGCCACGCCTGGCACAGGGCCTACCTGCTTTTTTGTCCATGATCTGAAAGCACCATTGAGAATTTTAGCTCCTTGAACTAAATGAGGGGGCAGTTGCTTCCCGGATTTGTGAGAACCTGGGGAGAGATGGAGAGGTGAGTTCAGGTGGGCACGGCCGGTCCTTACCTGCTGCCCACAGGCAACTTCACACCCAGGGTGGGGTGGAGGGTGGGAGACCTTCCAGAGGCCTCTACCCACTGCCACCTGCCCAACTGCCAACGGTTCCTCTTGGAACCTGGGGGACATGCAGGACGCCCTCAGGGCAGAACTGGCTTCCCCCGGTCCCCACTCGGGCCTCTCACACAGGTGGCCGGGCTCTCCCTCGGCCTGGTCCCCGGTCCACCTCAGCCAGGGGTCAGAGTTGTGCGCACCAAGCATCCCTCAGCGCTTTCTGATCCCCACCCTCACATCGCCCCCTTCACGGCTGAGACACCAGGGAGGGGGGGGTCAGTTCCCATTGGGGCCCATCACAAAGATGCCCTTGGGGGCCGGGGCCAGCCCCATGGAAAAGGGACAGAGCAGCTGCCAGAGAGCTGACACCACCCGTGATTGTTTCCCTGGCAGGAGGCAGCTCCCTCCGTCCTCCTGGCCCCGGAGAGCTATGCTATGAGCCTTCACAGAGGACTGGAGGCAGAGCGGCTGGGGACCCCAGCATGGCACGGCAGGCCAGAGTCCTCCTGGGCTGTCAGTCAGTGCCAGCTGTGACTCCACCCACACTCCCCACCCCGCCTCCCACCACACCCCCCTGGGCAGGGTGCTCCCTCTGCCACGATATAGCTCAGAGCTCTGAATTTGGGGCTCAACGGACAAATTTCAATGAAACCTAGCCGGCTCAGATTAAGAAACATTTTCAGCTTCCTCTCCTGAGAAACTAAAGCCCAAACCAGAGTCCCAATAGGTGGGCTCCACTCTGCTCAGCAGAGCAGCTTCCAGAGGCTCCGCTGGGAAAGGAGCACACGGCAGCACAGGTCCTCCGTGCCTTACAAGGCTGCGGAAAGTCTGCGGACCTGGGGGTCGGTGCAGCCCCGGCACCCACGGCCTGGCCTGCAAGGGCCTGGGACTGAGGGCGCCATGTCCTCGGAGGTCAGGGACCCGCTGGAGCCCGCCCCTCCCCGTGGACCCCCACAGGACCAGGACACACACACACAGCGGGGGTGCCTCAGGAGTCCCTCAGCTGGTGGCCCAGGGCCAGCCAGACCCCCCAGGCCTCGGATGTCCCGACTGAGCCTGTCAGTATCCACATGAGGCCATGGCCACCAAGCAGAAGGCACGCCAGGCTGGGACCACGTGGCAGCACTCTTTCTGAAATGCCAGATGGCCCTACAGGCCAGAGTCCAGTCCAGCCCCACAGGCCCAGCCAGAGTTCAGTCCAGCCCCACAGGCCCATCCAGGGGGACTGAGCCGGGGCTGAGGAGTGTGGGCCGCCTCCTGCAGGCAGCGCTCCGTCTGCCCCAGGGTCTGGCTGCCCGGCTGCGTGAGGGCAGCCCTGTTCCCCTCCTGGTGTCCCTGAGCCGCCCCCCGTCCCCACCCCCCCACACACACACAAATGGCCCGAAGCTGTAGGCCAAGGCCAAGGTGCTGGGACGTACCTTTGAAAGCCTCCAGCAGGTGCTTTCCCATGTACCAGCAGGCAGTCTCAAAGTTGGGAAACTGGGTCAGGCTGCCCAGTTTCAACCTTCTTTCCACCTCGTATGCTCTGGAAGCCACAGCAAAGAACTATTCAATGCTCTGAGCCCTGAGCAGGTGACACTAAACACTGGTAGGCCCGTGCCACACCCATGGCCAGACAAGGCCACACCGAGGCCATGCCTGGCCAGGCCTCCCTGCTGGCCCTGGGTGGTGAGGAGAACCAGGGGATCACTTTGGGGCGAGTGCCCAGTGCCCAGTGCCCGTTGGCCGTGGCTTCTAGACCTCTGGGTCAGTGCCTATGGAGAAGGCAGCTCGGCCTTTCCATTCACTTCAAACCCTTCATGGGCCATGGAGGCTGTCCAGACACGAGGCACCTCAAGGGCCCATCTTTTCCTTCCTCCCACGATCATGGAGGCCCAGCCACTCAGGGGAGGTGGCATCACACTGATGGTGGGGACCCTGCCTGGTGGAGCCCCGAGGCAGGTATGGCCCTACCTCATCTGCATCTCCACACTCAGGCTGTGGAGGAAATGTCCCGCGAAGGCCAGGCAGTCCACGGGCGTGAGTGTGGCATAAATCCAGCCTGGGGGAGACAGATGTGGCTAGCCCTTCACGGCGTTCTCACGCCAGGCTCTCGGTGGCTGCCTGGCCTGTCTGGCCAGCATGGACTCAGTGCCCCTGCCCACCTGATACCCATGGAAGGACCTCTGGCCTGGCCTCGTGTACTGAGTGGGTGGGCCCTCCAGGAAGGAGACTGCGTCCGAGCTGGCCCAGTCTGCTCAATCCAGCCCTGAACAGTACAGATGGGGAAACTCAGGCCTGGGAGCGGAGGGGACGTGCTCAGACCACCCAGGGTCAGGCTACCCATCATTCCCAATCCCTCCCTACACGCAGGGACAGAAGGAGATGACGCAGGGCTGCCACCTCTCCTGGGAGAGCTGGGGTTCTCCCTACATCATCCTCAGAGATGCAGCCTGGGCCAGACTGGGAAACAACTGATTGTGGGGAACCAGGTGTGTGTGTGTTGCGGGGGGAGTACCTAGATCAAGAAAGGCACGGGGGCAGATGAGTCAATGGAAACATGAGATCTCATCAGAAAATCTGAGCATCAGCCGGCTATTTGGTGACACTAAGGACTTGTTAACCACTCATTTGTAAGGTGCAACGACAGGACTGTAATCATGTCCTCTTAAAAGGAAGCCTGTCAGAGACGGGGACATATTTACGAGTAAAGCACTATGACACCTGTGAAGGGCACTTATTTGCTCACGTCCTGCTTCCTCCTACGATGTCTGAAATGTCAAGATCAGCAAACACCTCAAACAGCGTGGCCCAGCTCTTGGGGGCCCTGGCCCAGCTTCTGTGAGCAGAGCCAGGCTGGGGGCTGCTGGGGCTCTTGGCCTGAGTGACCCCAGAGGTGACTGCACAACGGGCCTGCCCCAGGACAAGGCAGCAGACACCCACACGGGCCCTCCCGGGGCAGACCCCAGTGGTGGGTACGAGGTACAGGGACAGAGCACTCACCCGCGGGGACGACGAGCGTCTGGCCCTGCTTGAGGGTGCACTTGTAGCATTTGTCTACCTGGTCGGCAAAGAACATCTCACTGTGGTTCGAGGCCGACTGCCAGCGCTCATACAGGGAGATGTTGGCTGAAGCCGGCTTGATGAGATAGAAGATCTTCTCCCCCTGCCAACGAGAGGCCATTGACAGCTCGCCATGTGATGTGAGCTCCGTGATGACAGAGCCTGCCGCAACTCCGGGATGCTGGGGCCTGGGCAGGGCCCTCCATGTCCTGGTGCTGGGTCCTGGCTCAGCCTACCCAGGCCACCGTTTGGCAAACGCTGGAGCCACACGGGTTTTAAGTTCGGAAGTCGGTGTGTTCGGAAGGTTCTAGGCATAGGAGTCCCCAACATGTTTGGGCACCCTCGCCACCCCACATACCATAACTCTGCTGCAACAGGGGTACCATGTGTGCCAAGGGGATACAGAGCTGTGACCCCCTTGGTTTCATGAATTACAGGAAAGCCGTACTTAGAGAGGCTGTGTCTCAGCTGGAGATGGAAGGCAGCCCCACCAGGAGACACAGAGCCCCTCCCTCTCGGGGCAGACAGACTGAGGGACACATAGGAAGGGACCTGCTCAGTCTGCAGGGACACTCAGATGCATTAAAGCCCCACTGCTTTAGGGGGAGCTTTAGAGCAAGCACCCTTGTCCACTCTTTCAGGAATTCTTTCCAGCACTGCTCTCCCTTCCCTGGATAAGAGTGGCCACTGAACACTCAGTCACCACTCCCCTGGGTGGACCTCTGATTGCCTCACGAGTCCCAGTTTTTAGAAAAAGGCAATGCAGGCCTGTTGCTTTGGTCTTGAGGTGCCCCTGTCCCCCACACTTCCAGTGGTAGAAATATCTTGTCCCTGGTCCTGCCCAGGGATTCGTACTCGTGAAGACTGCAGATAATCCTGCAGACCCACAGTGACCTGGTCATGGGCGGGGCAAGCCCCCAGGGCTCACCTTGAGCACGTGGTACCAAGCAGAGGCGCCCCCGGAGTCGATGTGGAAGTCGGTGTAGCTGTCCTTCACACAGATCAGGCAGTACTTAGTCACCTTGGGCTTGGCCAGCAACGCGTCATCGGGCCAGTAGTTTTCTACCCAGGACAGTTTCTTCACAATATCAGGCGGCTCCACGAAGCTGGACATTCTGGGGCAGGGACAGGAAGAGGGGTCAGCAAGGTGGGAAGTGTCACCACGTTTGTTATGCCCTGGACAGGGAGGGAAAGGTGCCCTGAGACTCATGTCCCACACACATTTCTCACTCCTGGCTACACGGCCTCGTTCCCATCTTACAGATACGCAGACTGAGGCTCACAGAAGGCAGAACAAGCCCAGCCCCCAGGAGCGGCTGCGGCAAGTGTCTAACACTAGTCTCCTGGCCCACAGATGGGTGTGGAGAAGGCCTGAGGACCATCCACCCTGAAGACAGGCTCGTCCTGGAGACCCAGAAAGGGAGGTTTCCTGGGTTGGTCCACACTGTGCTGGCACGATGGGCTGAGAGCAAGTATCCTTCATGCACAGCCCAGGCGCCTCCTGGTCTCGCCTGGATAAAAGCCACCGATCTCCAGTGCTGACAACAGGAGCCTGGGACCCTCTGCCACATCAGCCACTACCAGACCAGCCAGCTTACGGCCAGGGAATGTGCAGAACGGGGAAGGCAGCCTTGGGTATCAAGGAAACGTCCCTGCTTTGGGTAAAATGCACAATGATGCATTAAGAACGCCCAGCTCAGCAGCACCTGTGCAGGGACACCTCAGCTGCCGTGAGGGCCGTCTCCTAGCTCTTGCTGCCTCGGGCAGGATGGAATCCGCACATCTCTGCATGGAAGGCCATGCCGCCATACAAACTATCACAGGTCAGAGGTCAGGCCACCCTGAGCTCAGTGGCCTCAGTCACCGGCCCTCCTCTTTAAATTAAATCTCTGGCTTCTTCCAAACTAGACTCCCTCCCCATGTCCCATGAGAACCCTCTTCACCCATCTCTGCCCGTGCCCACCTCCCGGTCCGTCCACAGTCCAGGCGCAGCACCGCCACAAGAGAGGGGCCCTGCCCCACCAGCCTGGGGCGCTCATAACTCTCCATACCCCCCATACAATAGTGGGGCCACTGCCACCTCCCCACATGGCCCCAAATGTCCTTCTTTTCTTGCTGTTGGCTCCTCAGGTACAAAACCTGCCGCCAATGCCAGTGGCTCTTCAAAGCCCTTCAGAAACCCATGGAGAGAAGGGAAGGTGACATAAGGATGCCTTGAATGCAGGCTCAGACACCCCATGGGTTTGGCCCCCACTTTTCAGCCCCAGAAGCCATCTTTGAGGACAGATTGCACTGATGAAACAGAGACTGTACCTCCTCCCTCTTGAATGGCGTGGAACCTAGTCCCAGTGCATTCAATAGGTCCGGCGCCATGACCATGAACAACCTGGTTTGAAGTGTACATGTCCCCCACCCTCACCCACTGTCCTTGGACAGGACCAGAGGACACCAGAAGCACCATATATTTTTCTGCCAGCAAAGCAGTGGCCATGAGAGGCCCAAGGAGAAGCCCCAGGCCTAGCTCCATCACCCAAATCATCCCAGTACCACTCTGTGAAGATCTCTCGGCCAGAGAGGCCAATCAAGTTGATGGCAACATGAGTGTGAGCTTTGATACCAAAGCAACCCACTCCTCAGAACTCAGTCTTGGAGAACATCCTTCTTGTACACACACAGATAGGAGACCGTTTTCTCCAGATACCGTAACCCATCTTATTTCCCTTTTTGCCTTTGCTGTCAGGAAGCTCAAATTAAGCCCATTGCCCAGTTACATTATTTCACTATGGCTCCTGGTAGTTCTGTATTTTACTTCTCAATGTGATTCTTGATAACTCTTATTTTTTCCTACCTGACTTTTTGCACCTGGGCTATTTTGTTATTTTGTGGGCTTTCTATAATTAGCAAGGTGGACATAATTCAAAAATAAAACTGTTCTTAAATTAAACCATCATCGACTCACACCTTATGGGGAGAGAGTGTACTGGGTCTGTCCCAAGGGCCAGCTGGAGAGCAGTGGGCACCTGACAAAGGGGCAAGAGGTGCACAGCATGGGTGGGCACAGCTAAGCAGGTGGTCCTGAGAGAACAGGGTCATAAAGACACAGGACTGCGCCAGAATCCGACCCACCTCTGAAAACAGGACCCCGGAACCAGGTGGGCCCAGACAGCCAGACACCCTGTGTAGGGACCTCGTCCCTGAGAACACAGCAGGCAGGACAGGGCCCCAACACGGGGTGGGGGGAAGCGGGCAGGAGCAGAGCAGCTGCTCAGGCATGATCCCACTGTGCTAAAGGTGCTAATTAAAGTGTGCGCAGCCCTAACCGGTTTGGCTCAGTGGATAGAGGCACATCCTTGGTTGCAGGCACATCCCTGGGGGTGGGGGGTGCAGGAGGCAGCTGATCAATGATTCTTTCTCATCGATGTTTCTAACTCTTTATCCCTCTCCCTTCCTCTCTGTAAAAATAAAATCAATAAAATATATATTTTTAAAAAGTGTCGGCCGGCATGTGAACAAGTGTGTAA
Source organism: Myotis davidii (assembly GCF_000327345.1). NCBI lineage: Eukaryota > Metazoa > Chordata > Mammalia > Chiroptera > Vespertilionidae > Myotis > Myotis davidii. The sequence goes on along the minus strand of NW_006284335.1, from coordinate 210,401 downwards.
TAAGCATGTGTGCATATGTCAGTGTGGCATAGAGGCGGATGGGA
>NW_006284335.1:203900-210159 GCF_000327345.1 Myotis davidii | reverse complement strand
GTGTGTGTGTGTGTGTGCATGTATGTGTGCCAGGAGTGTGTTGTGATGGGCACATGCGTTCTGGAGGGAAGCACTGTTATCAATGGTTATCTCTGGGGAGCAGGGTGGGCAGATGAGAGGAGGAGCTGGCATCTCATTCGTTATTTCCTATTTGAATTGTTCACAATGAATACCTTTCATACTTTAGAAGAGAAACACCAAATAATGCTATGTGTGGAATTCTACACACCCTGAGATGGGCCACGGGTGTCCCGCCCTGGAGCAGGAGGGCCCCGCCCCAGGCCCCACCCACCCCGCTCACCTGGTGTCTGAGAACTCGAGGCTGGTGAGGCTGAGGACCCGCCTGCGGCTGGTGCTGTAATAATAGTCCACAAACTCCTTCAGTTTCATCTTGCAGTCCTTCTGCTTGGTGACATCTGTAACGTCCACGCTCCGCTCTGGGCCTGGGGAGGCAGTAGAGGAGGGTAAATGGCCTGGCCACCCGTGAGGACGGGGCAGGACAGAGGGGGAGGCCGCTGAGGGGAGGGCTGCATGCGGAAGTTCTAATCTCTACTGCCCAGCCCTTCTGCCCTGCCCTGCCCACTGCCCCAGGCTGTTAGGAGGAACCATGGTGCTGAGGGTGGCAGTCACCACCCTCAGCTAAGGTGGGGCCAGATCAGCAATTAAAAATATAGGTAAATCTGAACTTGAGATAAGTAATAAAGACGCTTTCAGTATATATCCCAGATAAAGCATGGCCCACGCTTATACTTTAAACACTAAAAAATATCAAAAAAACTTCTGTGTTTCTAGGGTACCAACTAATTATTCTGAAAATTGATAAATAGAAGGAAAACATTTACCCCACGTTTCCTACAGTTGATGAGGAAAAGTGCAGGTAAAAATCATTGATGATGAAAAGAAAGTTCGGCACAACCAAGTCACCATTGAGGGAAATCCTTTGTAGGAGACTCACAATGAACAGAGGGAGGAAGGACAGGATTAGCCAATCCCGACTGTCCTCCACAGCTGCTCAGACCTTGCGCTAAGAGGCTGACGGACGTGTCTGTGGACAGATGTGGCTGGACTGCCTGGCTCACTGCCTAGAAGTGGGCGGCCGGGCACCGCAGGCCTCGGCTGAAGGAAGCATCCTGCTGGGAAGGCGCTGCCCACAACCTGAACGCAGGCCTGAGCAACTTCTCGCCACGTGGTGCAGGGACCCCTGGGGCAGAGGAACATGCTGCATGACGCCACAGGGAGGCCATCGGCCAAATCCCCACGGTAGGGTTTTCCTCAATTCCCACATGGGACATTTTCCAGGACCAACACCCCCATCCTTCCAACAAGGAGGATGGGAGGGGAGGGGCTGTTCTAAAAGTAAATGGACTTGAAGGGACATAAAAACCCAGGGCAGTGTGTGGTCTTGTTTGGATTCTCAAACAGCCAAACATAAAAGGCTGCTCTTGAGGCAACAGGAGAGCACTGCCGTGGGCCTGCAGTGATAAGGAGGAGTTGTCATTTGTGTTCCAGAGTGCCAGAATAGAATGTGAGGACTTTTTTTAAAATACGGTCTGTTAGAACTGTGCGCTGAAGCTGTCATGGGTGACATAGCTGATGTACCAGTTTTGCTTCAAAATACTTGGGGGGTGGGGGGAAGTAGAAGAGACAGAAAAACAGTTGAAAGTCGGTGGTTTTTGTGGTCAGTACTGGGCACATGGGGACTCACTGTTGACTCCTCTCATTTTTTTGTGGGTAAAAAGTTCCATAATAAAACAAGAAGGGAAAGAAAGACACTTACAGTAAAAGCCCAAGACCATCTCCCCATGCAGCACAGTGGTGGTGCAGGGGGCAGGGCCTAGACCAGGGGTGGGAAAACGTTTTGACTCGAGGGCCACAATGGGTTCTTAAACTGGACCGGAGGGCCGGAACAAAAGCCTGGATGGAGTGTCTGTGTGAACTAATATACATTCAAAGTAAACATCATTACATAAAAGGGCATGGTCTCTTTTTTTTAGTTTTATTCATTTCAAACGGGCCGTAGTTTGCCCACGGCTGGCCTAGACAGACACAAACCTGGGGCCGGGAGGACAGAGCGTGTAGCTCATACGTGGGAAGAGGCTAGAAAACAACGTGTGCTTGGGAGGCATCCACCAGGTGCCCTTCCAGGCCCAGAGCTGGCCATCGCCAGACTGGAAGCGTGAGCCCCTCCCTCCTGCCACAAGCTGGCTAGCCCTGGGGACCCCAGCTCCAGAGAGGGGTGTGGTCTCTGGTTTGAATACAGGCGACCTCATTTAGTCTCCATGCCAACCCCCACTGCAGGCTTTGCAGATGCAGAGGGTCAAGCTCTGGGCAATGGAGCAATTCCTCTGCAGTCCCAGTGCCTACGCCCTCACCTGTCCAGCATGTGGCCAGCGCCGGCCTGGGTATTTGCCATTTCAGGGAATCTTTGCTTCCCTCCCCACTGGCCACGCAGGCAGCCCTGTGAACATGCCAAGCCCTGGCAACCACAAGAGCCTCAGAGCCAGGGCTGTGCTGCAGTCAATGCCAGGTGTGTGCTGGCCTCTCCATGCCAGCTGCCTCACGGATGATGCCTCCGCACACACAGGCACTTCCCTGGACCCAGAGGGGTTCTGCCTGAGGGTGTCTATGTGCTGGGAACTGCTGGGGGACATGAAACTGAATTGCAGACGCATCAGCATCCCAGAGGGACCCAGGAGGGAGGTGGCCCTGGGTCATGGGAAGGTTCGTCCTGGGGCAAATGAGTGAGGCAGCCACCAGGAGAAGCTGAGAACAAAGCACAGCTGCAGGAGAAGGTCCCGTCCCGACCGAGCCCTCCTGGCATGACTGCCCTTTGGACCCAGCAGTAGCAGAACTGGCCGCTGGTAGAATCAAGGAGTCTCCAGGACAGACCCCACTTTACAGCTGGAGTAACTGAGCAGGGAAGGGGCCAGGGTCACATGCCACTCAGGTGGGACATGTGGTCTAATTCTAAAAGCTCCCAGAACAGGGACCCTGAGTCACACTCACTCAGATGGCACAGGGACACAACCAGGGCTCCAGGCCAGCAGGCCCGGGTGCCCACAGCCACATGAATGCTGGGGGGGGGGGGGGGGGGGTGGTACTTACCCACGTAGTTCTCGACATCGCTGACATAGAAGGTGGGGGCCGGGACTGCCAGGCCCAGCCCGTCTTTCTTGGGGACGAGAATGGGCTCCGTGAAGCCGTGCTCCTCCATGTAGCCCAGGGTGAGCTGGCTGCCTGGCACGCGGGCCACGACATCTTCCGCACTGTGGGGAAGTGCAGGTCAGAGGTCACATCAGGCCAGGTCCCAGCCCCTCTGCACCCTGACAGGCCTGGACAGGGCCTTAGGGCTGGAGACATAAGGCCCGTGCTCCTGCCACCCGTCTCCCATAACCCCAAGTAGAGAACACCCCACAGCACTATGCCCAGGGTCACAGGGCAGCCACAGAGGGTCCTACATACTCCTCATAGATGGAAACCTCAAGGTCTGGGAGGCCTGGCCAGCGGTGAGATGAGTGGTGAGTGGGGGGTGGGGACACATCGTACCCATCCCTCCTACCAAGGCCGAGATCCTCCCCTACCTCCCTTGTTCTCCTAGCTCCCTGCCCCAAGCCCCTTCATGGGTGAGCAGACCTTGCACAGGGTGAGTCTGGGACTGAGGATACAGCAGAGGGAGACAATGTCCTCCTCAATGATAAACTGACATACAGACCCCACATGTTCCCTATCAAAATCCCAGCTGACATCTTTGCAGAAATTGATAAGATAAACTTGGAATGTTGGATGGAAATGCAAGGTACCCAAATGACCAAATAGTCTTAAAAATGAACAGTAAAATTGGAAGACACTTCTCAACTTCAAAACTCACTAAAAAGCTATAGTATTCAAGACTGTGTGGTACAGTCATAGAAAGAATCCAGAAATAAACCCAAATATCTATGGTCAACTGTTTTTCATTAAGGTGCCAAGATAATTCAATAGAGAAAAAATATAGTAATTTCAATAAACTGTGCATGGGAGAACTGGATATCCACATGCAAAAGAATGAAGTTGGACTCTTACCCCATAACATATACAGAAGTTAACTCAAAATGAGTCGAAGACTCATATATAAAAGCTAAAACCATAAAACTTTTAGAAGAAAACATAGGCATAAATCTTCATGACCTTGAATTTAGCACTGATTTCTTAGATGAGACACCAAAAGCACAAACAACAAAAGAAAATATAGATAAATTAGACTTCATCAAAATTATAAATTTTTGTGCTTCCAAGGAGCACTATCAGGAAAGTAGAAAGACAACCCATAGAATGAGAGAAAGTATTTGGTAAGTGACGAGTATCTAGAATATGTAAAGGACTCTTACAACTCAACAATAAAGACCATGCAATTAATGGGAAGGGGTTAAAATAACATGGAACCAGACTTCTGGTTTCAAATCTCACATGTAAAGAGCCTGGAAGTTGTCACTCCTGTTCTCACAAGGAAAAAGTTGAACAAAGTGAAAACCAAAGACTTTTCGTAGATTCATCAGATAATTGAGGTTACAGGGAAAACAGTCACCCCAAAATCTGGAGAGACAGGCAAATACAGAAAATCACAGCCAAGATAACCTATTCTGAAGCAGAAGCTGAGGCAATAACTGGCAGGGGAAAGTACTTACATGGTCATTTTTGACATAGTGTGGAACTTGAGGGTGGACTAGCTTAATAGTTAAAAACTCGTGGGGCCCAGTCTCAGAGAAGACCCACACTTTCATGGATTTTACCTCCAGAAATTCTACCAGGTTCTCACAATAAAGGCCTGCCCCTGTTTCAGGCAGAGGGAGGGGAGAAGTAACTATGTTTAAATACATTCTGAGTCTTCTCCATAATAAAGTTCACCTCCAGGAGAACTTACTTTACCAGATCCTTACCTGACAGGGAGGGCAAGCGGCCAACTGTCGCCTCGCAGCATCCCTGCCTCCAGTAAGTAAAGAAAAAGAAAAGGCCAAGACATACTTCTGAAGGTGACAGCCCAGAGCCTCAGGCCCACTAAAACACTGAACTTTATCATTAAATTACAGAACACATCCCCTCTCCCCATCCTTTCCACCATACAACCGTATAATATTGAGAGAGCTGCAAGATACAGGCTATTTAAGAAGGAGTTCTTAAGGAAACCCAAGGAAAACAAAACAGGAAATAAAGGCACAAGGAAACTAGAAGAAAGTGATGCCTCTGACACCCACAACTACAGCAAACACTAACACTGATCCAGCTCCCAGTCAGGTCTCTACAAAACCTCACACGAAATGCCTCATTACCTCAGTTCCTATCACTCAGCTTTCAACAAAATATTACAGGGCATAATAAAAGGCAAGAAAACCCATAGTCTGAAGAGATAAATCAAGAATCAGAACAAGACTCAGATTAAAGCACAGTATTTGGAATTATCAGATAGGAAATTTAAAATAATTATGATTAATATGTTAGGAGCACCAACAGAAAAAGTGGAGAACATGCAAGAACAGATGGTAATGTAAACAGAGAGATGGAAACTCTAAAAATCAAAAGGAAATGCTAAGAAGTAAAGAAAACAACCAGCAGAAGTGAGGGAAGCATGCATCAGTAGACTGGACACAGCTGCAGAAAGAATCCGTAAGCTTGAAGTACGCCAACAAAAATTGCTCAACCTGAAAGGCAAAGAGATAAAAAATGGGGATACAGAATATCCAAGAAATGTTGAATAATTACAAATAGAGTAATATATGCATGATGGGAATACCTAGAAAGAAAAGAAAGAACTAAAGTAATAATGGCTGAGGATTTTCCAAAATTAATAACAGACACATAACCACAGATCCAGAAAGCTCAGACAGCACCACCAAGCAGCATAAACTAACTCTCTCTCTCTCTCTCTCTCTCTCTCTCTCTCCCCCCACAATAAATAAATAAATAAAGAAAGAAAGAAAGAATAAAAATAAATAAAACTTCACTTAGGCATGGTATATTCAAACTGCAGAAATCAAAGATAAAGAAAATATCTTGAAGAAAGCCAGATGAGAGAGAGCAACTCCTGCATGACAGCCCGAAGAGCTCGGCGGACCTGCACCCCAGTGAAATGGTGAAAACTGTTTTAAAAACTATTCCAAGCCTCTGGAATTGGTCCTAAGAGCAAACAGCAAAAGAAGAAACATCTATGCAAGAAAAATCTATGAAAGCTTGGTACAAGAATGGTAAGATTATGTGATCTTTGGCCCAAAACATGCCTTCCCTA
>NW_006284335.1:173907-203844 GCF_000327345.1 Myotis davidii | reverse complement strand
ACACTTTCCCAGCTCAGTGAGGAGCAGGCTCCACTCCAGGCTGCAGCCAAGGACCAGGAATGCTGAACGGACACTCCCACGGGCCCAGGCTCTCTCGAGGAGCAGGATGTCCACCTTTCTTATCCCTCCCGCTGTCTGTTGCTGAGGCTAAGTCCTGGGCAAAGGCTGCCAAAAGGTGGGGGCCCCCTTCTTCCACCTGGCCCACACTTGTGGAACTGAGGCTCTGCCCGGAGTGGGGCACCCTGAGAATACTGGGGTCCTCTGGAGGTCCTGGCCAAAGAAAATAGGCAAGAAAAAAAAAAATAAAAGTAAACCAGACTGAAAAAGAAAGAAGTAAAACTATCTATTCAAAGATGATATGATCTTATGTATAAAACAAAAACAACAAAAAACAAAAAACACAACACAAGGATCTACTAAAAAAAAATTAGAATGAATAAACTAGTTCATTAAGGTTGCAGGATTAAGATCAATATATAAAAATCAATTGTATTTCAGTATAGTAACAATGAACAATCTGAAAATAAGATTAAGTAAACACACTTATAAGAGTATTAAAAAGAACAAATTATTTAGGAATAAATTTAACAAAGGAAGTGCAAAATTATACTCTGAAAACTATAAAATATTGTTGAAAGTAATTTAAAAGATCTCAATAGATGGAAACATATCTCATATTCATGGGGTCAGAAGACCTAAAATTATTAAGATGGCAATACTCTGATTCTACTGGTCTATGGATACAACACAATCCATATCAGAGTCTCTGATGACCTCTTTCTAGAAACTGACAAGCTGATCCTAAAATTCATATGGAACTGCAAGAGACTCAAAATGACCACAACAATCTTGAAAAAGAAAAACAAAATTGGAGGACTCACACTTCTCAATTTCAAAACTTACTGCAAAGCTACAGAGCTACAGCAATCAAGACAGTGGAAAACTGGACTAAGGATAAACAGAGATCGGTGGGATAGAATGAAGTCTCCAGGAATAAGTGCACACATCCATGGCTGAGAGACTTTTGATAAATGTGCCAAGACCACTGAATAGTGAAAGAATTGTCTTTTTCCATAAATAGTGCAGGGACAAATAGGTAGCTGCAAGCAAACAAGAAAAATGAAGTTAGATCCTTACCTCACACTATATGCAAAAATTAACTGAAAATCAAAGACCAAACTCTAAGACCTAAAACTATGAAACTCTTAAAAAACATGGGGATAAATCCTCATGACCTTGGATCTGGCAAAGGATTTTTAGATATGACAATAAAAGCACAAACAACAAAGGAAAAGGTAGAAAAATGAGACTTCACCAAAATGACAAAAGTTTGTGCTTCAAAGGACACCATCAAGAAAAATGAAAAGTCAACCCACAAAATAGAATAAAGTATTCGGAAATCACATGTCTGATAAGGGGCTTGTATATAAACTATATAAGAACTCTTAGAGCTCAATCATAAAGACAAAAATAATTTAAATGGGCAAAGGATCTGAACTAACATTTCTCCAAAGAAGACATACAAATGACCAAAACGCACATGAAAAGATGCTCAACATCAGTAGTGATTAGGGAAATGAAAATCAAAACCACAGCAAGAGAAAATCTTACCTACAAGTATGATTAGAATCAAAAGTCAGATAATAAAAAGTGCATTGTCCTGTATACCAGAAGGTGGGGGGGTTTCGATTCCCAGTCAGGACACATGCCCAGATTGCAGGTTCGGTCCCCAGTGGTTGGGGTGCATATGGGAGGCAACTGATCAAAGTTTCTCTGTCACATCAATGTTGCTCTCTCTCTTTCGTTTCTTTTGCTTCTCTTCCCTCTCTCTGAAATCCATAAAGAACATGTTCTCGGGTGAAGATTAAAAAACATTTCATGAAAAGTGCTGGTGACGACATGGAGAAACTGGAACCCTCATATGCTGATAGGAATGAAAAGTGGTGCAACCATTATGGAAAACATACTGGAAGCTCCTCAAATAATCAAATATAGAGTTACTCCTAAAATATGAAAACATATGTCCACACAAAAACTTGTACAAGAATGATTATAACACAAAAAAGGATTGTTATAACAGAATTATTCACAGTACTCCCAAATCAGAAATAACCCAGATGTCTGTCAACTGCTGAGTGAATAAACAAAATGTGGCCTGTCCATACACGGGAATATTGTTCTGCCACGAAAAAGGAATGAAGTGCTGGTACACGCTATGACGTGGGTGAACCTTGAGGCTATTACGCTGAGTGGAAGAAGCCAGACACGGACGGCCACCTATTGTATGATTCCACTCAGATGAAATGTCACAACAGGCAAACCCACAGCAGCAGAAGGCAGATTCGTGGTTGCTTAGGGCGGGGCGGGGGAGCAGGGATGGGAGTGATCAAGTTACAGGTTTCTTCTGGGTGATGAAATGTTCTAAAATTGATTGACGGTGGTGCATATGTCTGTGAATGTACCCAAGACAACTGAATTGTACCCTTTAAATGGGTGATCTGTATGGTATATGAATTATATCTCAATAAATGGGAAAACAACCAGAAAAGAAAAAAAGAAGCAAGAGGAAGAAAACTGCCTTGTCCATAGAGAACCAAGGAGAAGAACTGCACTGGATTCTCATTAGAAACCACACATGAAAAAGAGAATGGGGTGACAGAGAAGCATAATTGTCTAACAACACTGTCGCCCAGGGTGGAGGCTGAGAAATGGCTCTGAGCAGGTCCTATGTCACCAAGCCCCTTTCCCACAGAAGCCGTTCCCACAGCCCTGCCCCTGCCCACTGCCCTCACACAGGACGGGGGTGGAGGACAGGGTGGCTAGAAGAGTACCTACTGACAGGGACCAGGACCTGCCACATCTGAGAATGATCTTAGCTGGACACTGGCCCACTGCTCTCCCCTCAGAATGCCCCACGGGAGGACACGCCTAGTGGGGACATGGGTCTCTTCCCTCCCACACTGTGCCCGGAGGTTCTGAGAGAGAGGTCAGCCTCTGCCCGGGGCCTGGAGTTTCAGGGAACTATCCTCTGCCCGAGGGGTAGGCCCTCTGCTCCTGGGCCCCTGTAGGGGGTGCGCGTTGGGCCTGGAAGTGAGCAGGGGCAGGGCGATCTGACGGCCCACCTGGGAAAGGTCCGACTCCGTAACTCCTTGATGAAGAGCTGGCTGCCGTTCTGCACGGGTTTCACGTCAGGCGTCTGGCCCAGGCTGTGTTTGTGCCAGGTCCGCTTCTTCTTCACTGCAGGGGACACGGCGGGTCAGCACCCCGCACAGGCCCCTGCCTGCATCCCCCTCGCCACGCCTCCAGAGACCAGCCACAAGGGCAGCCAGGGAATCGAGGCAGCCAGGCTCAACCCTCCTCAGGCCAAGTCCTCAGGGTCCCTGGGCCCGGCCCACCAGCCTCCCAGACCCCCATTACCCTGTGTCATCACATGGTCAGGAGCCCTCACCATCCCCAGCCTCTGGTCCTACACCCACGCCCACTCCATTTCATACCTCCCAACCCTGTAGCTCCGTTGATGGCACCCAGAAGCTGGGGTCTCCCAGGACCCCTCCCTACTCAGCACCCAGTCGTGAGAGGCATCTCCTGAGAAGGTCCTACCAAGGTCAGCCTTCAGGACAGCCCCCCCTCCCCAAACTTGTCTTCAAATAGCACAGACCCTGTCACCCCCCTGTTGGGACCTTCCTGTCTCTGCAGCCCACAGCTCACACACAAGAGCAGGCCGGCCACCACCTGCTGTGCTGTCCGCCCTCTCTAGCCCCGGGCTGTGCCCACCTCACACACTTCTGCACAGCCACCCCTGCCCACGTCACCCTACCCACTCCCTCAGGCAGCTCTGTCCTCATGCATGCTCCCGGGGCACTGATGCACACACCGTGGACTTTTTACACATAAGCGTGTGCACACACCCTTGTTGGACTGTGATACACTTGCACCATACATGTGCACTCACACATGCATACATGCACATGCATGCACACACACCGTACTGGACTGTGAGCGCCGAGGGAGGGAAGTGACTTCCTTGTGGCCCCCGCCCCTGGTTCAGGCAGTCACAGGTAACTCGGTGAGTGAGGAGGACCTGCTCCTTAGAACTGCTGGGGGGTCTGAGAGAGGTTGACCCTCAGGAGAAATGAGGCTGGGTATGAGGAACTGATGGGAGTGTCCTCAGGGTGCCTGTCCTTCCCAGGTGAGGATGGGAGGGAGCTTTAGCAATGAGCCCTGGGACTCCTGTGTCCCAGAGTTTGTGGGCATAAAGGCAGCTGAGGACAGCCCAGTGACAATGACTGCCCCTGAGAAGGACTTACCTGAAGCAGAAAGGGGAAGGCGCTGGGAGGCTGAGCTGGCCTCCGTCCCAAATCACCAACCCTTCCCCATCTCCATCAAGTCAAGTTGGAGACTATCTCCAACATCGGGTGATATTATGGCATGCCTGCTTCATGGCCAAAATGTGAGTGGATGCTATGGAAACCTGGCAGAATCTAAGCTGTGACTTCCAGAGGCAGCACCAGGCATAGACAGGAGGTCCAAAGGGCTCAGAGTCACCCGCCCAAATCTTTCTTGCCCTGCCATCTTATTGCTGTGTGACCTTGGGCAAGTTACTGGGCATCTCTGTGTCTTATCTTTAATAGAGAGATACTAGTCCCGGCCTCCTGGGCTCCTTGTGACATGTAATAAGGGAGTGATATTCAGCACCATGCGTACTCTGGGGAGCTCTGCAGGGCACACCCTTAGGCCCCTTTCTCTCAGCTGCTCGGTCCACAGGCAAACTCAGCACCTGTTCCAGATGCACAAGCTCTTCCCCATGTGCCCCAGTGTGTCCCTCTGTCCAGAGCCTCTGGGACGGGGGATGAACTTCAGACAGGAAGGGCTCAGCACACTCCAGCCCCTCGATGCCCACCAGAGCTGGGCAATACCTGGGCCACGGAAAACTCCCCACTGCCCTTTGGCTACCCCATCTGAGATCTGATCTCCCAAGAAGTTTGCAAGCACATGCTGAGCAGCTCAGCTCTGCACAGGGGTCACCAAAGTGACAGATAGCCTGGGGTCACACCAGCTTCCTAAAGAGCCCAGGGCCTGGGACAGGCGCCATGGCAAAACAAGCCCTGGGACACCGCCCCAGTCACAGCCCAGGTAACTCTGACTCTGAAAACAGACTGAGCATTATTGTCCTTTCTGCTGAGCCTGCAGCTGCACCAGGAAGTGACCTGGGACACCCAGGGTGCGCAGGCTTTAGAGTTTACAAGGCGCTCCCCCTCAAACGGCCCGAGGAAAGGAAGGAGCAGCGTGGAACTCAGTGTGCCCAGCCTCCTGGACCTGGGCTGTCCACACCAACCGGAGGGGGTGCGGGATGCCTGCAGTGGGAGATGAGCCTAGATCTACGGGGTCCCCACCTATGAGGGGTCCAGTACATTCAGGGATCTGAGGTGGGATGAGAAGGGAAGCCCAGGGCATATACTGGCAGCCATGGCAGTGCAGAGAGCAGAGGCAGGCTGACAGGAGACAGCGATCCTAGTGCTGTGTGGGGCTGGTGGGAAGGGGCAGGAGGGGAAGGAAGGTGCTGAGGAGGGGAGGCCATTAGAGTCCCTCCGGGAGTGTTCCCCATGTTCCCAGCCACTGTCTTCCCAGCAGGGCCTGAGGATGCTGAGTTAGCACCTGCCCCTGCCCCTCCCTCTGTGAGGCAGTGTGGCCCCAGGGCAGCCCCACCTCAGAGAAGAGCTCGAGGCTGGAGCCATGCCAAGGTCTCCCCTAGGAGGGTACGCAGAGCACAGGGATGCACACTGCCTGGCACTGAGTGCCTCATCCCAGGAGGCCACATGGGAAACCTGAGTCTTGGGGGTGGGAGGGAACATGGGGCAAAGTGACCGAGGTGCGGTGGACAGAAGGAGGAAGAAGCAGCACCTCCATGTGTCCCCAGAAGCTGGGTCTGAAAAGCAGGTGCTGACCGGCCAGTCCCTCCCTCAGGACCAGCAGCTCGCCACCTCACGGAGAGACTGCCCGCTGAGGCTGTGGCTGGAGCAGGAGGGCTGGGACAACAGCCAGGGACAGAGTTGCAAGACATGACCGAGTTCTGCCAAGCTCCCCGAGACTGAGAGTCCTCCGACCTGTGGCACCCCAGCACCCCTCTCTGGCAATGCACACCCTGGAGACAGCAGCTGAGTGGGGCACCTGGAGTGTGGGGGCCGCACCCCACCTCGTTGGGCATGACAGGATCCTCAGAGGATCAAAGTGAGAAGACAGTGAGTGAAGTAACCTCTTAAGCAGTCACAGAGCTAAAGAGACAAAACGGGGTCAGAGCCACTTTGAGGATATGCCACCTGCTTTGCATGAGACTTCGTGTCAACTGCCAGTGGGGACTCCTTGCTGGGTTCCCATGGGACCACTGGGCCCTGCACCACATCTACCTGTGGGCTCTCCCTCCTCACCTTGTCATGCCTGCTGCAAAGCCCACTCAGGGAAGGGAAGGAGGCAGGCCTGGGCCCAAGAGGGCCTGCAGCGCAGCCCACAGGTTTGGGGGCTCCCCTGGAAACACAGTGACATGAAGGAGCATCTTGTCCCCAAGGGGCCTCGCTGTGGAAGGGTGTGACTGAGTTGGTGTGGCAAACACCAACCTGTGCGTCACAGAGAGAGCATGGACTCAGTTCAAATGAAGAGTGATTGCCAATCTGGAGTGCATGCTAGTGGAAGGCGCTAGAACCTTTGTCCCTGATAGCATATGGCCACCAATAACAGCAGACAGGGACAGCATATATGCATATTTGCATAAACATGCAAATACTCATGCACACACATTCACTCATATACATGCACACACATACATATACCCTCCAGACACATATGCACATATGCACAAGCAGGCAGGGGCTGCTGGGTCCCACCAGGCTGCTGTCCCAGCATGCTCTGAGGGTGCCTGGATGGAAGTCCCAGGAAAGGGTGCCAGCGGCAATAACAGGCAGCTGGGGACCAGACCCAGGAGCACAGGAACAAGGGCTGGTGAGGCAGGCATAGAGCTCCGGCAGCAGGCAAGCTGACCCTCAGGGAAGGGTGCTTCTGGGACACGCAGGGGCGTTGGAGAAATTGCACTGCTGTGCACACCAACACCCACCTCCAACCCTGCTATAGCCCAATCCCAGTGCCCCCAGTTCATGCAACAGTTCACAAACCACACAGATGTGGCCCCACCCTCCCTAAGCCCCCTAAGACTGTGCCTCCCCAGGGCACTGGGCTCTGCTGGGGGTCAGTAGGGATTTCTGATCCAGCCCTTCTTTGTCCCTGGCTCCGTTCCCATGATCACATGGTACACCCTCTCCTGCCCCGTGTCCCCACCCTATTCATCTTTCCTAGGCCCTGAGCCTTCCCAATGGCTCAAGAGGTGCCAGAAATGCCACCAGCTGGCCCATGGAATGGTAGTCACCTCCTGTATATCTGCTGAAAAGGATGAGGTAATGAGAGCAGACACCAGTGCTGCCAAGTCCTCAGGGTGCGAGGGGAGGTTAGAAACTGCAAACATCCCTGCTTCGGGACAGCAGGGCTGTGATCTGCCACCAGCCTGTACCTTCTGTGAGCAGCCCTGCCCAGGCTGGAAGCCAGAGGCCACGTTCACACCCCGTGCCATCTGCCTCATTTCCAGGCTGGCCCTCCAGTGGTCCCTGTAGACCACAGCATCTCATTCCCCAGAGAGGTTAGCCTCGGGACTTGCCTTTCAGCCAGGACATGGGCACCCTGGAGTCACTCGGACGAGCCTGCACCCTGGGGAGCTCCCAAAGGAACTGCCACACCCCGAAGGGACCAGAGGAAGGCAGGGATCAAACAGCTGGGATAGGCAAACAGCAGGCAGTCTGGGAAAGGAAATCACCTAAGATTCCCTGCAGGGATGGAGAAGGGAAGTAGAGCAGATTCCCATGATGCAACTTTCAAGACCCCATCAAGGTGGAGGTCAGCTGGGCAGGGCTGGGCTGCACAACCCCTGGGACAGACCTGCAGCATGTCCCTGTCTCAGACGAACTTGGCCCCTGCAGGTGCTGGAGTCTGTACCCCCCCACCCACCCCCCGAGGCCTTTGAGAGCAGATGGAATCTCTGCACATCGGCTGTGAGTGCAGGAGCCGATCAGGAGGAGCTGTACGGGTTGGAAAAGGAGGCCAGGGTGTCCCCAAGCACCAGGGTGTGGCCACCCAGAGAGTGTTACCCCAGCAAGCCAGGTCAGGAGTCCATCAGATCCAAGGTGAGGCGCATGGCGCTGTACTTACAAGTAGACTTCCCATGGGTTTTCTCACAGTTCGGGCAGTGGTATATGTCGATGTCTGGGGCCTCCTCCTCTTCTACGCCAACACAGCTGAAATGCAGGAAACAGACGTCACTGGCGGTCAACAGTTCCATGAGCGCTTCCCTGCAAAGCATCCGGGCAACTCTTGCTCACCTCTTGGGAGGGTCCAGGGCAGTGTGTGCACAGATGGGGCAGAGTGTTGTGGGGACAAGTCAGGGGTCAAGGAGGAAGGAAGGAGGTACAAGGAAGGCCTCGCCAATGCATGACCAGGATAGGGGAGGGACCAGGTGGGCCAGCAGGCCTCCCTCCATGAAAGCTGTCACTGCCCTGTCACCACAGAGCTCAGGGAGGCTAAGGGAGGCACTTCACTGGGGCAGCTCAGAGCCATCAGCAAGGTCCCTTTGGACACCATGGGGGACCGCCATCAATCTCCCAGGGGCAGCACTGGGACAGCAGGCTAGCAAAAGAATGAAGCTGAACTCCTATCTTACTCCATATAAAGACGTTAACTGAAAATGGATTAATCACCTAAATATAAAAGCTAAAACTGTAATACTCTCAGAAGAAAACATGGAGGTAAATCTCCAGAGCCTTGGATTCCTAGATATGATGCCAAAAGCACAAGCAACAACAACAAAAATAAACTGGATGCCATCAGAATTAAAAATGTGTGTGCATTAAAGGACACTATCAAGAAAGTGAAAAGACAACATACAGAATGGGAGAGAATCTTTTCAAATCATACATTTGATAAGGGTCTACATTCAGAATATATAAAGAATTTATAACTCAACCACAAAACAACTAAAAAGAAGCAAAGGACTTGAACAGACATTTCCCCCAAAATGAAATACAAATGGCCAACAAGGTCACGAATAATGCTCAACATCCTTAGTCATCTGCATGCCTCTGACATGCAAATCAAAACCATGACAGACCACCACATGCCCACTAGGACAGTTGCAATTTTAAAAAGAGAAAAAATGGGAAACTAACAAGTGTGGCAAGGATATGGAGAAGTTATAACCCTCTTACAAATGTAAAATGGTGTGGTTTCTATGGAAACAGTATGGTGGTTCCTCAAAAAAGTTAAAGATAGGATTACCATATGACCCAGCAATTCCACTTCCAGGTATATACCCAAAAGAACTGAGACCGGTATCAAATCCTTTTACACAAGCGTTCACAGTAGCATTAGTCACAATAACTGAAAGATGGGAGCAACCCAAGTCCATTGACCGGTAAATGGGTAAACAAATTGTGGTGTATCTATACCATGGAGTATTATTCAACCTTAACAGGGAGTAGAGGGCTGACACGTGCTACAACATGAAGAACCTCAAAAAAATTATGTTGAGTGAAAAAAGCCAGACATAAAAGGCCACATATTATAGGATCCCAATTATATTAGACTGAAGACTGGCTGGTGGTACTGGGGGAAGCGGGTACAGGGGAAAAGGAAGTGACTGTTTAGTGGGATGAAATGTTTTGGAACCAGCTAGAGAAGATGGTTGCACAACACTCTGAAACATGCTGAAACGTTCACTTTAAATGGCTGATTGTATGCTGTGTGAATTTTATGTCAATAAAAAAGAAAAAGAACCTGGCCTTGTGAGAGGGACACCGTCCTATCACCACCACAAACCCGTCATTGCTAATGCTGGCTGACCGCTCACTCTGCAGCGGGAGTGATTACTGCAACACCGGGGGCGGGGGGGGGGGGGGTGCTACTAGCCCTATTGTACAATGGGGAAACCGAGGCACGAGAGGTTAGACGTCTGCCTAGACCCAAAGGCTTCCTCACTATTCAGTGGGACAGTCCCTTGCCCCAGGCACTGGGCCAGCACCCAGCAGACAAGGCCCACGCAGGGACCAAGGCCACAATCCCACAGCTCTGCGGACAGACCCTGCAGCCCAGAAATCTTGGCACCTGTTTTTGAAAACATTAAGTCCACTCTTCGTCTCAGAACATACACTGAAATAAAGCACAACGGTCAGAAGAGCCGACAGGGAAGCAGGCCGTGAGGACGTGTTTGCGCTCACCATACAGGTAACTTTCTAAACAAACATACAAAAATGGGAGAGGAAATCAAAGAGAATATTGATGGATTGAAAGCGCTCCACATCATGAAAACAAAGTTTCAAGGCCAAAACATAAACATTAACAACAAACACAGCCAAGTGTTTCTACCCTTCCTCCAGGAACGAAGGGCCTCTCCCACAGAAGACAGGGCAGAGCCAGAACAGAATAGGCACCCAGCTACCGTGTAGACAGGCGCCCTCACAAACCCGCGGAAGGCGCATCGCAATCACACCACATGATGTTCACCTCACAAACTGCCACAACCAAATACATCACACTGGTGACACCCCATGTTGGCGAAGGCACAGTGAGGAGGGCAACCACAGCCACCACTGCAGTGCTGGTCTGTCTCCACAGCATCGACCTGGGCCGGCCGGCCTCTGCTCATTCATCGGGTGGCCTCTTGATACAAGTGATCACGGGGATGGAGATGGCTGCACATGCCATCAGCTCCCACAGCCCACATCCACCAAGGCCCACGGGCCAGAGCCAGGGGCAGAGCAGAGTCCTGCATCTGGTTGGGATCAGCCGGATCGAGAGACTGGACACAGACTCCACACCCCACACCCACATCCAGCTAAAATCCACGCCCTTGTACACGCCCCAGGTCTACACCTTGAGTTCACATCCCACATCCACATCCTGTATCCAATCCTGAGTCTACATTTCAGGTCCACATCCTGAGTTCATAACCCAGATCATCCCTAAATCCACACCCCCTGTCCACACCCCACCTCCACATCTCAGGTCCACACCCCAAGTCTACACGCTGCAGCCACACCTGGGTCCCTATCTCGAGTTCATACCTGACAGTGGCTACAGGCTTCTTCTCACTGGCAGTTCCTAAAGCAGACAGACACTTAGGACAGCCCACCTCCCCGATGCGTCTGCTCCAACCCAGCAGAGACCACACACACCCATGACTATCACGTACCCTTGTCTGTCCCAGCCACAGGAGCCCTGGGGCCTACAGGGAGAGCACAGACTCTGCCAGCAGGCCTCTATGCACCACCCTCACCCGAAGGCGGCATGGGGGTTGAGTTCTAGGTCAGTCAAAAGGAAGGCTATCAACACCTTAAAATATAACCCCCCAGTGGGTGGTCCTCAGCCCTGGTCACCAGGACAGGTCCCCACACATGGCTGCTGGTCCCACATGTCCCTGAAGCCCCATTGTACTCTGGAAGGTAGAGGGGGCATCCCATGTGACAGGTAGGACGCTGAGGCCCAGGTGTCATGACCATGTGCATGTCGCCACCCCTTCCCCTGGGGCTCCTTCTTCAACTACCAACCAATGAGGGTGCAGGTCTCACCTCAGTGGGATGGCAGCCTGGGACTGAAGAGAAAAGTAAGAGATGTGGATGGTCGATCCCCCGTTCTGCCCCAAACGCCTTGGAGCCGCCCCTCACCTGAAAGAGACACTCAGGGGCTGGGCCATAAGCAGGGGCCAAGGCTGCAGCCAAGGCTGCCCACCAGGGGAATGACCACAGGCGGGCTGGCCCCGCCTCTAATGGGAATCCAGCAACGCCCCCAGGACTCACCTCGCAGCCCTAACTGCCTGTGCCTGCACCGTGACAAGGATGGCCTGGCGTGCTAACTAAGGCCCTGGAACTTGCTCACTGTCTGTGCTGTGTGCAGAGGGGACAGCCCTAGCTCCTGCCCGGGGGTCTCGAGGGTCCAGGGACCCCACTGTTCAGTGTGAGTTCCTGAACAGGTCAAGCGCGGTGAGGGCTTGACCTCGTCACGGTCAGCTCTATTCTCGCCGGGCAGGCCATTCACGGAAACTGCTCGTTTATTTTATTATCCCAAAGTGAAGGCTTTCTGAGTGGCCCTTAAGAAATTATCTAGAAAAAGTACCCAAAACCATGAGAGGAGAACAAGAGCTACAGGAAAGTCCGCAGCACTTTCCCTGCACTGGAGCCAGGAGCAGACGCTGCCTCAGGAGCCCGTCCCTCCGGCCCACACCCTCAGTGTCTGACCACGGCTGTCCTCGCTCACGAAGCACAGCGGTCAAGTGCTGAAAGAGCATCAGTGAGAAGAAAGTCCCCAACACGCACATGCCTGTGGGTGGACGCCCACACCACGCCTCTGCAGGAACCTGGCCAGGGCCGCCTCTGCCAGTGATGGCGAACCTATGGCACGTGTCAGAGGGGACACGCGAACTCATTTTTTTGGTTGATTTTTCTTTGTTAAATGGCATTTAAATATATAAAATAAATATCAAAAATATAAGTCTTTGTTTTACTATGGTTGCAAATATCAAAAAATTTCTATATGTGACACAGCACCAGAGTTAAGTTAGGGTTTTTCAAAATGCTGGCACGCCGAGCTCAAAAGGTTCGCCATCACTGGCCTAGGCCCAAGCAGCTGGCTCGCACTGGTCTGGAGGGCTCCTCCCTGGACAGGAGGTCTCCACACTGCCTGGCCTGCTCGAACTCCTGTGTCTGCAGCAAGGAGGCCAGGTCTCCCTGCCCAGGGGGAGTGCATCCCTAGGGACTGCGTGGGCAAAGGCTCGGTGAGGACCTGGATGGGCCAAGGAGGGAAAAGGACGCCCTCGCAGCACCGGGATCCTGGAAGGAAGGTGGGCACTACCTCCTGGGAAGCAGGCGCTAGAGCCCACTTCACGCTCCAGTTACCTCCTGACGGTCCAGCTACATATGGAGGTCGAGGGACCAGCTGGCTAAGAGCCAGGCCCTGGACACGGCCAGGCCCTGCTGCTTGAGTCCCCGAAATCGCCACTCTGCATCAGGCAGTCCAGACCCAGGATGGGCCCACCGAGACTGAGGGCTAGGTGGCTCCGAGAGCTGAGGGTAGGAGCCAGGTGAGCACAACTGTGGACACAGAGGGGACAGGAAGAGGATGTGGAGGAAGAGGGGAGGAGGGGGATCAGAGAGAGACAGAGGGAAGGAGAAGGCGCCGAGCCCAGGCAGTTACTCAGTGCCAAGGGGAGAAGACCAGGAGCTGGGAGGGGTGTTGCAGGGCTACAAGAGAGGATGGAAGAGGACAAAAGCCACCAAGATATAACTTTCAAAACAGAGCAACTGCAACGCCAACGGCTCTGACACCTCAGCAAAGAGACACAGCCAGGTCACTGAGCGGCCCCTGGGCTGCAGCCTCCTGAATACAGGCACTTCGGGAGCCGGCCCAGGCCGCCCAGCCCCAGCGCCCCTGGTGGGAGGCCCTGGCCACTCTGGGTGGTGGGCAGCAGCTGAGAGCACAGGTCACAGGGCTCACCTAAGACAGCTCCTGGGACTCTGCTGACCCTGCCCTCCCTTCTCACTGCTGAGAATCCAGGCCACCAGCGCCCAAGGCCCCAGGGTCCCAGGAGACAGACTCAAATGAACAGGTGATGTTCCCATCAGCATAGGAACCTACCAGGGGCCTGGGGATGGCGCTGCCTGTGTGACAACTGAGGGAGAGGCTGGGACAGGAACCAAGGATGGACTCAGGCTTCATGCAGTAAAGAAGTGGAGACCTCCAGTTGGTCCAATGGCACGCGGGGGAGCAGTGCACTGCAGTCCGAGTAGGGCGAGGCACTCAAAGTGCATCTGGGGCACAGGGGACGAGGCCCCACACACCACGGACTGTGGACCAGGAGGTGATAGCTGGGACCCGCAGCTCTGAATGTGCAGCCACGAAACGGCTGGGATGCTGGGGGAAGCTGCCGTGTCCTGTCACCACGTACATGCCACAGGAGACACGATACAAAGTGCTGTGTGTGGCCAGGATTCTGCTAAACTAATTGT
This sequence comes from Myotis davidii, assembly GCF_000327345.1. Classification (NCBI taxonomy): domain Eukaryota; kingdom Metazoa; phylum Chordata; class Mammalia; order Chiroptera; family Vespertilionidae; genus Myotis; species Myotis davidii. Next base: position 189,754 of record NW_006284335.1, on the reverse strand, counting down.
AAAATAAGAAGACAGATCTTAACATACTGACCTGGAAAGAAATTCACAATATGTGGTGAGGTGAAAACACCCAGGTTATAAGGAGAATGTGAGTAGTACAATTCCTTTATTTTTTTAAATATATTTTATTGATTTTTCACAGAGAGGAAGAGAGAGGGATAGAGAGTTAGAAACATCGATGAGAGAGAAACATTGATCAGCTGCCTCCTACACACTCCCCACTGGGGATGTGTCCGCAACCAAGGTACATGTCCTTGACCGGAATCGAACCTGGGACCCTTGAGTCCGCAGGCTGACACTCTATCCACTGAGCCAAACCGGCTAGGGCTACAATTCCTTTAGATGGAAAACCCAAAACAAAGATGTGGGTGTGCCATGTGTGCATACGTGTGTACTCACGTGTGTGTATGTGCTTGTGTATTCCTGTCTCTGAGCTCACCCAGGGGACCCTGCTGAGGAGGCCAGGAGGCGAGAACTGGGGAGGGAGGAGACTGCATTTTTAGGGCACACAATCCTGTGAGGCCTGAGATGGCCCAGGGCACAGGCTCTCAGCCACCAATGGCCCTGGAACCCGGCACTGAGTCAACCTCAAACAAGGTTAAAACTAACTTAGTGCCCAGAGCCCAGGAGGTAGAAAGATAACAGAATTCCTAAAGGTGGAGGGGGGTGGAGGAGGGAAATGAGCCACCAACAAAAACAGCAAAGAAAAAGAAACTGAAGGGGTGGGCGGAGCAGAACTCAGAGGCTGGCAAGGCCACAGTAGTGCATGGGCCGTGCCCAAGTATCGAGCACCAGGAAAGGCACTCCTCCCGCCCAGCCCTGCACAGCCCGGATCTGCCCCGCGGAGCTGTGGGGTGGGCCATCCCGCACCAAGGACAGCGGCAGGGGAGGAAGGCTTCTGCAGCTGTCCCTGCTCTGTCCCCGGCAGGAAGACAGGAAGGGATTTGAGGACAGGAGCTCCTCTGGGCACAGGCTCCCAGGGTCCGGCCTGGTCGCCCCACACCCCAGCACATAGCGTGTGCAAGTCAAGGGTGGAATTATGTCCTGACTCCACAACTAGATTATATCATGGTTTTTCCTAATGTTGTCCAGGGTGTTGACTTAATGTAAACCAAAACTTACGTAATCTTGTGCTGACATTTATTTTTTTAAAGTCATAGGCAGAGCCTCAAAAAAAGGAAGTGGCCCCTTTCAATCCCTGAGCGGACAGGCAGAGCCTCCCTTCACGTGGCTGGCCCTGCAGCGTCAGTGGGAGGCACCCGGGAGCTCAGTGGGGGCACAGGTGATCGGTCAGTGATGCTCATAATACGGACGGGGCTGCATGGACCAGGCGCTCACCCTGCTCGTGGAGGGACCAATGTGGGGAGAAGCCATGTGTGCCAAGAGCTTTGAAAAGGTTTTTATCCTACCTCAGCCATTCCACATCTACAAACCTATTCTAAGGCCAAAAGCAGAAATGTATGCAAGGTTCATGCACAAGGTGGGTCATTCCAAGATTACTTAAAAAGCAAACATTAGGAGCAGCAAACCCCTCCCACCAGGAGGTTTGATCAGTAGGGCATGCTGCGCTCACATGGTGGAATATTAAAACTCAGGTTGCACACATTTTTTAAGTTAGACTTTTAAGATCTATGGACACTAAAGCTACAGCCCTGACATAGAGTGACACCCAGAAAGGCTCGATGCTGGTGCCAGACGATGACATGCTCATTTTCTCTTTATACTTTTCTGTACTTTGCTAAGTCACTGAAAAGGGTGTGAATTCCCTTTGTAACAGGCAGCAAAAGTCGTGCTTTGGCTTAAAGGTTGACTGGCCCCCGAGTGCCCCTTCCCAGTTCACTTCCGCTGTCTTTCCTGGGTCCTGGCGGTCTGTGAAGAAGCCTCCTGAGCTGGGCCTCTGATGCAGCTGGGCCCTCTGAGGACAGCCACAAAAATGAGCAGGAAAAGGAAAAGAGGAAACAGCCAGCAGAGCCTGGCTGACCTGGGGCACACGTGCAGGGGGTGACAGGGTGCCTGCCACACAGCCAGGGAAAGCAGGTGACACTGTCCACAGAGGGGTCTCCCTCTCTCCTGGAGGGTTACCAGCCTGGGGACTCAGTGCAGCAGGGTCACAGACCAGTTGGCTTCCACCTGGCCCGCCTGGGGACCCAGCCACAGTGTGATAACAGGGCTTCGGGGGCCCAGATGAGGTCTATCTGTTGAGTTAAAGATGCAGACTCATGGGAAAACAGTGTGATTATTGTCAGAAGCCACTAGACTTTGGGTAACCATTACACAACCATAGATAACCAGGACTATGGGGAGGGACTAGATGCTCAGAAGAGATGAACACAGACTCTGAAATGCAAAGGACAACTGTGCTCCTGGTCCCTGCTGGTGGGACAGGTAAGCTCAAGAGGGGTTGTAGTAATGCCCAGAACCATATCTGGCACACAGAAGAGGCCTTCAAAGAGAGTTTATTGCTTGTCATATTCATCACCACCATCACCATCACATCCTCATCATCATCATCACCTTCATCACCACCATCATCATCACCATCACATCATATCACCCCCACTGTCATCATCATCACCACTATCATCATCACTGTCCACCCCATCATCATCATCATCACCATCACTTCATCAACACCATCACCATCACCATGATCATCACCACCATCACCATCACTATCACCTTCATCAGCACCATCACCTTCATCAGCACCATCACCATCATCACCATTACATCATTATCAACCCCACTATCATCAACACCACCACTATCATCATCACTACCACATCATCACCATCACTATCATCATCATCATCATCATCATCATCATCATCATCATCATCTCTTTCCTCTGCTGGGCTGATGAACCACAACACGTTATCATTCCTGGCAGCAAGTGGCTGAGAAAGAACAAAACTCCAGGTGGACTTACAGAATCTGCATGGGAAGAATGTCAAGATCCATTCACCCTCACTCCTCTATGCCTATGAGGGGAGTGGGCCCAAGCCCAGGCCCTTCCCATCTCCAAGATGATGATGGAAGGGCTGGCAACCCCTAATTGGCTGATTCCTGCCCCTACCTCACCCAGAGTTTTTTCCTCCCTGGCATGACACCTTTTCTGTGCCTCTCTACACCTCCCTTCAGCAAGATAAAGCATCCAGGAGAAACGAAAGCCATAGGAAGACAGAAGTGTATGTGTGTGTGGCGGAGAGGGTGGAAGCCACGGGCAGGCTGGCTGGGGAGGAGCCTGCACCATCCTCAAGGGAGAATGCTGCTCATGAGAATATGGAGAAAGCCCAGTTGTAGGGTGAAGATAGTAAGGCCCAGAGAGCCTGTGCTTCAACTTCTCAATGTATCACAATTCACAAGAGAAACACGTGCATTCACACCTACAATGGAAGCACACGTTCATACATGTACCTTTATGGGGTACGTGGAGTTTGCTCCTCTCTCCTAGTTCAATAGTTTAACAAGGCAGGTCATGACTATAAACTGGCGTCGCTCGCTCTAGTGGAAGAAGGTAGAGTAGAGGTCAAGGTCCCTGACATCCAAGTGCCCCTCCTGCTGGCGGCCTTGGGGCGGGTGACTCACATCCCTTGTCCCTCATCCAGAAAGGGGCGCCAAAGGTGACGTGAGGATTAACTGAATGAGAGAGGGGCAGGGGCACAGCACGGGTCCGAGGGAAGAGTCCTGAGTCAGGCACAGTGCAGCCCGAGACATCTACAAGTGGGTGTCACTCGGGCATAGACAGGACCTAGGCCCTCCCCTGGCACAGATGAGGGACGCAAGCAGAGGTAGGCAGGTGGCAGTTCTCTGCCCGCTCAACTCTGTCACCTGAGAGGGCTCTCCCCACCCAATTCCTATTTAAAAATTTTTAAACTTAAGAAATGTTGACAGGTTAATACAATGGATACCTATGCTCCCTTCACTCACGTTCTCCAATGGCTGGCAATTTGCCTCATTTGCTTTATATCTCTACCTTCCTAATTCATCAGCGTGAAGTCTCCCCAAAACAGGGCCTTGTGTACTGTAACCATAGCATCCAAGTTAACCCCCAAGATGTATCCTAACATAGGTGTCTACGCATTCACATTTCCCCAGTCGTCCCAACAGCATTCTTTGCAGCTGTTATGAACCCAGGATCCTGCGGGGCACCGATGCGGGGCCTCTGGGCTCCTTAAATGGGACGGGCTTTTTGCCTTTGGCACTGTCACCTTTAGCGGGCTCCTGGCCAGCAGTCCCTAAAGAGACACATTCTGGACTGTCTGGCATCACTGCACAACCTCACTCGGGCTGTGTTTCTGATGTGGATGCCCCATGAGTGGTGCTGGTATGGACCAAAGACACAAGTCAGCCTGTCCCCTGCAGTCACGAAGGCTGAAGTCTCTGGGCCAAGGCAAGTCCACTATCAGGGGATGAACAAGGGAGCCTGAGGGGTCACTCTGCTCCCCCACAACTTTGACCAATGGCCTCAGCATCCAGAGACGACCCAGTAGGAATCAGCAATTGCTTGGGAGGTTTCAATTTAGCAATATGTCCTGGCAACTCTACTGCCTTAGCAATCGGTCCAGACCACAACTGAGAGCTCTGGGGAACGTTCTGAGTCGGGCCTGTTTCTAGGCACTCCCAGGACCAGGAGCTGCTGCAGCAGGGCCTGCTTTAGGGCCGTGGGGGAGCTGGGTGGAGCTGGGGCTGTACCCGGCAACCCTCGAAACCTGGGGCTAAAACTTCCTTCTTAGGGGGACAGAGAAGCCCTCCCAGAAAAGTGGCCAATACGTGGAGCCCAAGCCCCAGACTTCCTTCTCATCAGCATCCTTTGCCATCAGCCACAGCCTTTGCCTTGTTACCTAGGAATTCACTACGCAGATGCCTTTCTGGACTGGTATTTGCTACAAGAAAACCCAAGTGTGGCTGGTAGCAACCACGGACAAAGCCGAGCCCCCTGCCGTGGGACTAAGTCACTTATCTCTGGAGCCCGTTACGCAGCAATAAGGGAACTGTGCTTCCTGGGTCGTCTCCAAAGTCACCGAGGTTCTGAGGCTCTGCAACCGAGAAGCCTAAGGGCCACCGGTCCCAGAGGAGTCAGGGAGGTGCTTGATTTCCCACCCGCACCCTCACTCCAGGGGAGAATGCAACAGAGCAGACACCCCCCTTGTGAGCAAACAAGAACAGAGCGGCCAGAGTGGGGACAGTACCCCAGGCGGCCAGAGCTGTGCATGTGGACTTTGCTCAGACAATGCATTCCAAAGGGCTGCCCGCATAAAATGTTACTCCGAGAGCATTTAAAAGTACAAACCCCCATTTGCAGGTTTAGCTTAGATGAGGGTTTGTTGGAAAGAAGTAAGAAGGTGCGCAGTCTCGTGGCTCTAACTAACCAAGGCCACGTCAGGGTTGGCTGTGGACCCTGAGGGAGACCGGGCAATTCCTTCCCGCACCAGAGACACCGCCCAGGGGGAAGACCTCCCGCGGCCCTGCCAAGGCGCTCGTTGCCAGTCTCACAGACACAATAATCCAAACAATGAGCAGCAGCATCAGAAGTAAAAAAACACCGATTGCCCAAATCAATGACTGCTTTCTGTGGCGTCTTACATGCTCCCGGGAGACGCTGTCTCCCTGTGAAAGGTACAACAGACGGTAGGAAAACTCTGTTTCATAGGAGAAAACATAATGAAACTGCCTGGCCGCAATTTAAATTGTGACTTTAAGTAAACAGCTTACAGAAAAGGACATCAATGGCTTTTCAACATACGGAAAGAGGTGCACCACCACGTGTCAGACGTCCTGTTCACCTACCAGCTGGCACAGAACGAGGAGTGTGGAGAGTACTCGGTGCGCTGACACTGCACACACAGCGCTCCCACATCCTCTACAGTGGAGAGCTGACGCTGAGAATGCGTGCCCTCGTCTGTGGCCCTCTTCCCAGAATGCACGGGCACACTGGCACAGGGCGTTCACTGAACCAGCGACCGGGCGTCCATCGATGGGAGATGTGGGTAAATGGAATGCCAAGAAGTACAAACCCCACACTTACTGATCTGGAATGACCTCAGGATGTATTGTTTAGCAACAAGCATGCGATGGAGAAATAAGGTGCAAGCCCATTTTTTTGTGGAGACTGGAGGAAATGCATACACAGGCTCTTCTTTGATCAGAATGTTCTAGAAAGATTCAGAAACCTGACCCTACTGGTCACCTCTGGAGAAGTCTGGTAGTCAAAGGGGAGGGAACAGACTTGTCTCTGAAGACAAATTTTTGACTGTTGAATTTTTCTCCTACATGTACATATTGCTATCCATCTTCAAAAATTTTAAAGGGGGGCGAGAATACCCATGGACACAGACAACAGTGCAGTGAAGGCTGGGGATGGGTGAGTGGGGAGGAGAGGGCAAAGGGGGGAACGTCTGTAATACTTTCAACAATAAAGTTTAAAAAAATTTTAAGAATAATCATAATCCTAATAAACTGTTTTGATTCAAATCAGAAGAGCTCTTTGCATTTTTTAAAGTATACACAAATAGAGTTTTAAGAAAATATTCTTCTGATTCTCAAAAATAAATCTGTATAGTCAAAATCAAGCATTTTGGTAAGTGCTCCGAACTTTCTGAGAGTGCCTTAAGTGGGCAAGAATTCAAGGCTCTCGCAGCGTCAGAAATGAAAGGACTCTCAGCAAAACTCCATCCTGCCCAGCCCTGCCACTTGTGAGATGAGGATACTAAGGCCAAGAGCCTGAGGACAGGAAGGCCTGCCCAGCACGCTTTCACCCCTTCAGTAAGTCATGCTCCAGGCCGTCCTGGGACACAGCGGGAAGCAGGAGTCCGATGCTTTCCCTGACGACACGCTAAGAAAACGTGGGAATGGGAACGACAGAAGCCCCAGTGATCACGGGTCTCCACACAGCCAGGCCCTCAGAGGCTCACGCGTTTCCACATGGCGGAGACCTGGGGGTCATCTAGACAAGCCACCAAGGGGCCTCTCTGTTCACGGGGGTGCAGTGTTTGGCCTGTAGGGAGGGGGTGGACAGGTGTGAGGGGACGGAGGTGCGGCCCCTGTCAGCTTAGCACGGGATGGGAGACAGAAGATGGCAGCCCGAGGTCTGAAGCGGCCCATGGGGGCGCATTGTGGATGTGCACTGAGCACTGCCAGGTCTCCTCATTTTTCAAGAAAACCTCAAAATGCACATGTTTAGGTAAAATCTCCTGATTTTAATATACTGCAGGAACAGGTTTTGAAAACCCTGTGTGGACCAACATCATGGGCCCAGCAGTTACCGGTGTGCCCAGCAAGTGGGCAGTTTGCAACCTCTGCCCCTCCCCAGTCAGCATGTCCCCCTTACTCTGGGAAGCCAAGCCACCCAAAGACTCCTCCATAGCCAGACATTAGGGGCGTGAGAGATCCCACCAGCCTCTGGGCCTTCCAGCGTTCCCTCCGTGACCAGGCCTCAGTGGTGATGTCCAGGCAGCAGCCCTTCCTCCCTTGCCAACACAGGGTCTGCACCCCCCCTGACGGAGAGGCAGTACAATGGCCCAGCAGCCACACCTTTGCTAAGAGACTCCAGGACTGGGCACCCCCGAAACAGTGACCTGCAGACGCAGTAGCACAGCTGGCACAGCTCACAGGATGCTGACGCCAGGCTCCCTTGGACAGAGTCCTGGTCATGCCCAGACCTGCAGCAGCATCAGAATGACCGCCAAGGAGGAGGCCAGCCTGGGCACGCACCTCTGGACTTTCCTCAGTCTCCTTGTCCATAAACTACAGCAAGAAAACCTGGCCTGTAGCCTTCCTGGGCGCGGGAGACTAAAAAACTCACAAACCAAAGCACCCAGCATTGGGGGAGCTAGTAGATCAGTATCTGCCTCGTAGATCAACAGGCAGCCAAGAGCTGTGCTGACAGGGACCCCGTCATGCCCGCTGCGGGAAGCAGCACACTGAGTCATCCCGACATCCACACAGAAAAGAGGAAAACACGTGCAGAGGTTCCAGGTGAGCCTCTCTGAATGGAGGCATATAAGAGGGACAGTTGTCTTGCCTTTAAAATAGTTTTCTTGCAACAACAACAAAAAAATAGGCCTATGAAAAGACCAAAAAAAAACCACAGTCTGAAGAGACAGAGAAAGCATGAGATATGCTCTCTCAGATATTGCAAGGATGATGGACGTATACCAGGAATTAAAATAACTACGATTAGGGGACGGGAAGATGGCAGCAGAGTAGGTAGAAGTTACACTGGCTCCTCCCAGAACCACATCAGAGTAGCGACTCAAGTACAGAACAGTCAACCTGAATAACTGTCTGAAGACCAGCTGGACAGAAGGCTTATGCTAAGGATTCATGGGGGAGCCCACACCGAGACGCACAGAAAGGGCAGAGATGAGAACAGGGCTGGCCCACCCTCATGAGCAGTGCGTGAGAATCCAGAGGGACATCTCAGCTGGGAAGGTTTCCCCCAGAGTGAGGGGCCTCAGCCTCAGGGCAGGCTCCCCAGCCCAGAGTGCTAGAGCTCGGAAGCGGAGCCCACACAATATCTGGCTGTGAAAATTAGCAGGGATTCCGCCAGCCCTGGTGAGAAGGAGAACAACTCTGTTGAAGGGCCAGTGCAAAGAACCTCAGTCGCAGCACCTACCATGGGCTCTAACAGAGGGACGGCAGCTCGGAGTGGACAGGAGCCCGGAAGGGAAAAACTGAGTGGTGTGGCTCCTGGGAAAGGACTGGAGTCATAGCAGCAAGTGTCCCTGTGACCGGCCCCCCACTGCCCACTGACACCATCTCGCCTGAAGCGAGCATCCCCCTCCATACATCAGCCTGGGGATGGCAACAGCTCTTCCCCGCTGACTCCTGGAGGCCCTGCCTGGCCAGGATATGTTCCAGTGGAGAGTTCTTTGGCAGACTCCAGCCTGCGCCCACGGTGCACAGCTTACGGAGGAGCTCTTGAAGAGGTCCAGGCAGGCTTGCACAGCCAGAATCACACAGGAAGGCTGCGCTCTGAGGCTGGAGAGGAGGGCCATACCCCTTACTCCCAGGCTCCTGAGCAGTGCCTGTTACCGTATGGAGCCCTCCCTCTACATGGCCAAATCTTGGACTGCTTTAACCTGGTGAGCTTTGCTGGCCTCATCCTGGCTACTCCCCTAGATTCCCCCGCCATCACAAAGGTCCACGGGTGCCCAGGGGGTGATTGCTGGCCTTAGTGTACCCTGAGACTTGTGCTGAGTGGCCTCAGACCCAGCACCGGCACAGAGTTTGAATATGTACCAACCTGGTGAACAGCACTCGCCCCTACCTGGTGACTCACTGAAACCTAACCCATGCAACTGGCCGCACTGCCAGAGGCGTCTAACAGGCAGCTGGCAGGTGGAGGTGGATCTTGTGACGTGGGGGCCTTTTGCCGACCTGCCCCCAGGCTTGAAGCTGGTACACAGCTTGGCCCCTCCCACCCGCACCCAGGCCCAGCAGAGGAAGCCACAAACTGCAGGTCACATGGTAGCTCCAGACATTGTAGCCCGAGGCCAGGTACAGGCAGCGTCTGACATTGACCTCTTCCGGAGTCCCTCAAAAGAGTCCCCAGAACCAACACATCCAGTGGCGAGCTTCAGCCAACACCAAAGCATGATCCAATTAGCTCCAAAAGTGGCCCATCCAACAGGCAGCAGACCCTGCTGGGCAAATTCCGCTTCCATGCTGCACCTTAGACAATGTGATCAGGGTCAATCCCAATAGCCTGAAAGTCAGCAAGTGAATGGCAGTTACCTGCAAGGAAACTCCCATAAGACTGTCAGCTTATTTCTCAACAGAAAGATTTCAGGTTAGAAGGGATTGGCACGAAATATTCAGTGAAAAAAAGCAAGGACCTACAACCAAGACACCTATACCCAGCAAGGCTATCACGTAAAATTGAATGAGAAATAAAGAGCTTCACAGATAAGAAGCTGAAGGAGTTACCAACAATGAACCAATATTACAAGAAATGTTAAAGGGACTTTTATAAGAAAGAGGGGGGTAAAAAGAACATAATTATAAAGAATAAAACTAAAGCACGGCCGGCGTGGCTCCATGGTTGAGCGTCGACCTGTGAACCAGGAGGTCACAGTTCGATTCTCGGTCAGGGCACATGCCCGGATTGCAGGCTCAATCCCCAGTGTGGGGCATGCAGGAGGCAGCCAATCAGTGATTCTCATCATTGATGTTTCTATCTCTTCTCCCTCTCCCTCTCTGAAATCAAAATATTTATATATATTTTTTTAAAGTATAAAACTCAAAGTGTTTCCCTTAAGATCAGGAACAAGACAGGGATGTCCACGCTCACCATTTTTATTCAACATAGTACTGGAAGTCCTTGCCCTGCAAGTGTGGCTCAGTGGTTGAGCTTCAACCCATGAACAACCCAGGTGACAGCTGGATTCCTGGTCAGGGTACATGCATGGGTTGCAGGCTTGATCGCCAGTAGGGGGCTTGCAAGAGTCAACAGATCAATGATTCCTTCTCATCACTGATGTTTCTATCTCTCTCCCTTTCTCCCTTCCTCTCTGTGAAATAAATTAAAAAAAAAAACATAGTTAAAAAAAGAAGCAAAAAAACATAGTACTGGAAGGCCTAGATACAGTAATCAAAAAAGAAGAAGAAATAAAAAGTATTCAAATTGGAAAGGAAAAGTTAAAATTGTCATTATTTGCAGATGACATAATACTGCATATAGAGAACTCTAAAGATTCCACTATAAAACTACTAGAATTAATAAATGAATTCAGTAAAATAGCAGGATACAAAATAAATATTCAGAAATCTGTGGTTTTTTTATACACCAATAATAAACTATCAGAAAGATAAACTAAGAAAACTATAACATTTACAGTTACATCAAAAAGATACCTAGGAATTCATTTAATCAAGGGGATAAAACACCTGAGCTCAGAAAATTATAAGACAGTCAAGAAAGAAATCAAAGAAGATACTAATAAATGAAGACATGCCGTGCTCATGGGTAGAAAGAATTAACAACATTTAAATGTCCACACCACCCAAAGCAACCCGTAGATTCAACACAATTCCTTTCACAATACCAATGCAGTTTTTCATAGAACAAGTAATCCAAAAATGTGTATTGAAAAGGCCCTGACAGCAATTAAAAAAAAATAATAACAAGGTGGGAGGTATCATACTACCTGATATCAAACTATAGTGCAAGGCTATAGTAATAAAACCAGCATGGTACTGCCATAAAAACTGACATACAGATCAATAAAAATAAGAGAGAGCCAGAAATAAACCCATATATATATAGTCAATTAATCTATGACAAAGAAGCAATAACATACAATGGAGTAAAAACAGTCTTCAATAAATGGTGTTGAGAAAATTGGACAGATACTCGCCAAAAAAAAAAAAAATGAAACTAGATCAAATTCTTACACCATATACAAAAATAAACTCAAAATGGATTAAAGACTTAAATGTAAGGTCTGAAACCATCAAACTCCTAGAAGAAAAAACAGACAGTAAAATCTCTTAGCAATATTTGTTTCTGACATATCTCCTTGGACAAAGAATAGACAAAGGGGACTACTTCAAACTAAAAAGGTTTTGCGCAGCCAGGGAAACCATTAACAAAACAAAAGGGTAACCTACTGAATGGGAGAACCTACTGAGGTACTCACCAATTGTACATCTTATTAAGTGTTAATGCCCAAAATTTATAAAGAACACATACAATTCAACACCAAAAAAATAAGCAATCCAATTAAAAAGTGGGCAGAGGACTGGAAAAGACACTTCTCCAAAGAGGACATATAGAAGGTCAATAGCTATATGAAAAGTTGCTCAACATCACTAATCGTCAGAGGTATTAACGTTAAAACCACAGTGAGATACCACCTCACACCTGTCAGAAAAGCTATACTCAATAAATAAACAAACAAGTGTTGGCAAGGATGTGGAGAAAAGGGAACCTTAATGCACTGTTTTGGGAATGCATATTGGTGCAAGCACTATGGAAAAGTGGGGAGGTTGCTCAAAAAATTAAAAATGGAACTGCCTTATGACCCAGCAGCTCCACTTCTGGTATATATCTGAAGAAACCCAAAACATTAATTTGAAGAAATATATATTTGAGATAGCACGGAGTGACCTGGAGAGTATTATGCTAAGTGAAATAGGTCAGTCAGAGAAAGACAAGAATCACATCATCACACTCATATGTGGAATCTAAATAAACTGATGAACGGAGTGGATCCAGAGACATGGAAGCATGGAACAGAGTGTGGAATCCTGGAGGGAAGGCAGGGGATGGTGGTTGGGTGGGAGGTAACCCACCAAAGACCTTGTCTGCATATATGCATAACCCATGGACACAGACAATAGGGTGGTGAAGGTCTGTGGCGGCGGGTGGAGGGTGGATTAGAGGGGGTCAATGGGGGGGAAAGAGGACATATGTAATACTTTCAACAATAAAGAATTATTACCTCCTGTAGGAGTAAAGATATTTGCCTTGCAAAAAAAAAAAAGAGTTATTTAAAAAAGAAAGAATATATGCATCCCTATGTTCATTGCAACATTATTTATAACAGCCAAGATATGGAAGCACTCCAAGTGTCCATCAACAGACAAGTGGATTAAAAAGTGGTGTTACATATACTTATACAATTGAATATTACTCAGCTTTTTTAAAAAAATGAAATCCTACCATTTGCAATAGCATGGGTGGACCTAGAAGGTATTATGCTAAAAGAAATAAACCAGAGAAAGAAAGACAAATCCTATATAATAAAAGGCTAATATGCAAATAGACTGAACGGTGGAACAACCGAACAACCGGTCACTATGACGTGCGCTGACCACCAGGCTAAGTGTGCGGAACATGGTGGGCATTGCTCTGGGCAGGATGGTGGAGCGGATGAGCAGGGACACCAGACCAAGGTAGGGTGCTGGTCGCTGTCATAGGGGCAAGCCTCTGGTGGTTACCGAAAATCCTTTGCTCCTGTGCGTCGTAGTCCACCCGACACTCACACCTGCTGCCGGCACCAGCCCCACACACCCACAGCTAGTATTGGAGCCACTGCTAACACCCGCTACTGTGCCCAGTGCCAGTCCCTGGTCACTCAGCGCCATCAGCGGGTGCAAGCAGCGGCTGCCGGCTCTGATAGCCCCTGAGGGCTTCTCCACCTCCCCCTGCTCCTGAGGGGTGATCGGGGCCCCACTCACACCTGCTGACAGCACTGGCCCCGCTCGCACCTGCTGCTGGCATTGGTCCTAATCACTCCATGCTGTCAGTGGTTGCGAGCGGGGCCAGCGCCATCAGCACGTGGGAGCAGTGGTGGTGGGCATGGGGCTGCCAGCAGATGGGACTGAGCGGGGACACGGAGGATGGGCCAAGACCCGCTCCTGTGCCTACTGCAGCCTCACAGCCCACAGTTCCTTTCAAGGTGCGTGAATTCGTACACTGGGCCCCTAGTATCATATAAAATAATATCAATGAAAACCAGAGAAAGCAAATAACAAAACAAATAACAAAGCAACAAATAGAAAACAAAAACTAATACTGTAGCTATTAATCTAACATTATCAATAGTTTTTTAATGTCAATGGTTGAAATATACAAATTAAAAGACAAAGACTGTGAGAGTGGGGGAAAGAAGAACCAACTATACATTGTCTATAGAAATCCATTTTAAATATAAAAATACATATTGATTAAGTCAAAGGGATGGTGTATGGCGTAGAGGGGATATGAAAACTGTCTCTGATTTCTGCTCAATTTTGCTGTGAACCTAAAACTACTCTAAAAATAAAGTCTGTTAAAAAAATTTAATGGAGAAAAAAAAGTAAAGCTATGAAGAGAACAACATACCATGCTATACTCTTCAGAAGAAAGCCAAAGTAGTTATATTAATTGCAGACAAAGTAAACTTTAGAGCAAGAAAAATCATCAGGATAAAGAAAGGCATTTCATAATTATAAGAGGGTTAGTTTTCCAAGAAGACATAACAATCCTTAATGTGTCTGTGCCTAAAACAGAGCATCAAAATACAGGAGGTAATAACTCAGAGACTGCAAGGAGAAACAGATGAATCCACTGTCATACTGAAGATTTCCACATCCTCTATCACTAACTGACAGACAAAGAAGACAAAAAATCAGTAAGAACACAGTTGAACTGAACAACATCATCAATCAACCCGCTCTAATTGGCATAATAGAGTAAGTACTTCAACCAACAAAAGCAGAATAAACATTCTTCTCAAGTTCACACAAAACATTCACCAAGATGATCACATGCTAGGCAGTAAATCACACCATAACAAACTTAAAATATAAAAATCATACAAAGGATGTTCTCACATCACAATGGAATTATACTAGAAATCATAACAGAAAGATTTCAGGAAAACAACAAAATACTTAAGAGATTAAACAACTGAATTCTAAATAACACATAGACAAAGTTTGAGGAGAAAATTTTAAATATTTCTAACTTAAGAAAATTTCTGGGATGCAGCCAAAGCAATGCTTAGAGGGAAATTTATAGCAGTGAATACATACATTAGAAAAGAAGACCTAAAATCAATAATCTCAACTTCTACCAGAGGAAACTAGAAAAATAAAAGAAAATTAAATCCAAAGTAAGCAGGAGAAAAGAAATAATAAAAATTAGAATAGAAAGAAATAAAAGTGAAAACAAATAAATGGAGAGAAGTCAATGAAAGCAAACGATGATTCTTTAAAACGATCAACCAATTGATAAGCCTCTTGCCAGGTTAATAAGAAAAAAGAGAGTAGACACAAATTACAAATATCAGAAGTTAAAAAAGGGTCCTCACTACAGATTCCATGGACATTAAAGGGACAATAAAGGGATATTATTAACAATTCTATGCCCACAAATTTGATAACCTGGATTAAATGAACCAATTCCTTGAAAGATTCAATCTATCAAAACTCACACAAGGAGAAATAAAGAATCCGATTAGGCCTCTCCCTACTAAGGAAATTGAATCAAATATTAATAGCCTTCCAAAACAGAAAACACAAGGCTTAAATGGGTTCTGTGATAAATTCCACCAAAGATTTAAGGACGATATTATACCAATATTCTACAATCTCTTCCAGAAATTAGAAGCAGAGAAAATACTTCCTAACTCATTCTATGAGGCACAGCATTACTTTACTACCCAAGTCAAACAAGGACAGAAAAAGAAAAAACAGACAGAAAGGAAGACCAGATAGACAAAGACAAAAAGAAAAACTACAGATCAATATCTCTCATGAACATTGATGCAAAAATCTCTTGTTCAAATCATTCACAAATCAAATTTAACACTGCACAAAAAGAATTATACATCATGATCAAGAGGGATTTATTCCATGTATGCAAGGCTGGTTCAATATTCAAAAGCTATTATGTAAATCACCACACACACAGAGGCTAAAGAAAAAAATCATATACTTATATCAATAGATGCAGAAAAAGTATTTGACAAAATCCAACATTCCTTCATGATAAAAATTCACAGCAAACTATTTTATGGAAACCGCCGATAAATTTAATGAGTCCCTCATTAAGTATAATGAGACCATGCAGGACATGAAAAAGGACCAACTAGAAATTAAGCATACACTGACTAAAATAAAGAATAATATACAGAGATCCAACAGCAGACAAGAGGATCCCAAGAATCAAGTGAAAGATTTGAAATATGAAGAAACAAAAAATACCCAACCGAAAAAGAAAAGAGATTCCAAAAATATGAAGATAGTGTAAGGAGCCCCTGGGACAACTTCAAGCGTACCAACATAAGAATTATGGGGATACCAGAAGAGAGGGGGCAAGATATTGAAAATCTATTTGAGGAAATAATGACAGAAA
>NW_006284335.1:172198-172637 GCF_000327345.1 Myotis davidii | reverse complement strand
AAGAACCGGTCACTATGACGTGCGCTGACCACCAGGCTAAGTGTGCGGAACATGGTGGACATTGCTCTGGGCAGGATGGTGGAGCGGATGAGCAGGGACACCAGACCAAGGTGGGGTGCTGGTCGCTGTCATAGGGGCAAGCCTCTGGTGGTTACCGAAAATCCTTTGCTCCTGTGCGTCGTAGTCCACCCGACACTCACACCTGCTGCCGGCACCAGCCCCACACACCCACAGCTAGTATTGGAGCCACTGCTAACACCCGCTACTGTGCCCAGTGCCAGTCCCTGGTCACTCAGCGCCATCAGCGGGTGCAAGCAGCGGCTGCCGGCTCTGATAGCCCCTGAGGGCTTCTCCACCTCCCCCTGCTCCTGAGGGGTGATCGGGGCAGCAGAGCCACTCGCACCCACTGACAGCATGGGCCCCAATCACTCCGTGTGGG
>NW_006284335.1:150656-170587 GCF_000327345.1 Myotis davidii | reverse complement strand
ATGAGAAGCAGAGAAAATACTTCCTAACTCATTCTATGAGGCACAGCATTACTTTACTACCCAAGTCAAACAAGGACAGAAAAAGAAAAAACAGACAGAAAGGAAGACCAGATAGACAAAGACAAAAAGAAAAACTACAGATCAATATCTCTCATGAACATTGATGCAAAAATCTCTTGTTCAAATCATTCACAAATCAAATTTAACACTGCACAAAAAGAATTATACATCATGATCAAGAGGGATTTATTCCATGTATGCAAGGCTGGTTCAATATTCAAAAGCTATTATGTAAATCACCACACACACAGAGGCTAAAGAAAAAAATCATATACTTATATCAATAGATGCAGAAAAAGTATTTGACAAAATCCAACATTCCTTCATGATAAAAATTCACAGCAAACTAGAAATAGAGAGGAACTTTTTCTACTTGATAAAAAACAACTATAAAAACCAACAGTTAACATATACTTAGTATGATAAACTAAATGTTTTTCCCCCTAAGATCAGGAACAAGGCAAGGACATTCACTATCACTATTCCTATTCAATATGGTACAGGAAGTCCTAGCTCATGAAATAAGACAAGAAAAGGAAATAAGCCCTAACCGGTTTGGCTCAGTGGATAGAGCGTCGGCCTGCGGACTGGAGGGTCCCATGTTCGATTCTGGTCAAGGGCATGTACCTTGGTTGTGGGCACATCCCCAGTAGGAGGTGTGCAGGAGGCAACTGATCGATGCTTCTCTCTCATCAATATTTCTATCTCTCTATCCCACTCCCTTCCTCTCTGTAAAAAATCAATAAAATATATTTCTTTTAAAAAGAAAAAAAAAGAAAAGATATGCAAATTGGGGAGGAAGAAATAACACTGTCTTCGTTTGCAGATGACATAATAGTCTATGTAGAAAATTCCAAGCAATCAGCCAAGTACCTCCTGGAGTTATAGGTGATTATAACAAGGTTATGGGATACAGGTTGATATACAAAAGCAAACTGCTATTCTATATACCAGCAATTAACAATCAGAATTTGAAATTAAAAACACAATAACTTTTACATTAGCATCCCCCCAAATAAAATAGTTAGGTACAAATCTAACAAAATATATACAAGATCTATAAGAGGCAAACTACAAAATTCTGATGAACAAAATCAGAGAACTAAATAAATGGAGAAATAGTTTATATTCATAGAGTCAATACTGTTAAGATGTCAGTTCTTCCCAATTTGATTTCTACATTCAATGAAATTCCAATAAAAGTCCCATTAAGTTATTTTGTGGATACTGACAAATTGATTCTAAAGTTTACATTGAAATGCAAAAAGGCCCAGATCAACCAAGTTGATATTGAAGGAGAAGAATAAAACTGGAGGATTCACATTACCTGACTTGAAGACTTACTACAAAACCACAGTAATCAAGACATATAGTGGTATTGGCAAAAGAACAGGTGTATGAATCAATGGAACAGAACAGAGGGCCCAGAAATAAAGTCACATAAATATGATCAACTGATCTTTGATGAAGAAGCAAAGGCAATACAATAGAGAGAGACAATCATTTCCACAAAAGGTGCTGGAACACCTGGACATCTACATGCAAAAAAAAAGGATCATAAACCTAAATGTAAAATGCAAAACTATAAATCTGCAAGAGGATAACACACAAGAAACCCTAGATGACTTTGGTTTAGTTATGACTTTTTAGATACAATACCAAAAGCAAGAGTCTTTAAAAAAATGATAAAACTGGACTTCATTAAAATTAAAAACTTCTCTTCGAAAGACATTTTTAAGAGAATAGACGATAAGCCACATAGGAAACCTTTGCAAAACATATATTTGATAAATAATTAGTATCCAAATATATACAAAGAACTCTTAAAAACTCAACAATAAGCCATAACTGGTTTGGCTCAGTGGATGGAGCATCGGCCTGCGGACTGGAAGGTCCCAGGTTCGATTCCAGTCAGGGGCATGTACCTTGGTTGTGGGCACATCCCCAGTGGGAGGTGTGCAGGAGGCAGCTGGTTGATGTTTCTGTCTCATCGATGTTTCTGGCTCTCTATCTCTCTCTCCCTTCCTCTCTGTAAAAAATCAATAAAATATATTAAAAAAAACTCAACAAAAAGAAAACTAACAATCCAATTATAATATGGGCCAAAGAACTAACAGATACTTCACCAAAGAAGATATGCAGATGTCAAATAAACATGTCAACAGATATTCCACATCTTATATAATCAGGGAAATGCAAATTTAAACAACAGTGAGGTGCCACATGCATCTATTAGAATGGCAAAAAATCTGGAACACTGACAACACCAAATGCTGGTGAGCACGTGGAACAATAAGAATTCTCACACACTGCTGGTGGGAATGTAAAACAGTACGGTCACTCTGGAAGACAACTGGCAGTACCTTACAAAACTGAATGTACTCTTAACACGTGATCCAGAAATTGCACTTCTTGGTATTTGCTCAAATGAGTTGAAAACTTTGACTGACTACACAAAAACCTGATGTCTACAGCAGCTTTAGGCACAACTAGTGCCCCGGTGCACGGATTTGTGCACATTGAAAGGAAATTAATTAGAAGGTGGCTGGCGGGGCAGGACTGGGTGAGACGGGCTGGACACGTCCTATTGCCAACCTCCCGCAGTCCCTCCCCGGCTGGCCACACCAGGGGTGGCGCCACGGCCAAGTGAGTGGGGTCCCTCTGGCAGGTGGGGTCCCTTGGCCTGACCAGCAGGGACCGGGCCGAAACCAGCTCTCCGACATCCCCCGAGGAGCCCCAGAGTGCGCGAGGGCACTCTGCAAAGTTGCCGTCGTACAGGATGTGGAACGCAAAGGCAAGTGTGCAGTAAACCAGATTCAGGCCGACAGTGACCCAGCAACAACATAACCCACGGCCGAAGGTGGAATCACGTGGCCCTGCATGAAATCGGGCTCTCTCCTCTCTGGTTTTGGGGTGCGTCACCCGAGAACTGCCGCTGCCAAGTCACTGTAGCTCAGCAGCTCCTGCGTCGAGCATCTGCCCCCTGGTGGTCAGTGTGCATTATAGTGATTGGTCAGATGTTGGGAGGGATACTTAGCATATTAGCCTTTATATATATCGCCAAACATGGAAGCCACCAAGATGTCCTTCAGTGGGTGAATGGATCATTTGTGGTACATCCAGATAATGAAATATTATTCAGTGCTGTAAAGAAATGAGCTATGCGAAGATACCTGACAAGCATACTCCTAAGTGAAAAAAGTCAGCTTGGATATGCTATGTGCTATACGATTTTAACTCTATGACATTCTGAAAAAGCCAAAACTATGGAGACAGAAAAGATCAGTGGTTGCTAGGAGTTGTAGGGAGGGATCACCTAGGATACAGGCAGTGAAACTATGCTGTATGATATAATGATGGAAGGAAGCATGTCATTATACATTTGTCCAAACTCAAGGAGTGCACACACCAAGAGTGACCCTAATATAAACTATGGAGTTTAGTTAATAATAATGTATCAATATTAGCTCATGAATTGTAACAAATGTACTACACTAATACAATCTATATAATAAAGAGTTAATATGTTAATGGTGTGACGCCCTCACATGTAACGACCCATCAGCAGGAGGCTGCATGCACAGCAAGCGCGGGGGTTTGGGTACTTGCAGCATTGGGGACTTGCGTGAGGCTCACATCCCCACCCCAGCACCAGCCCCAAGAACGTGAGGCTGAAGGGTTCCTGGGTTCAATTCCAGTTAAGGGCACATGCCTGGGTTGCGGGCTCGCTCTCTCTCATCACTGATGTTTTGATCTCTCTCTCCCTCTTCCTTCCTCTCTGAAATCAATAAAAATATATTGGAAGGAAGGAAGGGAACGGGAAGGGGAAGGGGAAGAGAAGGGGAAGGGGAAAGAAGAGAGGAAGGAAGGGAGATTGAATCTGCTTTCAACCTCCAGCACCCCACCTCCTTGCACCATTCCACCATCGCCCACTTGGAATTTGTTTAAAACCCCTCCTTGGTCCACTGGGGTCCCACTTCTTGAGTTGCCAGAGTGGAGGGGCTGACCAGGATCATGGGGGGCTGGTGCATCATAGTGTGGTGGTGCCAGCCTGCTCTGGTGGGTACACATCCATTCTCAGGCCAGGCCAGTGCTACCTGACCCCTGCCTGCCCTGCCACTGGCAGGTGAACATGCTGGACTAACCCTGAGCACAGCACCAGCCCCTCGAGTGCCCCTGGAAGCACCCTCAGGAGCCTCTGCAGGGCGTCTGAGCTGCCCCCCATCCCCACAGAGGGATGGCCGGCAGACCCCACCCCACCCCACGACAACAAGGTACATGAAGGGGGGGCTCACTGAGGCCTATTAAAGGGAAGAAACAGGCTGCAGAACAACTGGTGCAAATGAAATCACTTATGAAGAACAAGCACAACAAAAACCATTTCCAAGGGCAAACACATGGGAGAGGTGGGGTCTGGAGCCAACAGGACAAAGTGGATCCAGCTTCTCAGGGAAATGCCCTCCTGCGTCCCCTGGAGAGGGGTTCAAGTTCCCAGTGTGAGGACTGCTGCGCCGGACTCTCTCCTGGGGCCCTGGGGGCAGGTCCCCCCAAAGGTGCTCCCACGCACACACTCTGGGGGGAACCCTCTCAGGAAGGATTGTACCATGTATACCACACGCATGAACACATATGCACCACACACACCACAGGATTGCACTTCCTGAGGCCTGGGGCAAGTCCTGGGCAGAGAGACCCAGCCGCCTGGCCAGCACCAGGGGTGCTGTTTTCAGGGACAGGAATGACCTGAGCACTGAGAACAACTGCTTGGAAAGCCAAGACCCTGGCCCACTGTGGAGCCACCCATCCTAGAAGGCCCTCCCCACGCTATTTCCCCAACCAGGAGGACCCTCTCCCAACCTCCTGGACCAGCCTCCTGGGCCTTCTCACAGTCCGCGGGGCAGTGCACCCCCCGCACCCCCCACACACACCCAGGAGGTGCCAGGACACCAGGACCCTCATCCAGCAGGCGAGGTGACAACTGGGACAGCTGGCCCTGCTGCTTCTAGCTGTCCTGCTCAGCACTGCCCCCCATGGAAGCTCAGTCCAGCCCCTGCACACCCTGCTGGCTGCCCAGCCCCCAAACACCGGGCCCCGCCCCAGAGCCTTTCCAGTGGGACAGGGATCAAGTCTCAAGGTCTGCAGACAAGGAACTTGACAGACCCCCCAAACACAGGGCCACATTCAGGGGAGTCATGTAACCAGGGCACAACTGATTTCACCTATTGGGATCAACAGGAGCCCGGGTGAGTCAGGCTTTCCTGTCTCCTTATGGCATCCGGACTTCTCCTGGGCCCCCAGGTTGGTGGTCACCAGAGGCAACAGACCTCCCACCCAAGTGGATGAGCAGCTAAGGGCTGCAGTGGGCGGAAGCACAGCACCCAGTGACCCGAGCTACAGGAGGTGCCAAACGGCACACTTCACGATGCACACTTCACACACATTACAATTTCATTTGTCAATTATACTTCAATAAAGCTGTAAAAATAAAACTAAATCTTGTCGACTGTGTGAGAAAAAGAACAGAACAGGGCCTCTTTGGACTGGCACCTATATGGTGCAGCCGGCCACGTGGACACGCGGTGTAAAGCATGTGTGTCCGGTGCTGTATCTGCAGCCACATACATCCTCGTGCAGCACAAGGGGCCCCTGGCACGCTTAGACAGGGCATGTGCACATGCAGACACGGTGCTCCAGCAAGTACTAACTGCAACTGCCCCGCTCTGTTCAGGGCACGGGGTCCTGATAGAAACAAGGAAACCTCCGTGACACATTGTCCGGAGTTGCCCACCAGGACAGCCATCCACTTGACTCTAGGCTTCAAGGACCCTCTAGCAACCTCAGGGATGACCCTAGGCCCAGAAAAGAGAAGAGGAGGAGCCCTGCTAAACAGAAGGTTCAGGAACACGGAGCCAGGGGGCAGCTCGCCCAAGAGGTTGGATGGTTGGTAAATGAGCAACTGGGAAAACGTGCAGTCCTGCGGGCCGCCCTGCACACGGCCACTCAAACAGGTGAGCTACCAGCTCTAGAAGACTCACAGGACCAGTCCTGTGGGTGGAAATAAAACCAAGTCAGGACAATGCTCGGCGAAGTGAAGAAACTGGGTCAGCTTCAGGACATTGATCTTTTGTTTGATGGAATACCTTGTAGGAGCCCCAGGTCCACCAAGAACAAGGCATCTTTGTAGGGAAGGGTAATGTGGGGAGGCACAAACTTTCAGCTACAAGACAAGTAAGGTCTGAGGATCTGATGGGCAGCATGAGGACTAGAGTTCATAACCTTATACTATATACAGAGAGCCACCACTTGGAAAGCCAAAGCCCTTGCCCACTGTGGAGCCACCCCATTTCCCCAACCAGGAGGACCAAGACAGTGTGAGCTCAGCGTCCCCACCAAAGAAAAGGGTGAGCTGATGAATGGGACGGTGGGCATCCTTCCACGATGTACAAAGGCATCAAACGATCACGATGCACACTTCACATACATTACAATTTCATTTGTCAATTATACTTCAATAAAGCTGTAAAAATAAAACTAAATCTTGTCGACTGTGTGAGAAAAAGAACAGAACAGGGCCTCTTTGGACTGGCACCTATATGGTGCAGCCGGCCACGTGGACACGCGGTGTAAAGCATGTGTGTCCGGTGCTGTATCTGCAGCCACATACATCCTCGTGCAGCACAAGGGGCCCCTGGCACGCTCAGACAGGGCGCGTGCACATGCAGACACGGTGCTCCCAGGGCATCCCAGGATGGACACTGTCACACCACGAAAGTGCTCAAAAAATATTTTCTGTGACACGAAACCCTAAATTTCTCAAGGGTCACCTTACTAGTATATTTCCAGAATTCTTTCCTGTTGTTCCCAAAGTAGATCCAATTGGAAGTGGCTCCCCACATATGTTGAACTTAGGTTGCCCTACTCTCTCCCTTCAGGTGGCGCATCTGTAAATAATAATTTAGTATCTGTAAGTATCTGAATGTCTAAGAGTAACCATTCTGTATCTAAAGCAATGGTTTGAAGGCCCCTGCAGGAGGACTCCCTTCTACAGTGTTTGACATCTCAGACTGGAACTAACCCATGCTGGTCCGTGCCTCAGCCTGTCTGGGAAGGCTGGTGTCTGCTCAGCTCTCTCCAAGGACCCCCACTGGGGTCAGATCCCCCTCGGCCTTGCAAACCACACATTCTGTGGCAAGAGGCCCCACATGTTCTCCCATGTTCTCCCCTCGTGTGGAGTTCAGCTGCCAGTCTACAGCAGGGAAACACCAGGACACACTGGAGGGAGCGTGGCTCATAAGCCTGTGGTGCCCTCCAAAGCTGGCTGTGCACCTGGGTCCCCACGTAGGGTGCGATGCTTGGGCATGAGGGTGCCCGGTGGCAAGACGGTTCTGCTGCTCTGGGAAACGGTCATGGGCTTCGGCTGCTCCTCTTAGTGCAGGGGTGGCTCCATCCCAACACATCAGCCTGAGGCGCCCACCCATGGGGTGGCTCCAAAGGAGGGGAGGGGCTCTGACGGGGCAGGGCCATAGTGGCCTAAAACTATACCTGCACAGGGACCTCAGGGCAGCTCTGGCCATGGGTGCGGAGGGGCCCTTTCTCAGCAGACAGGCTGCAGGCTAACGTGCATTACTGGGGTCACATCAGAAGGGGGGTGCCAGAAGGGCAAAGACACCCCACCCCAGCCTTTAGAGCGAGGGATCCTAACGTGGAAATCCCCTTCCCATCCCTGGTGATTGTGAGTGGGAGAAGCTCGGCCACAGTGTCTATAGAACCAGAGTCCACAAAGCCTGTGCCAGGGGAGGCTGGCCTGGGTGACCTCTGAACTCTGACAATACTACTTTTTATTATAAAAGTAATTTTATGCTCCTGAGAAACAAGATAGAGAGTAAAGAAAGTGCAAAAGCAGCAGGAACAGCAACACTCTTAGCCCTTTGGGCGCTGGCCCCTTTCCTTGCATGACGTTTCTGTCTCCACGTTAGTACCAACCCTCATGCTACATAAATAATGCTGTATCTGGCCTTTTCCCCATTCAATTTTATAACAAACATTTTCACTTATCACTAAAGCCTGGCTGTAAACATCACTGCTGGTCACGGCATAGTTCTCTATTGTGTGAGTAATCATAATTTACTTAATCATTCCTTCAACCCTATCATCTAAGAGTCCAGAATCCTTGATATAGTAAGTAAGTGGGTAAATGTCTCTATGATTTTAAACCTGTTCCACTGGTTTTTTTTTTAACAGACATTCCAGATAGAGAAATAGTTGCTTTAAAATCAGAAGCAGGTTTCGGAGCATCTATCCCAGCAGCTGTGTACAGATGTACAGCGAATGCCTGTGTGGACGCTCTGGGAATTACAGCCTTCCCCCTGGAATAAAAATCCCAAGAGACTCACAAAATCACTGGGAAGACAAATTTGACCCAAGAGCAAATGCAGTCCAACGTCATATAAACGGAAGTACTGACTCTAGACCAATGGAGGTGAGGCTTCTGTCCACAGGCTCCACCACACCCCTGAGGACATCAACCTGGGGGCAGCCCCAGAGAGAAAGGCAGGTGGCTCTCCACAGAGGGTGCACCTGGAGAAGGAGGGACGCTGCTCTCCAAGGTCCTGTCCCACTGGAGCATCCTATGATCTGTTCTTTGCCTCCCCTGCCCAGAAGGACAAGAAAAGCAAAGATTAGGATATGGAAACCGGGATGGGCTCTGGCTGAGCCCTGCCCTAGACCCCCAGCTGCAGGGGGTGGACCTGGAGCAGGAGCAGCACTGTGGCCCCCTGGGGCGAGCGCCTTCTGATGGGTCCCCAACTCCAAAGGCTCCCGGGGCCATGAGGCTAGGAAGGCACAAGCTGGGCCTCTGGGACACTTCAACAGCCGTCAGCCCCAGCCGAGCGGTGCGAGCGAAAGGACACGAGCCGTGCCAGACCACCTCCAGCCCAGCAGACTGTGCCTGCAGCTCCTGAGCTGCCCTGAGCACCAGTGTCCCATCCCCACATAGGGACCCCACTGGCTCAGAGCCGACTGAGGACAAGATGAGGCGCACACAGACCTCATGCACAGGGAGCACCAGGGCCCTCCATCCACCGAGCGATACTCGCCGACAGATACTGCATTAGGCCTCACCCCTACGCCCCACCCTGAATACGGGACACTTCCAGAAGGGCCTGGAAGGATTCTCTTGCCAAGCAGTGAGTAAGAAGGGCAGACTGCCAAGTCGCTGGGTGACTCCACCAGGAGCCTTCTCCTTCACTACCTAGCGGTGCGTGCCCGTCACGCTGACAGGCCAGGCCAGGAGTGACTGCGCCTCCCAAGGAGCAGACACGCAGGTGCATCCTCCTGCATCCACGGGGACAGAGGCCCCAGCACAGGGGCTGTGGCTCAGGGATCCCCGGGAGTTTAAGACCTTCCTGGAGTCCTGGAGTGTCAGGAGTGACGTGTGAGCCTGGAGACAACCTGGACAGCACTGCGGCCCCTCAGGTCTCCAGCGACCAGCTCAGACGGAGGCTGGTGGGCTGGCTCCGGACCCATAGTTTCAAGGGGGGAGCATGCCTTGGGACCTCCGAGAGCCGGCCAGGCCCCCGCATGACACAGTGGCCCCACGGAAAACACAAGCAGGCCAGCCGGGAAGGGCCCCAGCAGGGTGACGTGGAGGCCTGTGCTCAGACAGGCCTCAGGCCTCCTCCTCCTTTCCCCAGAACCACAGTCCAGCTGGCCACAGCCCTGCAGGTGGGCAGCCAGGCCACACACTGAGGGGCCAGTCCTTCTGCAGGGACACCTCAGGGTCTGCAACGAGCACCAGGCCAGGCTGAGAGGACACTGGTGTGCAGCCTCCATCACTCTAAAAGCAATAACTTCTTCGGGGAACTTTTTCAGTCACTTTACAAACTGCCGCATTCCCCAGAACCACAGTCCAGCTGGCCACAGCCCTCCCTGCAGGTGGGCAGCCAGGCCACACACTGAGGGGCCAGTCCTTCTGCAGGGACACCTCAGGGTCTGCAACGAGCACCAGGCCAGGCTGAGAGGACACTGGTGTGCAGCCTCCATTTCCTGTTTGTGAAAGAGGGGCTTGGATCAAGTGCTCCCCGGGACGTCCCCCTTGCACATCCTGCTCCCACAGTGCACCTGGAGGGCAGGGGCCAGAGCGGACAGCATAGCACGTGCTTCTGGATCAGTGGGCGGAGCTTCCACCCTAGGCAGCAGAAGCCCCAGCCTCAGTGTCCACAGAGCCGGCTCGAGAAACCCTGATCTAAATGCGTATTGGTTCCCCTGATGTGCCTGGTTTGGGGCCAGTTTCGTTATTAAAGTTATTTCTGAAACTGAACCAAAACTTGCCTGCCTCCTCCCAGCTTTAACCCAGCAGCAGGTTCCTTCACACCTGAGGCGGGGCAGCTGCCTAGGACCAGCAGGGGGAGAACCTCGCATGCTCTCTGGTCCCATCACTGCCCACTTCTATTCCCGAGGAACACGGCCTCCACAGAGGGGAGAGGAAACCACGCGCGGAGAGCTGGAGAAGGATGGGAGGTGGGGGACTGGGCTGGAGTGGGGCCCGGGAGACGGCTTCACAGCTGCCTGCTCCAGGGTCTCCCCCCCTCCACCCCCCAGATGGCCACAGAGACTTCCGGCCTGGACCCTCTTGGTCACTGCCAGCACTGCCTGCAGGGCTCCACGGAGATCTCAGGGGGCTGTGGGAGTGGTGGGGGGGTGGGGGGGAGCACACACTGGGCAGATCTGGGCTGAGGGCAGAGGCACTTCTCACTGTCCTTTGAGGCAGGAAGCCAAGCAAAAGGTTCTCAGAGCCCTAGACCTGCACCCAGTTGCAGCTCAGAGGAGGGGGGAGATGTGGCTGAGCCCCTAGATGCGTGATCACACACTGCCTCGCACACTGCCTCACACACTCACCTCCATGTCTGGGGCCAGGACCGAAACACAAATGTCTGATCCCTGCACAGTAGGTACGTGGCAGGGATCTTGGCAGGCAGGGGCCCAGGTGCGCCAGGACCAGAGCACGCTGGCTATACAAACCAGGATCAGGGAGTCACCATGACGACATGGGCCCTGGGAACCTCGAGGCCAAACAACAGGTGATACTGCCACCCTCCAGCAGCACGGTGGAGCTCAGGGCAAGAGCGAGGTAAGGCTGACTCTGACCTTCCCAGGGGTCAGGCAGGGTGGAGTGCCAGACATGCTGTTGGTCTCCAGGCCCCGCCCCCCACGGCCTCTAGCTGGTCTCTGGGCCCCTAGCTGGCCTCTGGTCTCTCTCCATCCTGCGCCTCATACAGGGCACACAGCGCTCTGAGAGAACCTGGTAAACTACAGATGCCGCACCCCTGTCTGGATGCAGCACTGAGGATAAAACGGGAGCTCCCACTCCTGGCCGACCGCCCAGGTTCCCACCGCATCTGCCCTGCACTGAGTCACCTGTGGCCACCGCCCTGCTGCCCCAGCCATGAGGGTGCCCGGCACTGTCTGCGGGCCGGCCGCTGGCATGTGCTGCCCAGTGGTGCAGGGACCCACTGTCTTCCTCGGAGCCCTGCACCCCAAGATGCTAAGCTGGACAGACCCCCTCACTTGGCAGGCGAGATGCCAACCCCATGACTCCCACCGCGGCCTACGTGCCACGCCCTGGCCTTCCTGAGACTGGGGTTCCCAGCCACGTCGGACTCGAATGTGAACACAGTCTGTGATCACAACAGGAACCGCACAAAACCGTCATGGCTGCTCACTGTGGCTGTGGCGGGCAGGGAGGTTCCCCAGGTCTGAGCAAAGCCCCACAGACCACTTGTCAGCAGGTGACCCAGGCCGGCTGCTGGCCCTCCCCCAGAGAGGGCCTCCTCAGAAGAGGCAGGTCCGGTGCCCCTGGGAGCTGATGAGCAAAGAGGAGGCAGTGACCGTGAGCAAGTGCCTGCACTGGGTGCGAACGAGCGGCAGGAAACGCCCCTCCTCTTTTTATGAGCTGCAACTCCAAAGCAGAGCGCAGAGGTGAGCTGGAGTGGTTCTACCTGCCAGGAAAGAGACTCCACAGCACTCATGGCAACTAATCCTCCAAATTCCAGAAACGTAAGCAGAAGGAGGTTTAGGGAGAACCCACGTCATGTCCTGTCCAACACGCACCCCTGTGTGGCTTCATGTGGTACCATGGGGTCCCTCTCCCCAAGGTGTCTGGGGAGCTCTCAGGAAGCCCCACTCGCCCTCCCCAGCCTTGCTCACTTGGGAGGCAGACTGAATCCGCCGGTAGTTTCTAGAATTTGTCAGGATGCCACATGTCATGCTGCACCAGAACCCCAGGCCTCAGTCTCTCCCACAGGAACATGGGGCCTGAATCCCCAAATCGGTGTCATCTCTCCAGCAAAGGCAGGTCAGCCAGGAGATGTATCCCATGTCCTGCTGGGACACACTCAGGTTCCACTTTCTCACTGCCCTTCCGGCCCAACCCCGTTTCTTGGAGATTTGCACCCACACTCGGCCTTAATAGGGCTTCTAAGAGTAAAGCAAAATAAGGGGCAAATGTGCAAAGTTACAAGATCTTCAAGTACCAGAGTTCACACAGCCCAGCTGACCTGGTACTGCCAGCTGCAGGGGAGGAGGAGCGTCAGGGACCCCAGCTGAGTCTGGCGACCCCAGGGATCAGCACTGATGGGGCTCAGACCTCTCCCAGGCCCATCCAGACATTCACATTGTCCCACTGTCTGGCACTGTGGGACACGTGCCCAGTCCACGGTGTGTCGGGTGTAAGGTTCACTCTGCACCTCTGTTTGAAGCAGAAAATGGCACCCCAATTGGGGAACCCAGGCTGGGGTGCATGCACAAGGCCAGAGGTTGCCTAAAGAGAACAGCTGACCATCCTGAAGTTAGGGTCCCCCGGGACCAGCCTGCCCTCTGGGGTCCCTGGCACCCCCATCACTCTCATCAATGCAGAGGCACTGGGGGCAGGGGGGGTGGGGGGGAGGGCGGCGCTGGGAAGACATGCACAGCGGTCCCAGCCTCTCACATTGTCCTGTAAACCTCCACGTGCTGATCTCTCCGGCCTCAGTTTGCTGGTCTTCCCAATCAGACAGGGCAATGGGAAGGCCAAGGTCATGTCAGCACACCCAGCAGCGGTCCCTGATCGACCACAGTCAGGGTGAAGGAGACGGGGACCCACATATAATACAAGGAGCCCCCACATGTGGAGGGAAAACGCCTAGCTGGGAAGTGACAGAGGCAAAGCTCAACAAACACTTACGGTTAGAAAGCAAAGCAGCACCCCTCCCCAGGCATGCAGACACGCTCTGGTCACAGGGCACCCACAGGAGAGCAGCTGCGCATGTCCCCACCCCAGCAGGTGCGTGGACACCTGCGCCCCGCACGTGTCTGGTTCTGGAAATTCCTCTGCCACACGTTAAAAGGTGATGTGCTTTAAAAGGGTTAAAGTGCCAGCAATAAACAATCCTCAAAGGAAATTACAAAAATGATCCCACTTGCAATTGCATCCAAAGGAATAAAATACCTAGGGATAAATTTAACCAAGGAATGAAAGACTCATACAATAAAAACCATAAAACATTGCTGAGAAAAGTCAAAGACCTAAATCTAAATAAATGGGAAGACATCTGTGCTCATGGATCAGAAGACATAATATTGTTAACATGTCAATACTACCCCAAATGGCCTACGCTGCACTCTTCAATGCAATCCCTGTCAAAATTCAACAATCCTTTCCGCGGAAATGGAGACGCCAATCCTCAACGTCACAGGGAATTGCAAGAAGCCCTGAAAAGCCAAAACAATATTTTTTTAAAAGAACAAAGTTGGAGGTCTCCCAATTCCTGATTTTGAAATTTACGAAGCTATAGTAATGAAAACAGTGTGGTACTGGCCTAAGTAGAGACATATAGACCAATGAAATGGAACAGAGTCCAGAGCTCATGCATATGGTCAAATGATATTCAACAAGGCCACCATAGTTTTTATTGAATGGGTCTTTCATAGGGAAAGATAATTCTTTTCAACAAATGGTGCTGGGGCAACTGGATATCCACATGCAAATAAATGACGTTGAATCCCTACCTCAAATGACATACAAAAATTAACTGAAAATAAATTTCAAAAAAAACTGAATATAAGAGCTAAAACTATAAAACTCTTAGAAAAAGGCAAAGTGGTAAATCTTCATGACCTTGGGTTTGGCAATGGATTCTTAGATATTACATCAAAAGGATAAGCAACAGAAGAAAAACTAAAAACTTTTTATACATCAATGGACATTATCACAAAAGTGAATAAACAGCCCACAAATGGGAAAACATTTACAAATCATGTATCTGATAAGAGTCTAGTGTCCAAAATATATAAAGGATATTTTCAATTCAAAAATAAAAAGACAACCCAATTTACAAATGGGCAAAGTGTTTCAATAGACACTTCTCCAAAGGAGATACACAGATGGACAAGCCCATGAATGCATGCTCCACATCATTAACCACTAGGGAAATGCAAACCAAAGCCACCCTGAGGCGCCCCCTCACCTCCACTAGGACGGCTATAATTTTAACAATGGAAAACAAACAGTGTTGGTGAGGATGAGGAGAAATCAGACCACTCCTCCACTGGTGGTGAGATTGTAAAATGGTGCGGCTGCCGTGGAAAGCAGTTTGTTGGTTTCTCAAAAAGGTAAACATAGAATAACCATATGACCCAACAATTCCTAAAAGAATTAAAAACAGGTCTTCAAACAAATATTTGCATAGCCATAAGTGGAAAAAGCCCAAATGTCCATCAACAGGTGAATGGATACACAAGCTGTGGCGTACCCATACAATACAGCATTATTCTGCCATTAAAAAAAAGATCAATGACGTTCTGATACATGCTACAACATGAACGAACCAAAAAAACCCCATTATGCTAAGTAAAAGAAGCCAGACACAAGAGGTTTCGTACTGTATGATTCCATTTATATGAAATGTCCAGAATAGATAGATCCATAGATACAAAACGGCTGTTGCCCAGGTTTGCGGGGAAGAGGAGGGAAAGCTGTTGTTTAATGGGTTTGGGGTGATAAAAATGTTTGGGAACTAGATGGAGGAGATAGTCCCACAACATTCTGAATGCACTAAATGCCATAAACTGTGCACTTAAAATGGATAATTGCATGGTATGTGAATTTCATCCCCCAATTTTTTTTAAAAAAGATACAAGGCTGGATTCTCCATTTGCCCGGACAAACATCACAGGGACCCTCAATTTTTATGCTCTGAGGTCAAAGCCAGCCATTGATTGGAATTCTATGCTTTTTCATGGATGACCCATCACTTTGAGGGGAAGTGAACAGGCACTAAATTCTTATTTTTTTCCTCATCCAAGGATATGTTTTTCATTTGTTTGTTTGTGATTGATTTTAGAGAGAAAAACATCAATGTGAGAGAGAAATATAACATCCATCGGCTGCCTCCCATACGAGCCCTGATTGGGAATCGAACCTGCTACTTCCTCAACCTTTGGTGTATGAGACAACAGCTGAACCACCCGGCTAGGGCCAGACACTAAACTCTTAACACACAGGGCCAAGCGCCATTCTGGAGTGCACGGTGAGGGCCACCCACCAAGCCAACAAGCTGAGAGCCAGGGCACGCAGCACTATGGGAATGATGGTGGGGCAAGAGGAGGAGAGGTGCAAAGAGGGAAACGCAAATCTAAGCACGAGGCTGGTGGGACACGGGGGCCACCAGAGACACAGAGGCCCTGTCCTCACCTGGAGGCCACCTTCCTGCTGTGACGTTGTTTCCATCCATGTTGCATGTGTGAAACCATGGACACGAATGGGGGGGGAGGGGGGATCAGTACCTGGCATTTGTTCAGGCCCTTGATCCAGAACAACTTAAGCCGGTGCAATCCCTGCCCCTGCCCCTGGGCGGAGGAGCGTCTACCTCCAGAGGGTGAGGAGGCAGGGCGCCCCCTCTCTGCTGGAAGTGGGAGGACAAGGAGGTCACTGCGGGAACCAATAGAGAATGACCTGGGACCAACCGTGAGGCCATGAAGGCCAGCCCCAGGCTGAGCCGGGCAGCACTGTTATCACATTGGTCATTTAGAAGCCAAGTGACCACTCCGCTTCCCCCACACCCGGAATTTAGGAGTTAGATTCCTCTAGTTAATAGAGTCTAGTTAGTACATTCGATGTGGCACATTATTTTCTGGCTTGACGCTCACTCCCAACAGCAAATCTGCACATTCTTTGGGAATAAGGCAAGCCCTCCAAACCTTTGCCCAAACGCAGGCCACCAGCAGCATACCTGGACCCCACAGGACCCACGCAAACACGGGCTGCAGTGAAAAGGCTCACAACCAGCACATTTCCAGCCCAGTGTTTTCAATGAAAGCAAACACCCTGGCAATTCCGATGAGCCTAACTCCAAGTGACTCCCTAGGAGACTTACCTCACCTGGGGAGGGTCGGGGGACAGGGCACCTCGGCTCTGCCTCTGGGAGCTGCGCCCCCCCCCCCCCACCTCCTCCAGAACTTCTTAACTTCACAGGAAGAATTTCTCCTTTCAAAATGATTGTTATCTCTAAACATGTCAGGCCACACTCCATCTTCCTGTGGATGGCCCTTCCCTGGTATTTCGGAATCTCAGGTTCTAGGATTTAACTGTCAGATCTAATCACCCAGACTGCACCACTGAAGCTTGACCCCTGGCGGGCCCTCCTTCCCCTCCGAGTGCACACATGCTCCGCTGGCCAACAGAGCTGGCCAGGAGCCCCACTGTGTCGCCAGGCACCCGTGAGAGCCAAGGACCTCGAGCTGTGGCTCTGCCCCAAGAATCCTAAGGCTGGGTGGGTGAGAGCTCACAAAGGCGATGAGTCCTGGAGGCGATGGGCATGGAGAAAAGGCCCTGGCAAGGAGGGCAGGCAGAGCCCAGGCAGATGAAGAGCACACAGGGATTGGAGGGGATCCACACCAGAACCTGACCCCTTCTCACCACCCGGGTACCCCCTCCCCCTTCCTACCCGGCACCTCTCACCTGAAC
Organism: Myotis davidii; assembly: GCF_000327345.1. NCBI lineage: Eukaryota > Metazoa > Chordata > Mammalia > Chiroptera > Vespertilionidae > Myotis > Myotis davidii. The sequence continues at coordinate 153,528 of NW_006284335.1, read as the reverse complement.
AGTGGCTCCTGCCCTGCCCCTGTCACCAACTGTCCCCATGGCAGCCAAAGGGACCCTGCCAAATCCTCAGTCCCCTCCCACCACTCCTTTGCTCAGAGCCTCCAACATGGCTGCTGCCTCCTGGCCACACTGCAGGCGGCCCCTGCACTGCCTCCTTGCCCCCGCCCGGCTCCTGCCCCCACGATGCTGCCCCACAACTCTGACAGGCTGGTCAGGCTGGCCTGGGCCTCCTGGTCTAGGTTGGACTCCCATAGAAGAAACCCCATAGAGGCACGGAATCTACCGTGTTATTCCAGGAACCCCACAGCCAGTACGGCACCCCACAGAGAACATGCCCCCACAAGTGTTCACTGAGGAATAAATGAAGCTGTGTCACTGCTGGACTTACACAGCAACTTCAGCTCTCAAACTTTTTAAAGTCCACTTTACTGACTGGCCGCCAAGAACCCTTCAGATTCCACAGAACAGGTGACCGAAAGAGGGCCAGGAAGCTGTGGGATGTTTGCTGCTTTAACAGAATCATGCCTGTGTCCCAGAGACAGACACTCTTCACATCAGGGTGGTGACAAGATGAGCCACCGGGGTCATTTTGTAGAGCGAATGGTCCAGGCACTGGACACCTCCCACGGGCAAGGCGGAGGGACACGTGGGGTCTGGCGAAGACACAGAAGCTGTCTAGTGCTTGGCCCAAGTGGTCTGTGGCACCCTAATTGGGGAGGAAGGTCCCCAAGGCCGACGTGGGTCCACACTTCCTACCAAACACACAGAGAAGACACTTGCTCACGAGGTGACTGGCTGCAAACTCCATCTCTTCCTCGTCACAGCCAATTCCCAGGCGAGGCCCAGGCAGTGCCAGTGATGGCTGGGTGGGCTGACAAGGTGCCCGACTCAAGAGTGACCAGCCACGGCCAAGACGGGCTGGAGCATGGACTCCTGGCTTCCTGACTGACCGTACAATAGCCCACCCCAGCGGAGAGGCCTCCCCAGGGAACACGGGGAGGGGTGCTCGGGGATCACACCCTGGGAACAGGCTCTGCACCGACTATGTTCTTGGCTGGCACGCTCCGCTGGCATGAATGTGGGTAACCTCAGAATCCCCCTTCCAATCACTCAAAATGTGGTAGGCTGGAGAGATGTGATCGATCACAGGGGGGTGGGGGGCAAGACAGGGCCTGTCACTTTAACAGTGATGCCTATTTTCACAGGTACTGCCTCTGGCAAATGATACTAAAGTTCTGGAGAGAGAGTAAGGAGACATGAGTGTGAACGGCACTGAGTCCTGGAACAAGAGGGGACAGTAGGGAGAAACCTGTCAAATAACCTGCTGACGCCGGCAGTCTGGATGACATGCTGCCCAGTGTTCCTGCCTCAGTTTCCATGCCGGCAGCGTGATCGTGATCGAGGGAGATGTGAACTTCAGTGGAGGTGAAAGATGGGGAAAGGGAAACTGTACCCTTTTGGTAACTCTTCTCTAAGTCGAAAATTGTCTCAAAATAAAAAGTTACAAAGTATTCAAACTTTTAAAAAGTGAGATGAGCTGTGGAATACTAAGTAAACAGCAGTGCCCACAGTAAGAGGATCTAGAAAGAGCAGCGGGCCATCCAGGAATGTCTAGAGATTGGGAAACACGCATCATGTCACACACCTCTCTGTGCCGAGGAGGCGGCCTGGCCCAGGGCTGCCAGGGCCCTTCTGTGGGTGGAGGGGGAGGGAACTCCCGGAGGGTTCGGCCTCAGGGCTCACTTCTGCAAGTGAGTCTTAATAGATGTCGAGAAGATACGCCCCCTGTGCAGGGGAAGGCCCTCTCTGACCCCAGGGCCATCCACATAGGTGGGCACCAATCTGTGCTGATCAAAGGATCTCTGCCTGTGGGATCAAAGGAAAGACCTCAGACAAGAAATGAGAACTAAGGAGACAAGGCCTCCCAAAAACGGCCCTTTAAGGTGTCAGGGTGCACCTCCTCCCGTCCTCTGCCCAGGCCAACCCAGCAAATGCCACCAGCCCCTCAGGCCAGCCGCCAGCTCCAATCCCCTACCTACTCAGACCTGGCCTTCCCTTCCCCGCAAGGTGGACAGGGCCCTGGCCGGACAGACAGAGGTCCTCCCAGGCCCTCACACCCTCCCCCCAACCTGGGCACCCCGGGGGGAGAAGCCCCTTCACTCACAGGGCACTGAGGGCCACCTTCTCAGCACCTCTGGACCTGAGGGGACCTGCGGGATCCGATGGCAGCTCTCCCCCTTGGTCCAGCTATGAACTTTGAGGGGATGCCAGTTGGTGGGTGTGCACAGCCCAGTGTTCACACCCCAGGCTCTGCTGCTGGGGCGCGGGGTGGGGAGGGTCCTCTGCAGCCCCGGGACCGGAAGGAAGGCAGCCCAGGAGGCCCAGGAGGTCTCGGCAGATGTGCTTGCTTCACGGAGTCCCACCCGCTTCTCGCCAGGTCCCTGTCACAGGGACTCCGGCCTGGCGCTGACCAGTCTGGACAGGTCCTGTAACATCTGGCTGCCAGGCTCCCCCCTTGTGAACTGGCAGGACTTGACCCCACAGCCATGGGGATCAGGGACCACCCACTGGCACATGCCCTCTCTGGCCCCCAGTCCTGATCTCGGTGGCCTCAGAGGGCCCAGGGCCCTGGCCAGCCTCTGGCCGGTGCTGCAGAGGCCCAAACCCATGCAAACCTGTTGGAGCAGTTCAGGCAGCAGTGCCACCTCCTCTCCCTCCCCCTCCACTTACTTCTGGGTGGGAAGGGACCTCGGCTTTTGGAAACTGGGCGCAGGGCCAGGTCATGGCCACGGGCAAGAGATAAGCTTCAGGTCCCCAACCCCATCTTCCTCGGAGGAGAGCGTGAGGTCCCCGTCACACCGGGGTGTCCCCG
>NW_006284335.1:140496-149824 GCF_000327345.1 Myotis davidii | reverse complement strand
GGCGGGCCGGGGACCTGCCGGGAGAAGGTGGGCCGGGGACCCCGCTGGGGGACAGGGGGACCGGGGACCCCTCCGAGGGAGAAGGCGGCCTGGGGGTCCGTCCTGGGCGAAGGCGGGTCCGGACCCCAGTTAGGGAGAGAAGGTGGGTCGGGGGCCCATGGGGAGAAGGTGGGCTTGGAGACCGGCCTGGGCAGCAGGTGGGCCTGGGCAGCTCTCCGGGGGAGAAGGTAACGGGGGACCCTCCGACGGAGAAAGTGGGCCCGGGGACCCGCGGGGAGCGGGGAGAGGGGAGACCCCCTGCAGGAGAAGATGAACGGGTGCCCTGCCAGGAGAGGGTGGCCAGGGTGTTATGGGGGAACATGGGGAGGGACCTGCAGAGGAAAGGGGGCCGGGAGCACTGGGCGAGGGTGAGGTGGGCTGGGGGTACAGGAAACCCCGAGTGAGGGGTGAGACCCCAGCGGATGTCCTTTCCCATGAAAAGGTAGAGGAGACACTGCTTGGCTCTAACTTTGTTCTGACTCGGCAGCGGGCAGAGGGCTCCTCCAGTCCCTTCCTCACTGCTCCCTTTCCTCCTGCCTCCCCCCTCATTCCTGGCTGAGGACACCCCATCCTCCCTTCTCCTGCCCCCGGACTTCCCTGATGCTCAGCTCCAGGGGGGCCGGAGCACTGGCCCAGGTCAGCTCTGTAAAAAGGGAGCGAGTGCCCAAAGCTGAGCTGCCAGGAACGCTGGTCAGAGCCCGCAGGCCTGGGTGACCTGAGGGTGGGGAGGGCAGCAGGTGCTCTGCCCGTGTTTGTGTCCCAGATGACAGCCCCATTGGTGGCTTAGGAGGAGTGGGTGCAGAGGTGCTGTGGGCCCCCAGTCTTTGCCCTGAAGTACTCCTCCCCCTCACCTGGCTGGTCAGGGTCTTTGGCATGTATGGGCAGCCGCTCCGCTGGCCGGGATCTTTTCTCAGGGTGTCCTTCCGCAGACCCTGCCTGGCCCTCCCAGCTGCTGTGTCCTCCGTGCCCTTCGCAGGGGCCGGAGCAGAGTGGGCCCCTAAATTGGAGTAAGGAACCTGTGTGCGCTCCCTCATCCTATCCCATCTTGGCCACTGCAAACTCAGAATTACAGACCCAGAGCAGGAAGTCTGGTCCGGACCATCCCACAGCAGTATCCTTGATGGGCCCTCGGCCTGCGGCCAGCAGCCTCTCAGGGCCACTTGCAGGCAGTTCAGTTGAAGTCTTCACTCCGAATTGAGTCAAAATCTGCCCTCACATAGTCAGCCATCCTCCCCCAATAGGGCCCCGCAGCAGTGCCTTAGCTGGGAGGTACAAGCATGAGGAAGATGAGACTGGAGGAAGGGGAGGCGGGAGAGGGATAAGCCTCCTCCTCCACCCTTTCACACCTTGGTGAGCTGCTGAGGGTCTGGAGCTAAGGCCTTCCCACCTGAATTCCAGCTGTCACCCTCCCTCCTTCCTCCTTCCTCCTTCCTCCTGGGGACAGCCTCTATGGCTCTGAAAGGGAGTAACTCTTGGACCACTGACTCCCTGAAGTGAGCTAGGGCAGATAAACAGCGCTCAGCCTGCCGGTCAGTCTGTAAGCAGGCGGAGAGACCCTGCCTGGGCACTTCCATCACCTTCCCCTCCAGCGGTGTGGTCCACGGAAACCGGAAACTTCTGGAGGCTACTGTGTGCAGAGGAAGCCATCCTGACTGGGCATCCTGGTCTCTGACACTTCCATTTCTTTGTTTACAAATAGTGATTGTCACCCAGCATTTATCGGGTGCACTGTGCTCAGTTCTTCCCAGACCGGACCACTCTCACCAGCTGCTTCCAAAGCACTTAGAACATCCCCTGGGTGGTGAGTACACAGTCAGCACTCACATGACACTGTGGGTGTTAGTGCTGCCACTTTGGAGATCGGTATCTAGATGGGTGTCATGGCTGGGTAGGATTGGTGCCATTTCCAGAAGTGAAAACTGAGGCTCAAAAGAGTTAAAATGCCTCAGGAAGGAGGTCAGCTGGCTGGTGAGATGGGGGAGCAAGGCAGGAACCCAGGCCAAACCCAAAGCCTGTGCTGCACCCCCTGGCCACCCTCAGGGAGCCCTAAACACACACAACAGCTGGGAGCCTGTAATCCCACCCGTGGTTCACTGCTGACACTGGAGAACGGACCTGCATCTGGAAGTGTCAGTGAGACTCTGCTGTTATTCAGAGCTCTTCCACGGCTGTCTGCTGACCACAGACTGAAATAAGCCCAGACATGGGTCCCAAGCTCTCCCTCTATTGGGCTTCTCTCTATAACTTTCCTGTTCTCTCCCATCAGAGAGTTTTCCTCTTCTCCAGGTTCATCCTCATTTCTTCAGCAGGTCTGGAGCACCTGCGTGTGCCCAGCAGTGCTGTAGCTGCGTGGTGGCCCCTGTGGAGCTTGTACTGCAGTAAAGGGAGACCCACACATATGCAAGTACTAGTGGACTGGGTGCCACCGTGTCCTTAGGACACCAGCCCAGGTTGGGCAGTGGACAGAGGTGACCTGGGAGCAGAGGCCTAGACCAGGCAAAGCCACACAGAAGGGAAAGATGGCAAAGGGAACTTCCTCATAGGGATCCAGAAAGGAAGGGGCTGGTGGCTTCAGAGACCCAGGTGTCCTCTCTGGCCATAGGCATACCTGGAATTCTGCTGCCCCGAGCGTGGTAGCCGCTCCACATGATCTGCCATTGCCTCAATACCCACCCGCAAGTCTGCTCCATCCCCCAGGGCGCAGCATCCGGGATTCTGTGAGCATCTAGACCTCACCACCCACCCCGAGTGGCCTGGCTTGCTTCAGGGTAAGGGGGCGGGCTCCCAAGCATGTGGTCCCTGTGCTGCCCTTCACCCTGGTGCTCCAACAAAGCACAGCTGTGGCGCTGCATCCAGGTGTGAGCATCTGAGACCAAGACCTGTTATTCACCTTGTTGCCCGAAGGAAAACAGCATTTCTATGACATGTTCATTCAGTCAGTCACTCAACAAATTGCACTGAATGCTAGTGCAGAGATTTTTAAAATTGTGGTTACACCATAAAATTTACCATTTTAACTGTTTTTAAGTGTGCTGCTCTGTGGCATTGAGTACATTCACATTGTTGTGCAATCATCACTGTCACCCAGCTCCACAACATCTTCCCAAACTGAAACTCGTCCTATTGAACACTAACTCCCCATTACCTCCTCTCCCTGGCCCCTGGATACCACCATTCTTCTCTCCGTCTGTATGAATTTGACAACGCTGGCTACCTCATATAAGTGCAGTCATACAGTGTTTGTCCTTTTATGACCGGCTTATTTCATGTAGCCTAATGTCCTCAAGTTCATCCATGTCAGAGCATACAATCCGATTTTGTATGTATATAGTAGTACTAGAGGTCTGATGCACGAAATTCATGCAAGGGCCTTGGCCCCAGCCCCACACCCGCTGCCCAGGCTGGGGGCCTCTGCCTCGGCCGCTGCGGCTTTGTCCGGGAAGGAAGGACATCCAGTCTAATTAGCATATTACCCTTCTATTATTATAGATCATTTGGTTTATCCATTCTCTGTTGATGGATACCTGGATTATTTCCATGTTTTGGCTCTAGTGAATTATTCTGCTATGAACATGGGTGTACACATATCTGTTCAAGCCCCTGCTTTCACTTCTTTTGTGTGTACATACACCCAGAAGTGGAATTGCTGAGCCATATGGTAGTTCTATTTTTAACTGTCTGAGGAACCACATACTGTTTCCCACAGCAGCTGCACCTTTTCACATTCCCACCAGCCGTGCACAAGGGTTTTCATTTCTCCACATCCTCATCAACACTTATTTTCTCTTTTTTTGTTGTTTTGTTTTGTTGTGTGTGTGTGCGTCTTTGTTATTATAACCATCCTAATGTGTGTGAAGTGGTATCTCATTGTGGTGTTTTTGCTTTGTTTTGTTTTTTGGTTCCACTGAAACTCCATAATCATTGTGATTTTGATTCACATTTCTCTAAGGATTAGTGACATTGAGCATCTTTTCCTGTGCTTATTGGCCATCTACATATCTTCTTTTCTTCTTCCCCCTCATGTTTCCTTCTAAGAGTTTTATCATTTCGGTTCTGAAATTTAGGTCTTCAATACATTTTGAATTTTGTATATGGTGTGAGGTAAGGGTCCAGCTTCATTCTCTTGCATGTGGATATCTGGTTTTCCCAGCATTATTTGTTGAAAACACTGCCCATTCCCCATGGAATGATCATGACAGCCTTGTCAAAAATCATTTGACCATATGGGGAAGGGTTTATTTCTGGGCTCTTTATTGTATTTTATTCATTTGTATGTCTATTTTTATGGTAGTACCACACTTTGAAATCAGGAAATATGAGCTTTATTCTTTTTCAAGATTGTTTGACTCACACTTTTGTATGAATTTGAGGATTGGCCTCTCTATTTCTGCAAAGGGCTATTGGAATTTTGATAGGGATTACATAGAACCCAGTAGATGGCTATGGGTAGTCTTGGCATCTTAAATATTATTTTATGATTCATGAAAATGGGTTGTTTTTCCATTTGATTGTCTTCTTTAATTGCTTTCAGCAATAATTTGTAGTTTTCAGAGTATAAGTCTTTCATCTCCTTGGTTAAGTTTATTCCTAGATATTTTATTTTTGATGATACTGTAAATGGAATTGTGTTCCTAATTTCCTTTTGGGTTTATTTATTCTTAGTGTGTGGAAACAAAACAGATTTTTGTGTGTTGATCCTACAACTTTGCTCAGTTTGTTTATTCTGGTGTTTTTTTTTTTGTGGAATCTTTAAGTTCCTAAATCTTGATGATTTTCCATAAGATCATATCATCTATGAACAGAAATGATTTTACTTCTTCCTTTCTAATTTTAATAACTTTTCTTTCTTTTTCTTGCTCAATTGCTCTGAACTTTCAATACTATGTTAATACAGAAGTGGGGCATCTTTCTCTTGTTCCTGATTTTAAAGGAAAAGCTTTTTTCTTAGTTTTCACTGTTATGACATTTGCTTAGGCTTTTCCACATATATCTTTTACTATGTTGAAAAGTGTTTTCTTTTTTTTTTTTTAATCCTCACCCGAGGATATTTTCCCATTGATTTTTAGGGAGAGTGGAAGAGAGAGGGAAAGACAGAAAGAAACACCGATGTGACAGAAACACATCGATTGGTTGTCTTCTGCACACACCCTGACCAGGGCCAGGGCCAGGGCCAGGGAGGAGCCTGCAACCGAGGTATGTGCCCTTGACCAGAATTGAATCCAGGACTCTTCAGTCAATGCTCTTATCCACTGAGCCAAACCAGCTAGGGCAATTTTTTAATATTTTTATTGAGTATTTTTATCATGAAAGGGTATTGAATTTTGTCAAATGCCTTTTCATCTAGTAAGATGATCATGTTTCTATTAATGTAGTGTATTATTACATAGATTGATTTTTATTGATTTAAAGGATGTTGGGCCATCCCTGCATTCCAGGAACAAATTCTGTTTGGTCATGATGTATGATCCTTTCAATGTGCTGTTGAATTTGGTTTCCTGGCATTTTGTTGAGGATTTTGCATCAATGTTCATAAGGGATATTTTTTGCAGTATTTTCTTATAGAGTCTTTGTCTGGCTTTTATATCAGGGTAATGTGAGCTTCATAGAAAGGATTAGGATTCCCTCCACTTCAATTTTTTGGGGAGAGTTTAAGAAGGATTGGTGTTAACTTTTCTTTAAGTGTGTAGTAGAATTCACCAGTAAAGCCTAGTCCTGGGCTTTTCTTTGTTGTTGTTGTTTTTTAAATTGTTTATTAATTTTTAGAGAGAGAAAAACATTGATTGTTTGCCTCCTGTATACACCTCAACTGGGGACCAAACGTGTAACCTAGGTATGTGCTCTGACTAGAAATCAAGCCATGACCTTTCTGTGTATGGGACGAGGCTCCAACGAACTGAGCCACACTGGCCAGAGCAGTTTTTTATATTGCTTCAATCTCCTTAACAGTTATAGGTCTATTGAGATGTTTTACTTCTTCATGATTCAGTTTTGGTAGATTGTTTCTAGGAACTTGTCCATTTCATCTAGCTTATCCAATGTGTTGGTATACAAGTAGTGCAGGTTTTATAGCAGTGAACTAGGCAGACACATTTTCTACCTCCAAGGAGCTCATACGCCAAAACGGAAGACAGACAGCCAATAACTGTCTGGGTGGTAGTGGGAGATACCAGAAAAGAGATACTAGGTCAACGCTGGATGTGTGCTTTTGTAATCGATGAATCCATGTAGCGAATACAAAGAGAGTCTAAGACTGGGCCCTTCTTGGGGTACCAGGACCAAGCTGATCTAATCCAGAACTGACTGAAATAAGCAGTGACCCATGGGAAGTGTGCCCTTTCTTTCTTCTTTCCTCCCTTCCTTCCTTTCCTTCCTCCTTTCCTTTTTCCTTTCTCCTTTCCTTTCCTCCCTTTCTTTCTGTAATTCTCACCCGAGGATATTTCCCCATTGATTTTTAGAGACTGCGGAAGAGACAGAGAGAGAAACATTGATGTGAGAGAGACACATCGATTGGTTGCCTCCGGCACATGCCCCAACCAGGGCTGGGGATCGAGCTTGCAATTGATGTATGTGCCCTTGACCGGAATCAAACCTGGGACCCTTCAGTCTACAGGCTAACACTTTATCCACTAAGCCAAACTGGTTAGGGCAAAAGTGTGCCCTTTCTTGTTGACCATCTCTAGGATGGCCCCGTGGTGTTTGAAAGCACTGAGTTTATAGACAAAATCCCCTCATCTGGGTGACCATATAATTTACTCTCCAAAAGAGGACTGTTAACAAAATACCAGAACAGGGGCAAACAGGCTTTTCCAGGCAAACTGAGACCAGAATGGCCCTCCCACAGTCATGTCTGCAGGGATGGGCATGCACCAATCACAGGAGTGAGCACAATGTGATGTCTGGGTAGGTCTGCCAAGGGTGCCTCCAGCTGTTTGCTTCATGAGCTGCCAAGGCTGAGCCAAGGCCATCCTAGGCACCTGCCTTTAAGTGGCTCGAACTCTGCCTGGGTAATTCCCACCCGACCTCCAGGTCCTTACGCAGACTCCCTGACACCTCCCTCGCCCATAGGAAGTTCCTTCTTTTCTCTGCATTTTCCTTCATAGGACTTATTACCATTGCTGTTGCTTTTTCATGTATATTTATTTTCTCTTTCGTGCATTTTCATGTGACTGTTCTTTTCCTGCTCAGATGAAATGCCACAGCACAGGGAGGTAGGTCTCTGTTGTGCTCACGGCTGTCTCTTCAACAGCCAGCACACTGCCAGCCCTAGCAGATCCTCCGTGAAGTGGGTTTGAGCGCGCTTGGTTAAATACCAGGTGAGGATGAGGCCCTCGGCCTGACAGCAGCTCTACTGTTGTAGAAAAAGGAGCACAGTTCCTTCTTACTACCCAGGCAGTTTTATCCCACTTGGAACTGTTCCCACGTGGGTCCGCGCAGGCCACTTCCAGTTACCCTTCTGTGCATCAAGAAAAAAGAAATGTGCAACCAGAGCTAAGACACACCCAGCTGAGGTGCAGCCCATGGGTTCAGAGACAACTGGGCAGAGCATAATCTGCACTTACCAGGATGGCGGCACGCAGGTTGCATCAGCTGCCTGGAGCTGCCATAACAAAGGTACCACAGACCGGGTGCTTTAGAACAACAGAAGTCTGAGGTCAAGGTGCCAGCAGGGCCGCGCTCCCTCTAGAGGTGCTAGGAAGGGTCTGTTCCAGGCTTCTCTCCAGCTTCCATCAGTTTCTTGGCTTGTGGCAGCATCTCTCCAATCTTCTTCACAAGGCCGTTTTGTGTTTATCTGTGTCCAAATTACCCCTTCTTATAGGAACACAAGTCCTGTGGATTAGGGCCCACCCCATGTCAGCATGACTTCCGCCTAACTAATTACACCTACGACACCCTATTTAAGGGTCTGAGGGACTGGAGTCAGGACTCTGACATGAATTTGAGGAGACACAGTCCAGCCCCCTGCACAGATGAGGTGTCTAGTGCAAAGCCAGCTTTGGCCCCGTCTGCAGGTCTGCGGCCCAGACTGTGCTAGGGACGCTAACAGGACAATTAGGGGAGCCCTGCATCCCACAGCCTGGGGCCCGTATGGGGAGAACGAAGGTGGCTCCAGGCAAAGCGGCGGCCTCGCAAGGTTCATTCTACCAAGCGGGGAGGAAAGGGGCCAATAAGTTAGACATTCTCAGAACTGAAGGTAAAAGCACTGGAATCCTTACCCACATCAGGAAAGGACCGGCACTCCCCCTTCGTCCTTCAGGGGGTGATATGGGTAAGGGGACAGAAGGTGAATAACTTCTCAAAATTCATGTCTTGGCCTGGGTTTTTGGCATCATAAAAGAGCCAGGGCATTGGAAGTTCTGTCAACTGGAAAATGAAGAAACTGAAGACACAGTAAAGCATCAGAAGGGAAATGCCACCTTCACTGGCAATAGGAGCACATGAGAACCAGGAATCATTTCCCATCTTCCTGGCAAAGAGGTGGGAGGGGGTGCAGTCAGTGCTGAGGATCCCCCAACCCTTCTGCATGCGTACCTTCTGGCAAAATGCTGACCACCTGTGGGATATGCGTGCATCCTCTTCCTTGACCTGGAGTCCACTCACAACCTCCCAAGAGCCCCCGCACGTCCCCAGCCCTGCAGTGGTGACTCACCCCTCACTGGCGGGCTCTCTCCATCCACCGTCCCGCACCTGGCCCCGAGTCCACCCCCCTCCGCAGACCACTGTCCTTGGGGCAGCTGGTCCACAGGTCCTCCCTGCCAAATGCCCGGTCACCTCGTCTGATTTCCCTCATCTTGTCCAAAAGTCTTATTTGTACACAGCACGTGTATACTGCTCCCCTCCACGAAAGGCCATGGAGGCGGGGCCCTGGGCGCCTAGCAGTGGGCCCGCCGCGGACCGCCCCAGGGCTGTGGTACAGGGAGAGGCAATGATGCCAGGTGGGGAAAACGTCACAAAACATGTATGACCACCTGATTATTTTCTGCAATGAAAATAAAAAACTATATATTGCATAGAAAAAGGAAAGATAAAGAGCAAATGTGAACAGGTGTCTCAGGATAGAAGAATTACTGGGGACTTTTGCCTTTGTGTTTACTTATATTTTTAAAAGTTACTACAATAAACGTTACTTTTGAAATGAGGAAAAGAATATTTATTAAGAAAACAAATGAGTCAACGCCGGGTCAGAAATCGCCCTGTTTCAGGACGCGGCCCTGGTGTCTGGGCAGAGGGCCGGTGTCCCCAGCGTCCCGCCGGCCCCACACGGTTCTCCAGGCGTGGACGTGCCCGGGGC
>NW_006284335.1:130667-139878 GCF_000327345.1 Myotis davidii | reverse complement strand
GCAGGGGCAGCTCAGGACAGGCAGAGGGCCAGCCCTGAGCGGAGGCAGGCCGCAGGCTCGGGGCGCCTCGCCGATTTCCAGCCGTGTCGCCGGCAGTGGGTGAAAGCTGCTCTGCAGGTGGTGATTGTGTCGTCCTGATAGGATGGCTGGAACACCCAGAACAGTGCTGCTGAAGTAGCGTTTCCTAGTTCGGCACCATCATTGAGGGTGTCAGAGCACGGGAGATTGACAACGGATCCTCAGAAAATGCACCAGTAAAAACGAATTCCGTAGCCCCGTCTTGTGCTCAGCACTCAGAACTCTCTGATGTAAAAACACGGCGGGCGGGGAAGACACGGCTGCCCGGCACAGTAACGCCAAACTTCCGGAAATTCATACCCCACCTCCCAGTGCGGGGGGTGCATGACCCCCCCAGGAGCGGATAGGACGGGGTGGGGCGATGTTACAGGTCGGAAACCTGACCAACAGCCAGGTAAGGTCAGTCCTCTGGTGCCATGTGAACTGCATGTGCCCCAGAGGAGGGACATTCCACAAAATGCCCAGCAGCACTCTCCAAACTGCCAGACAAGAGCGGGAGGAGACAGGACAACCAATGTAATGTAGGGAACCCCAGGACAAAAAGGGACATTGAGTAAAAAGCCGATTCGGCTAATGTTTAAAAAGTGGTTTAATCAAGACCAAATTTATTTCTTCCTTGGGCTTTTTAAGAAACAATAACTTTCTATTTCTAAGCCTACTCTATCATAGGGACAGTCTTCTTTGTAACAAACTCAGACACCAGCATCATTTCCACATTAACGATGGATGTAAATTCCTTTAGAGCTGGAAACCTGGAATTACTTGCAAAGGACAAAATATTTCTCAATCTTGTTTATTTGACCAAGCTCTTCAGTAGCTGTTTCAATTTGAATTAAACTTCAGTAAAATACAAGGAATTTAAAAGTCACACCATACTTTATACTAAAAGAATAAAGATTTTTATTAAGCATTGTAAGTTGCATTCAATAGCCTTCAATACACCACACCACAACCCATCTACAATCAGTCAAACCCAACAGCAGTTCATTCTTGCACAATCCATGAGTTAGGGCAAAACTCCCTTCAACTTACAGTAAGATCCTACTCAGGTCTTGCGGGCAGGGATTGGGGAATTACATCTCGTTTCTGATCACTAATGTGTGATGAAGAGCATCAGGAGAATTATATGAAAACGAATAAGAAGTGATTCTGATTTCAAAGTACATTGTTTGGAAACATTAACAAAAACATCAAATGATATAAGTATACCTGCTTCTACTAAATTCTTGATGGGAAAGTTCTCAAGAACAAGCAATTTGTTTCCTGCTACAGAAGGGGGGGGGGAGGATTAAAGATCAAAGGGATTTTTTTTTTGTTTTTCACAGAATTTCATATTTTGCTAATATGAAGGAATAAAACAGCAACAAAGAACAGTAATGCATACAGCAGTGAATACACCAGGGTAATGTTGATATTCGAAACAGCTAGATAATTTTGGGGTGTTTTAGAATAAATGCAACAGAGGTCAATAATCACAAAATTTTAAGGTTAGAGCAAGATCAGTCAATGACTAAACAGAGTTAACATCTTTTATAGAACTATTACTGATTATTAGCATTTTTGTTTTGCAAATGGGCACATACTGGTAAGAATGGAAGAAAGGACAATAACATGCATAATATTAACTACACACTTTAAAAATTATGAACCATGCAGAAGTTTAGCTCAAGTAGTAGCACTAATGGTCTACATTCGATTCAAAACCACATAGTTCATTGATCACAGATGCATGGTATTTAAGTCACAAAAAGTTTCAGAACACATTGTATTGATTTTGAAAGGTCATTTGTATCTTCTATGATTTCAACTTTATCTCCATTTAACTTGCTTGTAAAGTATGTATGATGTACTGTATTTAAAATCAGCAGAACGGCAATATTACTCTATAATTTTTTGTTTTGATAGTTGCACTTTTTCTTTTAACACAAAAGAACCACATCAACAGTGATGAAATTTAAGTAAGAAAGAAAAACTGTGGTTGTGCCTTATTTCTTTCATAATCATAAAATCAAAGCCTTAAACAAAGCTTTCTTGTGAACAGTAATGCAAAATCAAAGATAATGGCATACATATGGTGCCAAATGCTAAAAATGATATTTTAAGCTATATATACTTAAAGACTGCCAAAATTTGTTTTCTTTATAGTTCAAGAAACACAACTATAGGCTTTTGTCATAACCAGTTTAAACTTTGTGTGTACTTCATTTTAAGAGTGGGAGTCAAATGCTCTTCATTTTCTTTCTCTCTTTGTTTATTGTAGCATTTTGACTACAACTGGTTAAAACTAAAAATGTGTTTTTTAAATCTCTGATATCAAAGAGGGATCCGAATTTCCAAAGTCCTCATTTTTCTCTTACGGAAAGGAAAAAATGTACATAACTGTAGGCTCTCTTTCTCTCCAGATATTCCTAAATCCTTACCCTTCCAGCATCCTTCACCCTCTATAAAAAATAAGTTTATTCTTCTTGCTTTAAGACAGCTGCCTCCAGAGCATCAGCTCCACGGCAAGCACTGTCTGTGCTTAGTGCATTTAAGTGAGGATTTGTATTGCACGTCTTAGAGTCATTGTTCAAGGCACTTTCCGAGTGGCTGGGGGCCCTGGTGTCACCTGCACTCCCATTCATCTGGGAAGCTGGCTTCTCAGCCACCACTCCATTTTCAGCCAGGGACCCGTCTGAAGATATGGCGGAGGACTTGGATTCCCCGGATCGCGACTTCAGTTCTTTGGCCACTTCTTCTGCTGAAGCAGCATAAGGAGGCTTGCCCTGTTTAAAATGAATTACACAGCGATTAGCAACTCTTGATAAACAGTGGGAAACGGGGGTGCTAACGAGGCCTAATGATACTCACTGCAGATTCAAGAATAGAATACTGTGTATGTACTTTATTTTTTAAAATAGATTTTTATTTTTTATAACATTTTAATGTTTTTCTTGATTTTAGAGAGAGAGGAAGGGAGAGAGAAACATCAGTCAGTTGCCTCCTGCACGCATCCCAACTGGGAATTAAATCCACAACCTGGACATGTGCCCTGACCGGGAATCAAACCCACCACCTTTTGGTGTTTGGGACAACGCTCCAACCATTGAGTCACACTGGCCAGGGCAGTGTATGTACTTTCCTCTACATTCTGTTATATACTCCATACACTCTGTTAGTCTGTATACACTCTGTACATTGTTATATATACTCAACATACATCCTCTACACTGTAACAGACTCTGTCTTCGCTTCTGATTGACCTGCATCTGGCAGAAGCTTCTCCATCTCAGCAGTTCCTCCTGTGTCCCCATCCCTCAACTTCCCTGTAGTTAATGTGCTGACGATGAGGGAGATCCCCACTTGAAGAGCACTGGGTCATTTAAAGTAAAAAAGGTCCCTCAATAAGTCTACTCTGAAGTTTCAAACTACACCTGTCCTGCACATGACCTCCAATGGGGTATCTGCACGTAACAGGCAGCAGGGACATCCATTCCTACTGGGAAATGAAGAAATGACACAATCATTGCTGGGCAACCTCGGCAAGAAGGAAGTCTGCACTGATAATCGCTATATGTGTTTGTGGCTTATTTCTTCTGAAGGGGTCTTCCCCTCTTCCTAACAGATTTAAAAACAATTCTCTGGAAAAAAAATGAACATTGAGACTGACTCAGCACATTTCCTCTCTGTACGGAACCATGAAGACAGACTGAGCTCTTCCAGTTGCTTACTTCCTAGAGCATGGGTTTCTCAACCTGACATCACAGCATTTTGGACCTCATCATTCTGTCAGGGGCTGTCTGTGCACTGTAGGGAGGTTAGAAGCATGACTGGCCTCTGCCCACACAAGTCCACAGCACTTGCAGCCAAGCTGTGACAATTAACCCTGTCTCCAAACAAAGCCAGTGTCCCCTAGAGCTGACATGGACAGGGCTGAGACCCACTGTCAGAGACTGACAGTTGCTGAAGAAAACATTAATGGTCTTTACCTTCAAAAGGTCATTGTTCAGATAAGAAAACAGAGGCTCAGAATAGGTAAGCTGCTTAGAGGTCTTCCAGCTCCACATCCCATCCCCTTTCAACACAAGATGGTGATGCATCTAGTGCCTTCTAGTCCTTTCTACTCTGAGAATCGGGGTGTTTGGTTGAAAATAAAGACCACCTGCTCAGCCCAAATGGAGTTGAAGATGCCCATCACCCTTGTATTAGGGACGATTCTTCTATACCCTCTGGGCTCCATATGTCCCACACTGTCTTCTCATTTTAGTTTTCAATCCTAGAATTCAGAAACACTGATATAAACTTTTCCAGAGGTCTATACTATAGTGATTTTCTTGGAACCTTGAGATAAATATAAAAATATAGGACAAATAAAATATAGGAGGGCTAAGCAGGGACAAAAAAATGATACTGAAGATCTCCAGTACATGCTTTCAAACCTCAAAGCCTTCACTCAGTCTCTCAGGAAAAAGTCCACTTGCTGGACCAAGCACACACCTGTGGTGGTACTAGCAGAGGTGGTAGGCAGCCCCTCACACCCTCACAGACGCCTGCTGCAGGAACTGGGTCAGGGGGCCGTTTGGTGGTGGTGGTGGTGTGTGTGCGCACAGAGGATGCAACAGGAATGAGAAGGAATGCCAGCTTGTACTGCTCTCTACAGTCCATTCTTCCTGCAAACCGTGGACACTGTGAGGCGTGCCCCCACCAAGTGACCACAAGCACAGGGTGGCACTGCCTGCTCTGCACACATCCTCTTAGAGCTGGCCCCACCAGGATGGCACCAACAGAGACAGGAGGACAGCTCAAAAACTCTCAGGAGACAAGCTGCCCTTCATTTTCTGTCCTTCTCAAGATACAAGAACACTAATGTCACCTAAAATGAGCAACCAAAAGTACCAAAGTGGAACCACACGTACTGCCATTATAGAAAAACTAGAGGCCTGGTGCACAGAGAGATTCTTGCAATAGGCCTTCCCTTCCCCTAGCTGCCTGCACCAGTTTTCCTCCAGCATCCGGGACCCAGGCCTTCACTCTGGCCAGAGCCTTTAGTCTTCACTGCTCCAGCCAGAGCCTTCAGTCTCCACTCCGCTGCTTCGTGCCTACAAATGCAAATTAACTGCCATCTTTGTTGGGTTAATTTGCATACTCTCCTGATTGGCTGTTGAGCACAGCAGAGGGACAGTCAATTTACATGTTTGTCCATTATTAGGTAAGACTAGAGGCCTGGTGCACGGATTTGTGTACCAGTGGTGGTGGTGGTGGTGGGGGGTGTCCCTCGGCCTCGCATGCGGACATTCCCCAAGGAGTCCTGGGTTGCAAGAGGGTGCAGGCCAGGCTGAGGGACCACACCGGGGCCGGGGAGGGACTGCGTGAGGGCTCCAGAGCATGTCTAGCCCATCTCACCCAGTCCTGATTGGTTGGACCCCAGCAGCAAGCTAACCAACTGGTCAGGGCGTCTTCACCCTGGTGGT
Source organism: Myotis davidii (assembly GCF_000327345.1). Lineage (NCBI taxonomy): Eukaryota > Metazoa > Chordata > Mammalia > Chiroptera > Vespertilionidae > Myotis > Myotis davidii. The sequence goes on along the minus strand of NW_006284335.1, from coordinate 134,350 downwards.
CAGTGCACGTCATAGCGACTGGTTGAAAGGTAGGGAACAGCCTATTAGGCTTTTATTATATAGGATAAGGAAAGGACCAACATTCCTTTAGACCAGCGGTTCTCAACCTGTGGGTCGCAACCCCTTTGGGGGTCAAACGACCCTTTCACAGGGGTCACCTACGACCATCAGAAAACACATATATAATTACATACTGTTTTTGTGATTAGTCACTATGCTTTAATTATGTTCAATTTGTAACAATGAAATTGGGGGTCACCACAATATGAGGAACTGTATTAAAGGGTCGCGGCATTAGGAAGGTTGAGTACCACTGCTTTAGACAATGAAATATGGCAGAAAGGCATGTCCATAACGGCCAAGACTGCTTCCTCTGATTTCAAAATGGGTTGTGACAGGACAGGACATACACCGATAAAACCAAGAAAAGCTAGGAAGTGAGGTGAAAATTTTAGGGAAGAATTCAAAATAAGAAAAGATTATTCAAAAAAAATGAAGACTAAACTAGAAGAAACACACCACATAACATTATAAAATACCCAAAGAAGGTGAAAAGGAAGAAAAATTTTAAAATCAGAAACAAAGAGAGAAATGCAAATCAAAACTACATTTGATACTACTTCATACCATCTGGGATGGCTAAACTCAAAGAAATAACAAAAAATGTTGGTCAGAATGTGGAGGAACCAGAACCCTTAGACATTTCTGACAGGAATAGAAAAAATGTGCAGGCACTTTGGAAAAACAGTTTGGTGGTTCCTCAATTAGTTAAATTTACCTACCAACCAAGAATTCACTCTTACCTATATACCCAAGAGAACTGAAAATGTGTACACACAAAAATGTGTCCATAATGACTTTAGTTAACTATACTGTATTGTACAGGTTGGGGCAAAAATGGGTTTATAGTTGTGAGTACACAAAACACAGTTTATTCTTATTTATTGTTTATATTACTTTTCATATGAACTATAAATCTACTTTTGCTCCACCCTGTATATTTGAAGGTTGCTAAGAGAGTAGATCTTAAAAGTTATTACAAAAAGAAAAACTTCTTTAATTATGTAAGATTATGGATTTTAACTAGAACTTAATGTGGTTATCAATTTGTAATACATATAAACTAGTGGCCCGGTGCACAGATTAATGCACATTGAAAGGGAATTTGGTGCAAGTGAACCAGATTCAGGGATGACAGGGTCCCTACCGGTTGGAGCATCTTCCCCATGGTGGTCATTGTGCGTCATCGCTACCGGTCAAACGGCTGCTTAGGCTTTTGTATATATAGATATTGAATCATTATGTTGTATACCTGAAACTATTCATAATAGCCTCAAAATAAAAAAAAACTGAATGCCCACACACCGATAAATGGATAAACAAAGTGCAGTCCATGCACACAATAGAACAGTGATGGCGAACATTTTGAGCTCAGAGTGTTAGCGTTTTGAAAAACCCTAACTTAACTCTGGTGCCATGTCACATATAGAAATTTTTTGATATTCGCAACCATAGTAAAACAAAGATGTACATTTTTGATATTTTATATATTTAAATGCTATTTAACAATGAAAAATCAACCAAAAAAATGAGTTCGTGTGTCACCTCTGACACGCATGTCATAGGTTCACCATCACTGCAATAGAACATAATAATGAAAGGGAATTAAGTGCTGGTACATGCCCCTTATGCATTTACATGAAAGGTACAGAGAGCAGATACACGGTTGTCAGGGGTAGAGGGAGTTTGGGGTGGGAGTAGTGACTTGCTTATGACAATGGTTCTCAACCTGTGGGTCGCAACCCCTTTGGCGGTCGAACGACCCTTTCACAGAGGTTGCCTAAGACCATCCTGCATATCAGATATTTACATTACGATTCATAACAGTAGCAACATTACAGTTATGAAGTAGCAATGAAAATAATCTTATGGTTGGGTCACAACATGAGGAACTGTATTCAAAGGGCCAGAAGGTTGATAACCACTGGCTTATGAGTATGTGTTTCTTCCTAGAATGATAAACTACCTCATGACGTTGAGAATTGTACACTTTAAACAAGTGAATTGTACGTTTTGTGATATATATATATATATATATGAAAAGATAAAAAATCAAGAGTGTGACAAACACTGAAGATGGACCCTGAGAACCAGGGTAACAGGAGCACCAGAGATTTGAAAAAGCAAAGAAAAAGCACAGAAATGAAAAACTAGTCATTCAAGAAAACTTCCTGATGCAAATCAAGATTTAAAGTTGTGTTTGAAAGAGCTTGTCCTGTACTGAGCACATGGACCCAGAGCAACCACCAGCAGGACGCATCACTAAACTCTGACAGAAAAAACAACAACATTTGGACATTTAAGCCAAAACAGCAAATGGCTTTAAAGGGAAAGACAATTAGATTACTAACAGTCTTTGGCAGCAAAGCTTTATAACAGGAGAAAATGACACCACAGATGCTTTAAGATACTTGGGGAGCAAGATGTGAGTCAATGTTTCAAAGAACAGAATACCCTGCTTTAAGCTCTTCACTTTATGTTTCATTTTTACAAACTGAAGGCAAGACCCGCCCCCCCCACCCCCCGCCCCAGCAAAAAGATGACAACTCTCTTTGTTGCAGGTACTCACTTTATTGCAGTGGTCTAGAAAAAAACCCACAATATCTACAAGGTATCACTATGTTAGGAAAACAATGACTAGTATTTTCAAACTGAGTATTTGTTCCCTAAGTCCTCACTGAGGAATGTACTAGAGAAAAAGCATCAGAGGGACAATATAGACCTGCAGACATAGACTGTGGGTCCTGGATGCACAGATGTATGTAACCTGGACAGATGAGGCTAAAGGAAGAGTGAAGCAGGTCACTGCTGTAAGCTGAACAATGCAGGCAATAACCACAACTATTTTTTTTTAAATGCAAGAATTATAGGACATATGCCAACATTTCAGTTGTCCTCAGTGATTGTGTTGGTGATGGCAGTATTAATGTATTGAGCTGCCAGTGTGTACAATATGGAATCTACACTAACAAAAGACAAACATGCAAATTGACCGTACCTTTGCTACACCTTAAGCCACACCCACCAGCCAATCAGAGCAACTATATGCAAATTAACTCAACCAAGATGGTGGCTAGCAGCCACAGAGCTGGAGCAAGCAGGAGGCTTGGTTGCCCCAATGATGGAGGAAGCGAAGATTCCCAGCTGCCGTGGCAGCTCTGAGCTCCACTCAAAGCAACAAAGTTTTAATTATTGAACTTAAACAAACCCCAGATACCTGCTTTCAGCCGGCCATGGCCACGGAGCTGGAGTGAGCAGGAGGCTTCCCTCCCGCCCGCCTGGCTGGCTCTGAGCTCCTCTCAAGGCTACAAAGTTTCAATTACAGAAAGGTAAATAAATCCCATAATAATAATAAAAAAAAAAGATTAAAAGGAGAGGCTGGGAGCTTCTATCGCCAAGGGGCTTGGTCAGACTGAAAATGGCCCTCAGCCCCTCACCCAGAATGGCCAGGCACCCCCACACTGAAGCGGGTGTGACCAGCTACAAACACCCATCATCCCCTCACCAGGCTGGCCAGGCATCCCAGCGGGACCCCCACCCTGATCCAGGACACCCTTCAGGGCAAACCAGCTGGCCCCCACTCATGCACCAGGCCTCTATCCTATATAATAAAAGGGTAATAT
>NW_006284335.1:88653-130546 GCF_000327345.1 Myotis davidii | reverse complement strand
GTGCACAAATTTTTGTGCACTGGGCCTCTAGTCCTATATAATAAAAGGGTAATATGCAAATCGACCGAATGGCGGAACGACCGGTCGCTATGATGCACACTGACCACCAGGAGACAGACGCTCAATGCAGGAGCTGTCCCCAGGCTGCAGGCCCCGATCGCCCAATGGTGAACAGGGAACTGGGGCTGGGTGGTCACGGACGCGGGCGACGCCAGGCCAAGGCCCTGCCCTGCTGGTTGCCCCACACACACAGGGCAACTGGCAGGGGCAATGGGAGGGCGGGGGGACTGGGCTGGCTAGCGGGCAGAAACGGCCAACCTCTCTGTCTCTCCCCCCAGCGGGCAGGGCACCAGGGGTGGGTGGCGGTGGGGGACGGGGCTGGCTGTGGGCAGCAGGGGAAGATGACCCCGATGGCAGGCCAGGCCTAGGGACCATACCATGCACGAATTTCATGCACTGGGCCTCTAGTAAAGTAAATAACAGTTATGGGCCAGTCTAAGTTAACCATCCCCTGGGTTCTTAGGAACCAAGATCCTCAGGATGGAAGCATATAAAGATATAAACAGCAAAGGTTAAGTAAAATTTCTGAAGCTCTAAATTTGAATTGAAAGAATCAATATAAACTCCTGAGGTTTCACTGAAAACGGCAGCCACATACATGTATACATGAGTGTACACATGATGTACACGCACATATCATCCCTGTAGCTCTATCCACAGGAAAAGCCCAAAAGTCATGAAACAACATGGAGAAAGGACATCCAGACAATGAAGAGGCCCAGCTGAAAGCATCTTAGACAGCACTTTGAATTGAAAACCTTGGTATGAATTCATGAGGATTCTATCTTTTTTTAAAAAACATTATTTTAATGTTCTTACTGATTTCAGAGAGAAGAAGGGAGAGGGAGATAGAAACATCAATGATGAGAGAGAATCATTGATTGGCTGCCTCCTTACACCCCCTACTGGGGATTGAGCCTGCAACCCAGGCATGTGCCCTGACCAGGAATTGAACCGGGACCTCCTGGTTCATGGGTTGACGCTCAACTACTGAGTATACCTGCCTGGCAAAGATTCTATCACAGCAATATATACAGTAAAAAGCATTTATGTGTGTGCGCATATTCATGTATGAAGAAATGGAGCTGTGCCTGTGTACACAGAACACCAGGAACAGTGACCAACCCCATGGTAGTCAGAGTGCACCAGTGCCTATACAATGGTATTGAAAAGCTGTTTCCCACTAAAGAAACCAAGACACTAAGAGAAGTGGATATTGCAGGTCTGCTGGGGCTGGGTGATACCCTACATAGAAAGCTACTGAGGACCTCAGGTCATAGCTAAAGGACGTAGTGACCTAGGATGGGCAAGGTGACTGGAACATCACATGCAGAGCTTGCCTTTCCTGTAGGGGCTATAAAACTCAGGCACCAGAAGCATGTACTTATAAAAATACTCCAATCCTATCTAATAAAAGAGAAACATGGTAATTAGCGTACGACCGCTACCCTTCCCATTGGCTAATCAGGGTGGTATGCAAATTAGCTGCCAGCGAAGATGGCGGCCGGCAGGCAGGCAGCTTGAAACTAACATGAGGCTTGCTTGCTTCAGTGACGGAGGAAACCAACGTTCCCCCCCCGCCCCCCTCCGCCTTGCCAGCCTCTGAGCCTGCAGTTTGAAACATTATAACAAATACAGAAGCTAAACAAAACCCCAGAAACCTGCTTTCAGCGAGCCAGAATCTCAGAGCCGGAGTTATACATTGTTTTGATTATAGAACCCAAACAAACCAGATACCTGCTTTCAGCAGCGGAAGCCTCAGAGCTGGAGGCAGAGCTAAAGCTGGCCCAGAATGAAAAAAAGAAAAAGAAAAAAAGGAGCAGTTGGAAGCTTCAGCCCTAAGCCCCTCACCCAGACTGGAGAGGCACCCCAGTGGGGACCCCCACCCTGAAGGGTGTGTGACCAGCTGCAAACACCATCATCCCCTCACCCAGGCTGGCCAGGCACCCCACTGGGGACCCCCACCCTGATCCAAGACACCTTTCAGGGCAACCCAGCCAGCCCCACCCATGCACCAGGCCTCTCTCCTATATAGTAAAAGGGTAACATGCCTCCCAGCACTGGGATCAGCGGAGCCGCGAGGCCTCCCAGCACCAGGATCAGTGGAGCCGCGAGGCCTCCTGGCACCGGGATCAGCATGACAGGGGGGGAGCGCCCAAACCCCCTGATCCCCCTGCGGCTCTGTGTGTGACAGGGTACGGTGCTCCAACCCCCTGATCGGCCCTGCTCTGTGTGTGATAGGGGGCGGTGGCCCAACTCCCCTATCGGCCCTACTCTGTGAGTGACATGGGGGAGCTCCTCAACTCCCTGATGGGCCCTGTTCTGTGCGTGACCGGGGGGAGCTCCCCAACCTCCTGATCGACCCTGCTCAGTGCGTGACAGGGTACGGAGCCCCAACCCCCCTGATGGGCCCTACTCTGGGCGTGACAGGGGGTGGTGCCGCAACCTCCCTATCGACCCTGCCTTGAGTGTGACAGGGGGTGGTACCCCAACCCCCAATTGGCCCTACCCTGAGCATGACCTGAGGGTGGCATCTCAACCTCCCGATCCGCCCTGCTCTGTGCATGACAGGAGGCGGCGCTCCAACTCCCCAATCGGCCCTGCTCTGAGCCCGACCAGGGGCTGCACCTAGGGATTGGGCCTGCCCTCTGCCACCCGGGAGCAGGCCTAAGCCAACAGGGCGTTATCTCCCGAGGGGTCCCAGACTGCGAGAGGGCACAGGCCATGCTGAGGAACCCTCCCTTCCCCCCGAGTGCACAGATTTCTGTGCACCGGGCCTCTAGTAAATAAATAAAAAGAAATGATGGGTTGAGCACATCTTCATTCTGCAATCCCTAGTGAATGAATGGTCTAGTTCAGTGGTTGGCAAACTGTGACTCGTGAGCCACATGCAGCTCTTTTGCCCCTTGAGTGTGGCCACGAAGTTTCAATTGCACTGTACGTGTGCACCCACACATGGTATTTTGTACAAGAGCCACACTCAAGTTACGAAAGCAGGCATCTGTGGGATAAACCCGAGAACGAGGCAGCACTCAGACCCAGCTACTGGCGTATGAGAAAGAGTAAGCAGAGCCGCACGGAGTGTACGTGTACACTCAGCCGAATCCAGTCTGTCATGGAATGCCTGGGCTGTGCTTCCAAGAGTAAGTGAAAGACAAGAAAGGGAGAGAGACTGAAACAGTAACCAAAGAAAATGAACAAAACTCTACTGTGCCTAGGGACAACACACAAGAGTAAAACCACAGAGAACAGGTCTGGGTCACGATTATTTTGGGTGGAGGGAGGAGGGAGGATTTGGGATAAGGAGTGAGGGGCTCTCAGTATGGCTGGTGATGAAATTCATCACATAGTGATGGCACATGAGTATTTGCCTTATAACTAATTAAGCTACACATCTGTTTTGTGCAGTTTTTGAGAATTTAGTGGACTGTTAAAGTAGAATTCCCTTATGCTGGGTCACAAATTCACTGTATGCACTAACTTCTATTAATTAACTGGTAGCCTGCATTTTCTAATGTTTTCTGACTTACCTAAGAAAGTTCTCAAGGTATGTTTTATATTAGTGTATAAGCAACGTGTGGACAGCCCCTACTACCAGCTCGGGAAAGGCCCTGTCATCCACTAAGGAGGACAAGAAAACCACAAGGGCCATTTTCACAGAAGAGCTCTGGGCTGGAGCCACAGGAAGGCTGTGGCCCCTCTCCTAGACCGGCTGAGAGGCTGAGGGTGCTTTTGGCTCAAAATGCACCTGTGTGAAGGCAGAGGCCGACCGAGCCAAGCCCCACCCCTTGCTAGATGCTGTGCTGCAAAGGGGCTGCCTGCGTCCCACCCTCAGGAAAGAGACTCGCTCTGTACTTGATTTGTTTGATGTATTTCATTGAAACAAGTGGCCAAGGTGCTAAGATCACCTGGTAAAGAGAGTTTTATTTTCTGTTGGCCAATTAAGTTTCTAATATGGGTTATTAATATATTAGTCACAAGAGTGCACACCTTTTTTTTAAAATCCTTGAATCCTCACAGGAGGTTATTTTTCCATTGATTTTTAGAGAGTAGAAAGGAGGGGGAAAGACAGAGAGAAACATCGATGTGAGAGAGACACAGATTAGTTGCCTCCCTCATGTGCCCTGATCAGGACCAGGGACTGAGATTGCAACCGAGGTACATGCCCTTGACCACAATCGAACCCAGGACCCTTGAGTCCGAGGGACGACATTCTATCCACTGAGCCAAACCGGCCAGGGCAAGTGTGCACTCCTCTTAATGTTTGCATGAATGGCATCGGAATAAACTGTACACTGTGATTAAATACCATAATTCAAGAAGTGGGACGACATACTACAGTGTTAAAGCTGCCTGGTATCATTCTCAAGAGGAATTTCACCAGGATCCAGATCCTATCATCCAAAGTGGAAGCATGTTGCAGTCTTTCCTGAAGACAAACACGTGACCTGTTTCCTCTTGGGATTATCCTTTAAGCAGCACAGCATTCAGCAAGGGGTGGGATGAGAAGTTAGGATGGTCCAGGAGAAGGAGAAAAAGAGACCTCCTGTCCCAGCACCGACAGTAAGGATTTCCTTTTTAAATCCTAAATGCTATTTACCTAATAATGTTTCCTAATATAAACACCATTAAGGGCCCTGGATTATTCTCTGTAAATCCCTACAAGCAGCTGTGCACCTGAGTACAAACCAAATTGAAATGATTTGAGGGACTTACAGGGGTGAGCACCACATGCCACCATTAAGTTAGATGTTCCATAGAAGGAGCCCAACAACACCCGGCCCCTCAGGATACCGGCACTAAAACATTAGCCTGGAAGACAGGCATTAGGGAGGAATCAGCACCAGCATTATGTCGTGTTATTACCTGAATCGCACCCTGGTTTTTGTAACCTCTGCCATAGTATCTCCCACCTCTTCCAAATGTTCTGATCACGGGGGTGGAAATAACTCCTCTTGGACGCCTGAAGAATAAATAGGACAAAAGCAGAAAGCCTTGAATCTGTTACAAACAACACTTAAACCATTTAAAATAATATCAAATGGATTTAAAGGTGTCTAATCTTATGCTATAGGAAGCACTGAGTTTATTAAATCATGGACATGCCAAAGATTGATTCCAAGGAATAAATCTTATTTTTCTTGGTTCATATCCAATGCATGCAATTTGAAAAAATAATACGTTTCAAACATACTACTGTTTTAAACATTTATAAATGGCTAACTGAATAATGTATGGATAATCATTTGGCAAATAGTTACATAAAGGTATATATAATGCAATCCTATATAATCACTATGAATAATAAAGTGTATTTAATGATATAAAAATGTTTCTAGTAAACTGAAAAACAAATAAGAGGCTGTTTTTTAATTTCTATAAATACATGTTCATTGATCAGCACTTACCCTCTTGCGGGTCCTCCAACAGAAACGACCTGTAGGGGGAAAGGCCCTCGGCCCCCGCGGCCCCGTCTGCTCCCAGCCCAGTGGCCGACCACGGTGCCAGCTATTTCTAGCTTCCCTCCCTGAGAAGGTATAGGTTGGATTCCTACACAAAAAATAGATAAAAAACAAAAACCCTTTAAAATTCCAGGATTAAGAATGGCAAAGAAAAACGAAAAACAGGGAAACATTTTCCTTTCAGTTGTGGTTTATGTTTCGCACGAAGCCCTTCCACTTGCTTTGTGAAGGCTTCTTGTGGACTATCTAAGTTACATTGTTTGATCTTAATGGTGTAACTGTTGTTACAAATACACCTGACAGTAAGACAAATGTGTTGGCTACTCAAAGGACCCATGATAACGAAATAGGCTACAACTGAGGAGTGCAAGACCGAACTGCATTCCATCAAGTGCTGCCCTGGCTGCAGATGGCACGGCTTCTATCTATTATCTTCTTTTTGGATAATTACTGCAAAGTTTACTACTTTAACCAAACATTATGGAAATTAATCAGTAAACAGAGCCTGTTATTTTTTATTGGATTGTTAAATTAGAATTCCCTTATGCTGGGTCACAAATTCACTGTATGCACTTCTATTAATTATTGGTAGCCTGCATATTCTAAGGTTTTCTGACTTACCTAAGAACATTCTTAAATAATTAACTGTTAGCAAAATTTCTGATAAAAACAAAATAAACCAGGACCTCAAGCATCTTATTTTCTGGAAGATGGAATGGACTGTAATAAGCTCTCATCATCCAGGTTTTGGTCATGTGATTTAGCAGCCAGGCAGTGCTGTACAGCAAAATATATGATAAACCTTACATTTTCTACTAGCCACATTACAAAAATACAAAGAAATATATGAAATCAGTATTAATAATATCTATTTTACCTCAATATATCTAAAATAATATTTCAACATGTAATCAATATAAAAAACTATTAATGAGATAATTTGCTTTGTTTTTTCCATATTAAGTCTTTAAAGTACATTTTTCACTTAGAACACAGCTCAAGTGCTTGAGAGCCACAGGTGGCCAGTGACTCTACACTGGACAGTGCAGATCTGAGTTCCAGACACAATTTGGAGAAGTTAGGAGGCAGGCTCTTCTTGTCATTTCACCCTAAGGTTCCCCTGGCCCCCATGATCCCCCGACTGCAGGCTAGCAGGAGATTCCAGTCCAGGGCCATGAGGAGCAGAAGCCAACTGTGTACCAGAGCACACCTCACTGTGTGCTGCATGGCACAGGGACAGGAAGGAAAAAAGCACCGACAGCCAGGAGAACCCAGGGGAGGCAGGAAAAGGGGCATGCAGGTCCAGTGCGGAGGGACAAATGCTCCTGTGGCCACACAGGGGGCTGCATTCATCTGTGAGAGTCTCACTGCTACACCAGAATTCTCTCACAAACTGCTGTAAGCACCCAAGTAATTGAGCTGGAAAACATTCCTGGTTAAAATAGTGAGGCCTGCCTGTCCTCAAAGTTACTTAAAAATGTATGTGAATAACCCTCTAGTGTCGACTTGATGGCCAGGTTTAAATCTGCAGTCTCGAAAAGCAGGATTTGTGACAAAGCCCCCAGTCTCAGGCTTCATATTACAGCAAAATCACAAGACATGATTTCAAAACTAAATGTTAAGACCTTTTTCTCCCTTGTAAGCCCAATACAAATAAGAGAAGCAATGGGAATTTAAAACAAACAAACTCATTTACCAGTATATATCTAATATCAGATATTTCTTTTAAAATGTTTCAAACTGTATTAAATTTTTATGCCAGGAATTCTACTGTGGCCTTAGAATCTTCTATACATGCATAATCCTCTTTACCGAGATGGGCTGTTGGGGAATTAGGTAGGAAAGACACATCTCTGGGTATTATTGGGCAGCCGGTTCTATCACAAGAAGTGATGGTTAGAGGACTGGGTGCACACAAAATCTGTGTATAGACACATGATAGCCCAGAAGGAAGGCACGGATGGGCCACAGCAAAGCTGCTGCAGAGACCTGGGGGCAAACAGGAGCTGGGAGAGGAGCAGAAACAAATGCAGGGGGAGGGGCTCGTGGAAAGAATGTGCTGCTAGAGTCAGGACAGAAGAGGAGCCAGAGGAGCAGGGAAGCTGCTGGCGGGCAGAAGCTCTAGAAGGCATGGCATAATTACCGCCCTGCGACTTGCTAGTCCTGCTGCCGTCACTGCCTGAGAAGGCTCCACAGTGTCCTGCTGCCGTCGCCACGCGGAAGGCACGGTAGGCGCCTGTTGCTACAGTTTCCCCATAGGGGCCTCCAAAGCCACAGACTCCTGTGGGACCCGGGTGGAGAGAGACGGGAGAAGCTGTGAGGAACCAGGTTCAGGGGAGAGCCCCCGGTGGGTTTTCAGGCAGAACGACCCCCATTGCCTAGGTTTTGTTCTTACACCATCAATAGCCAACCCTCTTGTCAACACCAGAACACTGACATGTCACTCCCACCGACACTGAAGGAGCCTCCTGCACCCAGGCGCTATCTGGTGGCCCAGTCAGTATCCAGGAGGAGGCCTTAGTAGAGACCTCACAGGAGAAAAAAATCTTTAAAATCTCTTCACTGCAACAGCTTTCGTAGCTCTCTTTTTCCCCTTCCCAGAAACTCTTCTGGGATCCACTTGTTCCTTTCATAACTAAGCCTGCCAGTTAATTAGTGTCTCAACATGGCAAGATATGGCCCACGAAGGCCTGCAAGCTGTGAGCCTCTGTCTTCCCACACCAGCAGTCCTACCTGCAGAGGGGGACCTACTCACCTGCAAAGCCACGCCCTCGGCCCTGAGCTTGGGGGACAGGCCCGAAGTGCCTCGGGTACACAGAGGTGGGGTAGAAAGGCAGCGCCGAGGGCGGTGGGAAGGGCAGCGGGAGGCTCTGCCGGGAGAAGTTCAGCCCTTCCAGGATGCTCTGCCGCATCTTTTCTACCTTGGCAGCTTGCTCAGCCTGCAAGTCAAGCGCAGCATGTGAAAATGTGGCTTACAAGGCTCCAGCCGAATTAGAATGGACAGGGAGGAAGTGACATAGAGGCTGCTATACCATGTCTAGTTATTTATCTGTAAACAGTCTGCTCAGTAGTACTTGTTTGCAGAATGAAAACATGACTGCAAGAGCAAAATTGCAAAAAATAAATAAAAAATAAAATACCTCTTAAAACAAAAATGAATTTCTACTATCTGAGCAGATCCTCAGGTGAGAACCACTGACTCCAATAGCTATTAATGAAACTTTTAATTTGGGTCTCAAAATCAATACCTAAATCAAGACATCTCACCCAGTTTTCCTCTTTCCACCCATGCACCGCGGGGTAGATGATGTCTAGTTTACATCTTTAAAGTTGACTCTCCCCTCTGTAGTATTAGGTCAGGTATTCACTGCATTTCACAGAGAGTCAACAGTGGTACAGAGTGACAGATGCCTCCTCAGAGAAGCCTGGGGCTCTCTCTTCAGGACGGGACCTGACCTGTCTGAAAGACTGCCCGTGGAATGACTGTTGTATCATTTCATGTTCATTACACCATGGAAGACAACATAACCTACACAGATGTGGAATATACAACTTGCGTGTGTTAAATTCCATTGACTTCAGTGCTATAACTCAGCCCAAACAAAGCTCATTCAACAGCCAACAAATTCAACTGGAGTGTCTTGTGAACAACCAATCTTTAACCAGAATTTGAAAATGTGCTTACTTCATAGTAAACCAGACCTTAGAGATTGCATCTTTTATAGTCTAAGGTTTAAAGGCTTGAACTGAATATGAGCCTCTTTTAGGCAATGGGACCAAATAACCTGATAACCTACTTCACTTTATTTTTAAACCAGAATTAAAAAAACACACACACAAAAAAAACCCCAGTCAATCCTTACTATTCATGAGCTCCACACATCTGTGAATTCACCTACTTACTAAAATGTGCTTGCAATCCCAGATCAATGCAGAGCATTCCCATGGTCATTCACAGATGTGCAGAGTAGGGGACACTTTGGGTTTCAAGTTGAGGTTGAAGAAGAGGACACTCTGCCTTTTTGCTTCAGCTTTTATACTGTGAACCATGTCCTGTTCACCATCTACTTGGTGGTGTTTAAAATTATTGTGGGTGATTCTGTCTGACTTGGCCCCAAGCGCCAAGCGCTGAGTGCTATCGGGGCTCCTAAGTACCAGGCTGTGATATGCCTCATGGAGAAAATACATGTTGGATGAGCTTTGTTCATTTCAGGCTGAGTTATAGCGCTGCTGGACCTGAGTTCAATGTGAGTGAATTAACTATATATTCATTGAGATGTTTTTAAATAGAAACACTCATAAACAAGGTTATATGCTTATCAGTTGACAAAGATGTTGTCACTGGAGGAATAGAGGAACCTCGCCGTGCACTTCCCATATGAGGCGAGATTCACTATCTGCTAATTCAATGTTTGAGGCAAATTCATAGAACATAGTTATGGTGATTAATGAGAGTCTAATGTAAATGTGTATCCAGAGCTCAGCACGAACTGACATTAACTCACACATGGGCTGGACCCAATCTAAAACAGAATGTTGTCACCTGGGGTCATAAATTTGGTATAAAAGACAACTGATTAGACAGTGAGTGGTATTTCCCTCTGTTTGAAGGTGGACAGCTGTTCCTCCCCACCTCCACCAGACTGCGTTCCTGCAACTGACCTGACCATCACAGAGGTCGATGAGTGGCGTCTTTTCCCGGCTTGCTTTAAGGAGTTTGGACTGGAAGAGCTTCCCATCAAAATACATCCAGGGACAGCAGTGTTCCCAGGGCACGGGCTGGCCACATGCGTCGTTTGCAAACAGGGCCATGTCCACGCCACTCATGAAGAGAGCTGACAGCTGAATGCCTCGAGGGTCGAGGTTCTCAATCTTTAAATGGAAAAGAGTGATTTCTATGGAGTAAGAGTACTGCATTACCAAGTTGTCACAATGTCTGACTACAACTCTCACGGTTAACCAGGACACCCCTCAAAGAGACACCCTAAGCAAACCTGTTAATCAACACCATACAGTGACCTACCACTGGCCTGTTTCAACACAAAGACTTTTTATGTTAGTTAACATTTAAATTTAAGAGACTATTTTATAAACATACTGAAACATTTCAATTTGGACATGTGAAGCATTATACAAGTGTAAAATAATACTATGTTTAAGGCTGACACATGATAAAGTAACACATTATTAATAGTCTCCTTAGCAGTTAAGAAGCCCACAGTTCATTTATGAAATCAAACTTTTACACTTCAGATTCTATATACTGGTAGTGAATTAGCAGAAAGATTGTAAAAAGGAACATTCTAACAAGATTATGCATTTTTCAAATAGTTGTATTAAAATATTACTTGGTATAATTTCATTCTAAAACTTGTACTTTGTTTACATTATTTTATATGTTAATGTTTTAGATAGCAACTTATTAATGAGACTGTCAAAATGTTTTAGGAGAAATGGATAGCTTATAAATGAAAGAACACAACAACAAAACACTGTATCTGAACCATGCAGACTATCAGCATCTAGAGGCTGTCTCCCCTTCTTCTCACTGCGTCATTAGCGCTGGGAGCCCTCCTGTGCGCACACAGCTCTCTCCTAGCAGCTGCTGTGAGGGTGAGAAACACTGACAAATACAGTCAACTCTTGATTATCTGCCTGTGAAGGACCTAGTTTGTGGATTATCCGGGACTGAGTTTTAGCTGTCCTGGTTTCTGTCTTCCCACATGGATGGAGTCTAAAGAATGTCATCTTTACGGGTTTCAACCTAAACAATACCTAAATGTGCCAGGTAAACTGGCTTTTCAATAAAGAGAAAAAAGATCATTCTAGTGACAAATATTGATGAATTTATGAATATTTGCTGTTTTGTGCTATCAGTCCCCATTATTAGTTAATATTATGTTTCCCAACCATTTTTTAATTGAAATATATTTTTTATTTTATTTTTTTTAAATTTTAAGTCAATGCAGTTCAGAACTTCCTGAACCTGGAAGTCTCTCCACCCTGCTGACCACTGCTTCTCCCAAGCAATGCTGGAAAGGGGAACTAAACATGTTCAGTTGAGGACCGGTGGGGTTAGGGTGATGGAATTAGATGCATTTTTATGATTATGAGTAGAAAGTAGGAGCAGAGAGGGCGGATAGGAAGTGGAAACTCTGAGTCTCAAGGCAGTAACAGCGGGTTTCTCCTCCCTAAAAGCTGACATTGTGGGAAAGTGCCAAGGCAGCAACCTGGCCTCCTCTTTTCCTGCTGGCCACGGCCGCTGGGCCAGGTCAAAGCAGAGGGAAAGGCAACAATGTGCTGGTGCTGCTCGAAAGTTGCTGGCTACAAAAGCTAAGGCAGGTGCCAGCAGCAGCCTTCTGCGGAAGCACGATGCTGCTCCCATGTCTTTGTCACTGGTGGTGTTGGTCACACTGACAACAAACCCTTATTTGACTAATAAAGCTCAAAACCACTCTGGGCAGATGGTTATCTGAGTGCTGAGGCTAAGAAGGATGTGTGGAGCACAGAGGCACCCTAGTTAGAGAGAGCAATCTCCTTGTGAGCTGATGAGAGGAATGGAGAAGCCTACATTATCCACACACATTTCTTATTTTAAATAGCCTCACCATTAGTTGAGAAATTGTGTTTTTCTGGATTTAAAAAATCATTTTCAAGTCACTTAGTTTCAGTAATAACAACTACCAGTAATTTATCAGAGAAAAATTCTTAGAATAAAAGTTGTCTAAATAATGGGAATAAAATCTCAGTTGCTGTGTATATCTTGCCTATGGCAATTTTTAAATTACTTTCATAGCAGTTTATACTTCTGTTCTTAAGTGTTAATTATACAAAGAATACTATCTACTATTTATGGGGAACTTAATAAATTTGTATCAGACACTGCTCTAAGTATTTTTGCATGTATTGCCTCATTTACATCTCAACAATCATATGATGCAGGTGGCAGGTGCTGCTCTTAGTAATCCATTTAATAGATGAAGAAACTGAACCACAGGAGCTCAAGGTCACAATACTGGTAACTAACAGCACCAGAATCTCAACTCTTGACCACACGCTCCAATCTCAATTTCTTATACCAACCAGGATAAAATATTCAACATTATCCAAAGTTCCTCAACTTGAAAAATGTTGACAACATTTTCTGACTTTATAGGAAATACAGTATGGAATTTAATCTCTGCCCAATTAGGTCAAGAACCAAATTCCAGTAAAGTAACTTTGATTTCTAATTACTGGGCAGCAGACTCTTACTATGACTGCTCCTATTTACCTACATGTACAATAACTCATACACACACCACAGACGTGCTGCAGCCCATACGCTGCATTTACAGCTCTTCATTCTCTATCTTTATATTTTGCACTTGGCATGTGAAACTGTTAGAAGAATGTAAGACAATTATAGGGATGTCAAGAGCAAGGAGAAACTGGACAAAAACTGAAACCGTGCAAAGGTCCTTCTCCTCACCCTTTACCCGCCCCTCCTCCAAACAGTGCTGACTCTACCTTAGTGATTTCATCCACGCTGGTAACCTAGGAGAAGCACCTAATATACCAAAAAAAGTGAGGGGGTAATCATGGCCCCAGGGCCTCAATGAGCCACACAGAACACTCAAATGTTTAGGATGCAGGGGGTGGACAGAGCACAGACCAGATGAAACTCTTATAAAGTCATTTTAACTAATAGTTTCAACATATTTCCTGACCCAACCTCCCACCAGAAAAGCCAACCAGAGGCCAAATTGTCAAAATTAGGTCTTTTCTTTCTCTTTTCCTGTTTATTCTCAAAGCACATAGATAGAAGTGGAAGAGAAACAGGGTCTGGCAATCCACAAACTGGATACTGGCCCTTAAAACACCACCAAATATCAAGAGTTGACTATATCCTACACAGTGAAATGGCTTTTTATAGGAAAGCACTGTCACTGACTTTGATATATCAAAACAACTTTTAATGATTAAACAAAAAAGAAGTTTTAAAATTTACTGTTCTATCACTGAATTTTAGGACCCTCTCTCAGCTCTACATTGGAATTTTTGTAGCATTTAAATAATCATTATTCCTATCAGTTCTCAATCTGATAGCTGAGGGTATCTTCAATCTTAAAAAACCAATTACCTCTACCCCCAAGGACAGCTATTGTTTTTCCTTCTGGTTCTTTCAAAATCTATGCTACTCATGAACGGAGTGCCAACGTTCAGGCTGCCTTGGTGAAGGGAACACAGACCTCTAGATCAGAAGAGTCAAAGGGACAGGGTGGGCCTGAAGCACCTGCCCTTTCTAACACAGCTCTAGAAACCTAGCTTTAGATGAAGAACCAGGAGAAAACCATGAAAGCACTAAGACTTCAAAAGAACCAAAATGAAAGCTTAGAGTGTGACTGTCTTTCAAAAGTTATATCCTATGTGTTGATCCAAAAATGAAAAGGATATGGGAGAAAAGATGAACTTTGAGTAAAAGCAACTTGATGGTGAATAAGGCTTGGTGGGCATACCTGATACCTGGCGGTCTGATTTTCAGAACTGGGATGTCAATACTGATGTAATAATCTAAATAAGAGAAACAGGAAGTAGAGGTAGAGGGATGGCACCACACTCTAGTAAAAGTATTTACAACACCCCTGAGCAGTCTGGTGATGAAGATGGTGGTGGGGGCACCACACTCTAGGACACAGGAGGTAGAGCCTGTGCTTAGTACCAGCCTCTCAGGGGACACCCGGCCAAATATTCTAGAACAAAAACTTAAATTCAAAACCATTAGAAATAATTTCTGTCTAACAAACAAACAGCTTAATCTACAAAGTAAAGAATACAATTTGAGGTAGATTCTCCTAAGTTTGTTATCTTATTTAGCTTGTTTCAAAGTCATCAGAAGCCTAAGGTGACCACAATGACATAGGATCCCCACAGTCAAGGGTCACTCAACACCAAATTACTGAATTTAACTCAATAATTTAGGGAAACCAGAAATTTATTGAGCCCCAACTGTAGAACACTAAAAATCTATAAAGTGAGCCTAAAACTTCTCGGTAGGGATAGAACGCCTTCATAAAGAATGGCTAAAAGATCTAAAAGTGAAGGCGATTTCATAAAAAGAGATTACTTGATTACAAATCAAATTTTGTAAAACAAACAAATAAATAAATAACCAACAGCAAAGAAAAAAAACAACAAAACCCTATGAATTAAAAAGAAAAGGCAGATTCACTAATTTAGCTAACTCTGAAAAGTCTTGAACTTTCTAAAATTTAATGTAGAAATTAGAAAGCAAGTATAGCCATGCGAACACAGCAACTAATAAAAGTGCACTAAAAAGATAAGCACACTGAAAAATCAGGTGACTACGTGGAGAAAACTAATATTATTAAAACAAAGAATAAAAGGAATTACTAGAAGGGAAAATTAAAAGGAATATGATGTTAAATGCTGGCTAAAAGGGCACAGGAATGATGATATAACGTTGTTCTTCAAGTGTTTTTTTAAAAGGGATTTACAATACTAGGAGGACAAAGACTATGGTTTTTGTTTTGTTTTTAGAGAAAACGAATGTTGTAATTAGGAACAACAGAACGAAATAAGAAAAAGATCCTGGCCAGATGTTAGGAAATTCTTAGGACCAAGCCCTCCCTCCCAGGGTTTGGGATCCCCACCTGAAATAAAAGGCAAGTTCATTTCATGATATGAAAACAAGAATAAAACACCCATTGGTATACAAGGGAAAAAATCGGACAAAAGCAGACGTGACCATTTCAGTAGCTGGGAAGGAAATTCCCTTTGCCCTGAAGGCTCTCGAGTTCTCTTCCTGAGCATTACTAGTTTGATGTACTCAGCTGCCAGGTGAGGTGAGCTGTCCCTTGACTCCAGAGCAAGGCTCCAGGATGAGGAAGGAAGTGTCAGTTACCTTGAGCTCCTGCAGCTGATCAGGCTCGTAGAGTTTGGGGGACAATGCCTGAGCCAGGAAGGCATCCAGCTCCTGACGACGCAGTATCCGTGCTCCAGGCCACTGCACCATATACCTGCAGGGTGGACAGAGAGGGCCCGCAATTAGGATGCAGCGGTCCCCAGGCACATGCATGACCTGGTGTTCGGGTGACATAAGCAAAGGAGGCTTCTACAGCTTTCTTACCCAGCTTTCCTATTTTCAGTGATGATGCCATTTACAAAACCCAATCATCACCTAGCCAATCATCATTCTAGAGTAATTGAAAATGACACTAAATTTATACATACTGCAAACTAGCTGGTTGGTAATTTTTGATATACTTCACTTTTGTGAAGTATTTAAATCCTGAAAACACATAATATGTACCAAATTTACATTATGATTTATCTATTTAATTAAAAGATACCCAGGAGGCAAACCTAGGTCTAAATAAGACAGATGAACCTCTTGATGAAGTGTCTCGTGAACCATCTGCACAAGAGGATCCAGCAGTGGCCGGTGAATGGACAGGGACGAAGTGGAAAGGAAGACCAGGACGAGAATTAAAACTGCAGTCTTCAGAATGCACGCCTACAGTCCCCGAGCACAGATTTACTGGGGGCTACCCTGATATGAGCAGCTGACGGGAAAGCAATTTCTAAATAGACAACTTCCATTTGCCTAAGAACCACCAGGTGTCCACATTACCTTTTTTCCAACCAATCCTCTTCCCCTTATTCACCTTGCAGTGCAGATCCCCGTTTGTGGTGAGAGCCTGAGGGGCTAACCACTAAGAACTTGGTCATAAGTCCTATTCAAGTCCAACAGTTTCTAATTCTCTGCATCCAGCAAACTTAAAGGATGACCTAATCAAGTTGCCAGCTGATCACTAAAAATAACTTCTGGTGATAGACCCCTATGTCATCTCTGCATGACACGCCTCACAAAGCTCTTTTTAATCCCATCTGCTGGGGAAGTTTTCTTGGGCTTAACATCCAAGTCAACAAAACGAGAATCACAGTTGGTGCAAAGCCCTATCTCTTTTTTATAACAATTAATATTCACCACAGGACCATGAACTAATGGGAGAAGGAAGAGGTTCCATCCAGTTCATTAAGAGAAATATTTTCAATAAAAATCCCAACACTGCTCACTAGGTGCCAGGCGTTGGTCTAATCATTTATATGCACTGGCTCCTCACATGGTCACAGAAACTCAGAGGAGGAACCATGACCGTCCCATCTGAGAGATGGAGAACTAGAAGCACAGAGCTTAGATACTTCATGGTAAAATCACACAGCCTTAGTAGGAAGTATATGAACTTCAAAGTAAAAGGTAGTAGATGTTAAATCTCTGTGGTATTTATATCTGATCAGATACATTTTTAAAAAAATATATATTTTATTGATTTTTTTACAGAGAGGAAGGGAGAGGGATAGAAAGTTAGAAACATCGATGAGAGAGAAACATCGATCAGCTGCCTCCTGCACACTCCCTACTGGGTATGTGCCTCCAACCAAGGTACATGCCCTTGACCGGAATCGAACCAGGGACCCTTCAATCCGCAGGCTGATGCTCTATCCATTGAGCCAAACCGGTCAGGGCTGATCAGATATACTTTTAAAGAACGATGTAAAAGTTTTATTTCATTAAACTGTCAATATTTGCAATGACAAAAATAACATCCTTTGCAACTGTTTGAGTGACACAAATATTAAATACAATGGTCTTATGAGCTTTAGTGAGGGAAATGTACAGAAAGTGGAAAGGAAGCCCAGAATGAGAATTAAAACTACAGTCTCCAGGATGAGTGCCTATAGTCTCCAGGAACACAGAAAAAGAAACAGCAAATATGGAGACAGTCCCTCCACTTTTCTCTGAAAAAACTACTGTGGAAAAGACTGTGTGCCAATACCCAATGTTCTTTGCCTAAGTATCCATGTTATACATCCCTTTTATTTTTTAAAACTTGTGGTAAAATACACAACATAAAATTTACCATTTTAACCATTTTTAAGTGGACAGTGCAGTGGTATTAAGTACATTTAGTGTTGTGGGACCCTCCCCACCACCTACCCCCACAACTCCTTTCACCTACAAACCTATGAAACACGAACTCCACCACTCCCTAGCCCTTGGCTTGATGTTACTTTAAAAATTATTAATCAGGAAAAAAATATCTTGGGGGCAGGTTGGTTTTCTCAAGATCTTTCCTGGTTTTCCTGTCTGCAAAGACTCCCAGAATTCAGATTAGCTGCAGCAACAAATAGTCTTTTTGGTTAGAATATCTGCTATTTCCTCCATTTGGCTTCCTCTTACATTTTGACAGAGTTACCATTGACTTCTTTCTTGCTGGGAGTCCTGGGAAAGCCTTTCTGGATGCAGAAGAGTATAAAATGGACATAAAGATGTGCAGCTACATAAACAAATAGCTTACCACCCCCCAGGATGGCACAAATGGCAACCCTGGCAGCAGCTAGCACCTGCACCCTCCGTCATCTATGTCCACACTTCTCCGAGCTGCGCACTGACAGTGTGCTCAGCCCCTTTACGTCGCTCAGTTTTCTCTGGACACTCTTTTCCACACCTTCTCCTAGGGTCTCAAGTTTCCTAGCATGGAGGTATGAGGGTATCTGTGGCTCCCTTTTCTCACCCTCCTCTCACTGCCCTTTAGAAGTGTTGAGTGCCAGGGCAGAAAGGGGGAGCTGGACCCTGCCTGTGCTCCTCAAATGTTGGAACAGGCTCCACTGGTTCTGTTTGGGGTTCAAGACCTCCATATCCTATTTTGGTTATTGATTTAGATTCTTTTAAGACATAACCCAGTCTGTCCGCTCAGGAGAACGTGAGCTCTCTTGGGTCAGGACCTCATCTATTTTTCTGGGCTGCACCCCACGAAAGGTCATCTGTTCTGTTCTGAACACTTGCTTCACCCTCATGCTGAACTTCTGCTCAAACACTGGCCCCTCCTGGTCTCTGTTACAAGGATTCTAGGGATTTGCCTGCTCTTCTCCCCCATCCTCCAGAGTGCTGTCCTAACATCACATTGGACATATGTAACACGTGGATGCTGACACTAGTGAAAGTATCAAGGACATCACCACCGCCCTGATAGGGTGTGCCTGCCCCAGAGGCAGAAATGGATTCTACCCTAAAGGAACATGGACAAACCTAGACTGAGAAGCAGCCTCCCCAGAGGTTGACAAAGTGCAGCTGGGGGCTGCCACCTGTGTGTCAACACTGTTTCCACTTGTTCATGTGCGTCTAAGGTGACTGACTGTCCGCAGACCCCGGGTCTGCAGAAAACCAGGGCTCACTCTTCAGAAACGTCTCTGCATCAACCCAGAGGAAGACAAGAAGCAGTCGTGACTGGAGGAGACATGACAACTGAATGCCAGCATGAGCCAAGATTTTCTGTTGCTAATAGATGCTATTAGAACAAATGGCAAAATGTGAGTGAGATCGGTACGGAAGATGTGCCAGTATTATTTTTCTAATTTTGATAATGTCCTCGTTTTTTAGGAAACACAAACTGAAGAGCTTAAGATAAAGGGACATCATGCCCACAATTTACATTCAAGGGACTAAGGACAAACACAGAGAGGAGCAAAAAGCAACTGCAGTAGAACATTAGTGTGTGGGGAACCTGGTAAAGGACAGCGACGAGCTCTTTGTATTCATCTCACAATTTCTTCTAGTTAGAAATTATGGGGGGAAAAAAGATCAAAGAAAGGAAAGAAGTCTTTGTGGATGACAGCCTGGCCTTGGGATCACTGACCTTTGTCCCACTCCAGCTATCAAGGCCAAGGGTCACGCCACAGGGACTCTCACCTTGTCCAGGATGCAGGCTTTGCCTTCTCCCTGCCCGCAGCTGCATGCCCCCAGAGAAGGACCACTGGGCTGTCAGCCTGAGCCCACAGCCAGTTCTCAAGCGGCTCTTACTACTCGTCCTGTTACCAACCCTATTACTTGTCTTTGTCCAGCACCCCTTCCAACCCTCCCCCCCACTCTTTACCCCAAGGCTTCAGACCTACTACTCAGCCCATCCCCATGTTATTCGCAGGTTATACCCACTGACCAAATAGAGGCCATGCAGGGCAGCCTCCTTCAGCTACTGTCCTGGGGCCTCAAATGCAGAAGGTAGAACGGATTCTCTTAGTGGAGTGGACCAACCCATTTATGGTGCCCTCGGCCCTGGGACTTGTCCCGAGAGACACCATCCCTCATCTAACACGCTGCTCCTCCTTAGGACCTGTAACAGTCTTCCCAAGCGAGAAACCCCCTGGTCCCAGGCACCCACTCCACACACAACAGTCTCTTCACCTCAAGCACATCAGCTGGCTTCTGCCCGAGTACGGGGTCTGCACTGCACTCACTGTAGCTTCTGGATGCCACACACGAACAGACGCAGAGGTTCGTTCAGACCCGAGATTATTAGTTACATTTATAAACCTCTTCAAGGTCTAAAATAAGTACTTTTTAAATAAACAACAACATACACACAAAAACCACATAAACACTGTCTTAAAAGCAGGGACCAGGACAGTCCTGAAACCTAGGAAGACTCTATGAAGGCCTTTTCTGGAGTAACGGCAGATGAAGGTCCACGAGGACCAATCACATGAAGAGAAGAGAGGTCCGAGCATCCAGTGACCCACGTGGCTTGAATGCACAACAGACAAGACACAAAGCACCACCACATTAACGACATGAATGCTGCACTCCCAGCACCAGCAGCTAACCCTTCGCTAATGCATGGCCACTGTGTTCAAGGGCAGCCCCATGAGCCTGGCCCAGCAGGCTTTTCAGGTCAAGTATATGGTGGGCAGTAGGTTACCCCACTAGACTTAAAGGCCATACATCATTTTAAACTTCAAAGAGAGGAATACAAACTAACCAAGCTCATTATTGCTAATTTGATTTTAGGCCACTCTTAATCTTAAATTTTTGGCTAATTCATATAAGGTGATTTTTACTGATAAAAACCAGTCTATAAATAAACTTACCATCGGAGGAAACCAGGGATTCAAAAACCAAATAAAGAAATGGTCTTTCTCACTAGTTCATTCTCATTGGAGATAAAGATAAGAAACTGCTCATTTTAGTCAACCTCAATTTAATTAGGGAAAGGCTTCTAAGTAAGTTACTGGCCTTAAAGTCTGAATATAAGAAACTTTAGGAAATAAACACCCGACTAAAGCTCTGTCCCCTGTCAGCAGTCAAGCAGGTGCGACCCAGTAGGGGGATCAGGAGCTGGAGGAGGAGGAGCCAGCTCAGGGGCAGGACACATGGGGCTAACACAGGTTAGGGCTTGGAGGGCAGCTGTGCCCCAGGCTTTCACTGTCTGTCTCTCTCAGCGTCAGAGGCCACACACCTAGGGAGAGAAAACTGAAGTGGGCAGGCTGGAGGTGCCAAACAGAAATCCACAAGCCTGTGGATGTCTGTGTGTCTGTAAACAGACAAGGAGGACAAGAGATCCAATACCATCCCCACCAACAACAACCAGGGCACCTCTGCAGAGAAGTCAGGAACGGCTCATAAAATGACAAAGACAACTGTGGAGGGCAGCCTGACAAGGCCCCTACGGTCCAGTAGGTGACAACAAAGCACCAAATTAAAAGATGGTGGCAATGGACTAGAAGCCACTGAAGACAGAAACCAAGAGTCACTGAATGATTAGTTTCAAAGTGCCTCCCGTGAAATACGTATCAGTTACAAACGGAATAGAACCTGTCTGGAAATGTCCCGCAGACACCCCTTCGTCACGTCCAGAGTGCACACGGACAGCCTGCACGGGACCAGGAGTAGCAGAGGGAGAGCTACTCTGCCCTCTGGAAACCAACAGGCTTCACAAAGAGAGGGTCTGAAATGAAGATAGAAATAAAGCGCAGATGCTGATTGAGTACAATGGCTATATTGTGACTATACAGGAAAGTGTCCTAGTTTGTTAGAAAAATCACACTCAGGTAGTATCTGGGTTAAAAAGAAAAAAATGCTCTTGGAACTTTCCCTGAGTTTTAAATTGGTTAAAAGAAAAACATACTAAAAAACTAACAAACCTGATTCAGGTATGCACGCCAACTCACATTAATGCCAAACAGTGTCTACACGGGCATTTGTGGCCCATCAACCGAGAGGACCTAGAACCACACAGTGCCCAGATCTGGGTTTTCAACTGCTCTCTCCAAGGAGGAGCTGACCCCTTAGAGGCAGGTTCCAGAGCAGGGAAGATGCGCATGAGCCTAGGCATCATGTGGTACCACAAAAAGCAAGAACATGCCAGGGTTACAAAGGACACTGTAGCTCAATGAATGAACTCCCAAGGCCCGAGTAATCAAATAAACAAGGACACTACATCAGTTATAATTCTAGGAATAAACTGGATAACCCCAAGTCCATACTGATACATATGGTTAAACAAATGAGCAGAAAGAAGAGACACATTTTCCTTATAGAACAATCCCAAATAATCTCCTATATAATAAAAGCCAAATATGCAAATCAACCAAATTGAGGAACAACCAGTTGCTATAATGTGCACTGACCACCAGGGGGCAGACGCTCAACTCAGGAGCTGCCCCCAGACTACAGGCCCCAGGCCAGCCAAGGCAGGTGCCAGCAGGGGGCCCCTGATCGCCCCGCCAGTCGCCCCGCAAAGGGAGGCGACCAGCAGTGGTAGTGGGGGAAGGGTCAGTGAGCAGGTGGCGCCAGGCTGGCCAAGACGGGTGCCCCCCGATCTCCCCGCCAGTCGCCCCACAGATCGGCCCTGATCACTGGCCAGGCCTAGGGACCCTACCCATACACAAATTTCAAGCACCGGGCTTCTATTATAATACAACCTTCCCTGATTGCCTTCAAAATCTTTAATATTTAAAAACTAAATTGTTTAAAATCATTATATTTACACTAGAGGCCCGGTGCACAGATTTGTGCACATTGAAAGGAAATTAATTAGAAGGTGGCCAGTGGGGCGGGACTGGGCAAGGCAGGCTGGACACACCCTAGAGCCAACCTCTCACCATTCCTCCCTGGCTGGCAGCACCTGGGACAGTGCCGGGGCTCGAAAGGCATCTGTGGAGTTAGCAGGGTCCCACTGGCAGATGGGGGTCCCTCTGCCTGGCCTGCAGGGATTGGGCCAAAACTATAAGTCTGATATCCCCCAAGGGATCTCAGAGTGCGAGAGGGCACTCTACAAAGTTGCTGTCACAAACAGCTCCTGCATTGAGCATCTGCCCTCTGGTGGTCAGTGCACATCATAGCTACCGGCCATCAGCCAGTTGGCTGGTCCCTTAGGCCTTTATATATAGAGACTAGAGGCCCTGCACTCGGGGGGTGGGGAGGGGAGGGTCCCTCCGCCCTGCCTGTGCCTTCTTGCAGTCTGGGACCCCTCGGGGGATGTCCACCTGCTGGCTTAGGCCCGCTCCTAAGCTGGCAGTCAGACATCCCTCTGGCAGCCCAGGAGCCCTCAGGGGATGTCCAACTGCCGGCGGGGAGCAGGCTCCCACCACCACCGCTGTGCTGGCAGCCATCAGCCTGGCTTGTGGCTGAGCAGAGCTCTCCCTGTGGGAGCACACAGACCACCAGGGGGCATCTCCTGAATTGAGCGTCTGCCCCTTGCTGGTCAGTGTATGTCATTGTAACCAGTCAGTCCCAGTCATTCTGCTGTTAGGGTCAATTTGCATATTACCCTTTTTTAAAAATATATGTATTTTATTGATTTTTTACAGAGAAGAAGGGTGAGGGATAGAGAGTTAGAAACATCAATGAGAGAGAGAGACATCAATCAGCTGCCTCCTGCACACTCCCTACTAGGTATGTGCCCGCAACCAAGGTACATACCCTTGACCGGAACTGAACCTGGAACCCTTGAGTCTGCAGGCCGACGCTCTATCCACTGAGCCACACCAGTCAAGGCATGCATATTACCCCTTTATTACATAGGATAGAGGCCTGGTGAATGGGTAGGGGCTTGCTGGTTTGCCCTGAAGGGTGTCCTGGATGAGGGTGGGGGTCCCGCTGGGGTGCCTGGCCAGCCTGGGTGAGGGGCTGATGGCTGTTTGCAGGCTGGTCACACCCCCTTCAGGTTGGGGGTCCCCACGGGGGTGCCTGGCCAGCCTGGGTGAGGGGCTGATGGCTGTTTGCAGGCTGATCAAGCCCCACAGTGGGGACCCTCAGCCCATGGGAGTGGCCAGTCTGGGTGAGGGGCTGAGGGCCATTTTCAGGCTAGCATGGCCACTGGCTGGAAGCAGGTATCTGGGATTTATTTAACTTCTATAATTGAAACTTTCTTGTCTTGGTCCCACTCGAAGCCTGGGTTGCCCCTAGAAACCCATGTTCCCAGCCCCTCCTTGAGCAGAGGCCAGGCCAGCTGGAAGCAGGTATCTGGCATTTATTTATCTTCTATAATTGAAACTTTGTAGCCTTGAGCAGAGCTCAAGGCCGGCCAGGGCAGGCGGGAAGCTTGGCTTCCTCCATTGCCGGGGGCAAGCAAGCCTCCTGCTCACTCCAGCTCCGTGGCTGCCACCATCTTTGTGACGGACTGATGGAATGTGGAACAAGGGTGTGACGATTAATTTGCATATTACTCTTTTATTAGATAGGATAAAGCACGTGTTCACCAAATATACCTATTCTGTAAACATATTATACAGTGGGGCCTTGACTTACGAGTGTCCCAAATAACGAGTTTTTCAAGATACAAGCTGTCTCTCAGCCGATTTTTTGCTTTGAGTTGCGAGCTAAAATTCGGGTTACGAGCCAGCTTCAGATACCCCACCGCTAGTTGGCGCAGCGAACGTCACAGTGAACGCCGCAACATCAGCCCAGCATCACGTGTCTCACTCGATCATTTTTTGATTTGACATATGAGTAATTTGAGTTACGAGCTCTGTCACAGAATGAATTAAACTCGTAAGTCAAGGCCCCACTGTACAACATAAATTCAAATCCACATCGCATTTACATGGCCTATATTTCTGTAGGTTGGCGCAGCGAACGTCACAGTGAACGCCGCAACATCAGCCCAGCATCACGTGTCTCACTCGATCATTTTTTGATTTGACATATGAGTAATTTGAGTTACGAGCTCTGTCACAGAATGAATTAAACTCGTAAGTCAAGGCCCCACTGTACAACATAAATTCAAATCCACATTGCATTTATATGGCCTATATTTCTGTAGTTATATGTAAATATGAGATGTGGATGAATTTCAACAGATAACCCAGTTCACCTAGAATAAAATCCACGCCTCCCCCCTCTACTTCATACACAGGTCTCTGAGAGGCATTGTACAATCACCTGCTGGAGGACATGCAGCTGCCAGAGCAGCCGTACCACACCTACCGTAGGACACAGCACAGCACCGTGAGATGAGTGGGCACGCTGGCTGGGTTGAGCATGGCTGGAGTGTCTGACCTCATGCAGGCCAGGAAGGCCCTCATCCTGCGGTTCTTGTCCTCCACTGCCTTCCCCAGCCAGAGCCTCTTCAGGTTGGGGCAGGTCCACTCCCTGAAGGCAAGAGCTTCCACCAGTTCTGGAGTTTGCGGAGATTTCCCTTTGTAAGCTGCCCACTCCTTAATGATCACTGGTGAAACCGCTAGAAGGAAATCAGAGGAGAAGCATTTATGCCCCGTCTCAGCTCCTTTAAGCCTAACAAAAGTAAACTGCTCTAGTAGTGACAGCCTGAAGATGTTACCTCTCATGTAACAATACATCCTCTAGTTAGCAAGCCACTAGTCATCAGTTCACATGTCTAAGACATTTGTTGTTACTCTATGTACTTTAATCCTTCATTTACATTTTCAGTGAAGCCACCAATAAATTTCTTCTCAATCAAATCATGACTTGATTTCCCCATATAACTATAATATATATAAATTTAAAATGTTAGTCAAAATTTGTTTTAATATAAAAATCCACTAATAGTTTTATTAATAACAACTGGCATAATTCACAGAAGTATGTAATTATCATGGAAGTCCACAGAAAATCCAAGTTAGATAGCTAATCTTTTTCTACATAGATAAATACTTCTACTAATTAGATTTGAGAAAGAATTTACAATTGGTAGCCACTTTACTTAAGGACCTCTTACTTTAACAAAGATAACAAAATGTTAAAGGATTAGCAAGAGCAAACTACCATGCAGTGAGACCCTGAAAGCTGAGTAAGGCTGCAAGCAGAAGCAATAGTTCATGTTAAGAAATCCAAGGTGACACCAGTATGCAGTAATTCTATTCAGCAAGACTAAAGACAAAGTGTAAAATGCTCCATTTTCACTCCAAAAAAAGCAAGACGTTCTAAGTTGATATAACACAAAACAATGACTTTTATCCGCAGTTGTTTTACCACTATTAATGTCATTAATTCTTAAAACACACAAATATGTACATTCTTCCACATAATTTCCAAGTAAAGGAAAGGAAAACTATGGCGGGAATACAATGAAGACAAGACCTACTGCAGAGCAATGTGTTATGACTTAATCAATGGTAAAGTTTGAGTGTGCATTTTGTAAGGAACATTAAGTATCAGAACTAAAGCAGAGCCCAGTGAGCTGTGCAGCGGCCAACATGGAAGCCAGGACGGCACTATGATTCTATCTAATGAGATCTTTCACACCTCAATTCTTTCCAAGTAACAGTACCCCACCGTGGCTCATTTTCCCTAAAGTAATGCTTGCAGCAGCTGAGAGACCAAGAAATCCAAATCCTGATAAAGTTAAATAATTAACAGGTCATCTCTAGCTCCATACCAAGTCTAAACAGAGTAAGGCGAGAAAGAATCTTGTCAGAGGTCAGGAAGAGCACCAGGAGTCTGGTACTTGGACACACGCACTGAGTGAGCACCGGGAAAGCAAGCTGAGCACATTCGCCCCAGGCAGCCACGTGGAGGCCATGCTGCAGAGAAGTGCTGGGCCACACCCTGAACAGAGGTGCAAGTCAAGGTAGTTCCAGAAAATTTTCCTCTTATAAAAGAGTTACTGTTTTGTCCCATTCATTTACATTTTAATATCTTCATGTTTAAATGTTAAAAGAAAACTTAAAATGCTTATTTTAAAGTCCATCAAGTCAAAACAGGGATACACATGTATTAAAGTATATGCATTTTTGTGTTCATCAATATTTTTAGGTTCCAGACACAGACCCAGTAAGCTCCAGCATCCAACAGACCCTGTCCTCAGACTCACAATCTAGCCACCCCTTCCCCGCAGTCCTGCAATATCCCACAAGCAGAATGTGGCCCTATAAAATAAGCCATTCACCAGTTTCTATTAGGTTACACCACAAAATTCATTTTCATACCAAAAAAGAATTAAATGCACAAATCTATTTTTATTCCTAAGTAATACCTTCATTTTGGTGGCAAAAATTTATTTAAAGGAATTGATTAGATTGTATCTATGGTTGTACAACTAGTTAATTTGGCTCTCACCCCTCCCCCAAAACACATACGCACGCAAAGTATGAATTTCCTAAATCTTAAAAACCTTGGAATATAGTGCCAGAAGTCTCCTTTGAGTTTCTCAAGAGGCATCCATACTAAACCTATCTTCATTCATTCACTTCTTTCCCTTTCGTAAGCTTTGCTCTTGTCTCTCTTTATTAATTTTTTAGCATCATTTTATTATTTTATGTCGTTTTCATTCTAGAAGTGAATTTTGGTGGAGGATTTTCATTCTTACATTCAGAATGCTTACACCTCTACCTACTTTATGTCCCAAGTCCCACATCAAAGGTAAGTGGAGGTTGGAGATGCCTCTTACAAGTGGCTGTTCCCCTTGAGGCTTCTCTGCAGTTGCCCTGGACAGCTGTCCACACTAGCTCTGAGGGACCGAAGTCTGCCTGCATTTCCCTGGCATGAAGCTGTGTGCTCACATCCCACACCCCTCGCAGTGGCTAAAGATGGGCCTCTCTACACACTAGCACCCAGGACCGTGGCTGATGCTTGTGAAAGGTCTGACCAATCCTCGCGGGGACATGTAGTCAGTGCCCCTCAGGAACACAGGATGGGGCGGGGGAGACTGCAGCTGTGAAGAAGGTATCAGATGTATTAATAATGTCCTCTCATCCTTCTATGCATTTTTGTTGCCTAGCTGCACTATTCATGACAAGAATGGCTCAAATCTAATTTCGGAAATACATGTCTTTATCAGACAAAATAAATGTGCAATAACACAAAGCTTTGTTCCAAAGCAAAGCTGTCCCTGGCTTGCTTTATTTTTAACACGTGTGTATCTGTTTTTAAACAACTCAACATTTAGAGATCTTTTGTGTATATCACCACTTAATAGCTGTGGAACCTTTGGCCAATTACTGGACAGGGCCAAAACGTGGGTGAGACAGGTGAGGCACCCAGGGTTGGGGAACCAACTTCCATGTGCCCATGTGAGAATGCGGGTTTTCTTAAATTCTGAGCTGGGCCTCTCACCAACTTCCCTGCCACCCCACCCTCAATCCTGGAACCAGGAATGACAAAAGGGCCAATGAGTCACTCTGCAACAAGACCCCAAAGAAGAAACACAAGGGCACCTTACACCCTTGTTATGTGGTAATAACTGGCTCAGTACATTAGATTAACTAACGAAGATTGGTATTTTATAGATTAATGAATTCCAAGGAACATCCCATTTTGGGGTTGACATGTGGTAGCCTCTGCTTTCTAAAATGCCAACACCGGGTGGCTGGCACACACAGCACCTCCTCCCCTCTGGCTCCTGGCCTCTTCCTGAGGCACTGCTGTTCAGGAGGGAGGGCAGCTCACAGAAACAAGCAGATGCAAAGGGGCCAGCTAACAAGTCATCTGGGCTCTTATCATTTCTACAAAACCACTGGGTATGCAGGGATCCTCTGGATGGAACTGGGCAATGGATTTCAAGAACACCCTGAGCACATTCTGGGCCTTAGCCAAGAGCACTGTGGTGTGATGGTGACACTTTAGAAAGACAGGTTCATGCTGCCTTGTTAAAGCAGAACAGTTGGCTGATCCAGCTGCTGGCCATGAAAAATCTTATGTCATCGTAAACAAAACTTCATCTTGTCTTCACTACTGACATAAAAGCGGACAATTGCAAGAAGTAGGCTATGTAAAAAACAATGTTAGATCATCTTTCTTACCTTACACTAAATCAAATTTTTACATTCGAAACAATTCGTCTTCTTGCCACCAGAAGCTAAATTTATAATGTACTTTCATTATGTAAAGTACCTCTTCCAAATACAATTTCAGTAGATAACACACTGTTATACTTCACCTCTTAGTAAATGTTTACCTCCAGACATCAGTCATCCTCTACCTTGGAAAATCTGTTATGATGCTGATTTTGAGATCCATTCCAGACCAGAAATAACGAACATGTTCCATTTTGTAAGCCAATTCCAGCTGACTTGTAGGAGCTGCCTATAGGGCAACATAACGAAGTACGTCTCTAAACTCAGTGCCAGGGCACTGTGACCAACACCAGTGCCGGCTGGGGGCTAAGGAGTGACAGTCTGGCCTGTACACAAAGTGGTTACAGGTGAGAGAAAAAGGAGGGGACAGAGGACTTCCAAGACTTCGACCACCTGGATCTTCGGTCTGTGTCTGTGTGTGCATGTGTGCACACATGGGTGTGTCTGTGCATGCTTTGTGTATTTGGGGTGGAGTCTTTTACTTGCTGAGCTTTCCTGGGGTTATGGTAAAAAAGCCACACCACACAAAGAAATAAAAAACAAACTCCAGTTCCTTCATATCAGGGCAGAAACAAAAACATCGGTTCAATGACAGCTTAGCTCCTTTCCTCCTACTGGGAAAAGCGCCGGTTAACTTCCGCAGTCGGTACACAGGTGGAGGTCCAGATGGCTCTACATCTCCTTATGCTGACAACACCTCTGTGCACACACCTCCATGACTCTCAGGGGTAAAAGACTGATTTTTTCCCTTTAAGTTTTCTACGTCTGAAGCTAAGGGCTGCCCTCTGTCCATAAAAATATACATGTACAGTAGACCACCGGGTACAGGGACAAACATGGTGTTTGAGACACATAGTAAATGCTATTCTAGTCTTTCCTTTCCCTAGTAATATCATTCCTAGTATATTATAAACTCAAGTTCAAGGGCTCTGACGTAGATATAATCCAAGAGTGACCTCTGAGCCAGGCCGCCTTCCTATGTCTCTGGAGCGCGGCTGTTCACAGTTCTGAGAGGAAGAGGCAGTTCGCTAATGCTAATTCTAGAAAGCTTTGTGGAATAAAGAAATTCAGATGAACAGATATAAGCAATCTTCATATATATTTTAAAAAGTACACTGATAGTGGTCATATTGAAGTACTGTTTGTAATACAATCCACAGTGGACAAATTTAATTATTTTTAACAGCAGTCTCAATTATTTGACACAAAATTTTCAAAGCAAAAAAAAGGAAAAACCAATGTTCTTTTTGGCTTTTCTTGATAGTTTAAAAAGTAAAGAATAAATACGGAGAAATTTGTATTCAAGTACTCATACTTGAACTTGCTTCCTATTAATATAAACTCACCTCATGTTTATAATTTATGTCCACCTACTGTCTACAAGTCTGTTTCTTTTACTTACTTAATTTTGAGGTACTGAGGAGACTTACTACAAACAAAAAGGTCAGTTTTATAGAGGACAATAACTTTAACACGTGCAACTCCCTGAGCTTTATTTCCTGATTTTTAATTCTTCTACGATAGCTGAGGCAACTCACTGCCCTGCTGTCTTTTTATTTATTTTATGTTTTAATTGATTTTTTAGAGAGAGCAGAAGGGAGAGGGAATAGAAAATCAGTGATGAGAGAGAATCATCCATTGGCTGCCTCCTGCACACCCCCTATACTGGGAATTAAGCCAGCAATCCAGGTATGTGCCCTGATGGGAATCAAACCAGTGACCTTGTTTCATGAGTGGATGCTCAACCACTGAGCAACACTTGCCGAGCTGTCCTACCATCTTTTTAGAGCCTGAGCCCTTTCTTCTGGTCCCTTCCATTCACCCTTGGGGAGCATGCTAGGAACCCGAGCCCAGAGGCTGAGTAGTGCCCCTAGGAAACAGAGCCACAGGGCAGCAAAGGCCAGAGCAGGGCAGGAACATGTCTTAGAAGCAGCTCCCTCACCTGATTTCACATACAAAAGGCCAGTAGGCCAGGGCTGGCTGAGACCGTACCTGTCTCCAGACAGCCTTTATTCTAGCAGCTCTAGAAGCAGTTTCCTGGTCCCAAATCCTCCACTGCCACCATACAGCTGCCACCTCCAGCTGTCACTGCCACCACCCAGCACATGTGGCCAAATCTGCTTGTGTGGGGTCAGGAGTGTTTTGCTGATTGTACATAAACTACGTTAGCCATATTAATGACTTTAAAGTGAAACATTGATAAATCACACAAAAATTCATCATAGATTATGATCAATTAATCATAAGGACATATGTCTTAAAGTAAGAGTTAAATATTTTTAAACAACCCTTCAGACTCAATACGCCCTTTAACGAATTCTTTCTGATGACAACCCTCCATGGAAACGCCTGTCACAGTGGCCACACAGCACATGCACCTGCATGAACAGCGTTCTGTGCTGTATTAGATCAAAGCCCTCAATTTCAAAAGTGGCTGCATCCCCCACGTGAGTAGGCAGATTCACTGGAACCCACATAGCATGGTTTTGGCCACCAGACACCAAAGTGGACGGCAGAGCCAGCAGGTATTTGAGGAGCATATCTGTCCCCAGACCCCATGGGGCACTTTTACATGGTTTATGAATCTTCTGCAAAGTCCCACTGACTTCCTTTCACCCAAGAATGATCACAGGTAAAACAAGATTTTAACAGACTCATCTTTGAAATCTTGTCAACCAAGAACTCCCCAGAAACCATTCAAGGTCAACCTCTTTCAGCACAACCAGACACTGTCATTTTCCCCTCTCATCCAGAGTGCCAAGAAGCTTACAGCATTTTCTCCTTAAGAACATGAAATGTGTAGTCACTTAGCTGTTCCAGGCATGGACACCTAAAGCTGTGGCATCATCAGAATCAGTGTTTAGAGCCAGCTGGAACCTAATGAAGAGTCCTAGGAAGCAATCTTAACACTGCTAAAGAGGACAGAGAGTTGCAGAGTGCACAGAAGATTCCACGGACAAAATTCAACCACGTGGAGATGTGCCGTTCTAGTTATGAGATTGGTGGATGTGTATTACTATATATAAGCCTTTTCTGCAGGCTGTTTTCCCCTTATTAACATAACGAATGCACGAAAGAAATTCAATGTTATCAGCTCCACCAAAAGACCACAATTCTAAAGCCACTTGTGAATGTTTCACTCACCAAACTTATAAGCTAAAAGGTCTCTCAACTTGGAAATTCACAGGTCAAATTTACACATCTTTCCAGAGGTAAATTTTTATTTGTAAAAGCACTTTAATAATACCTTTCTCTAGATAACATTCAAGTTCCGGAGGCTAATTCAGCTTTGTCTAGAGAGGGGGCATTGAAACCAGCCTTTCTTTCCCATTTCAAGGTTTCCTCTCTGCCACAGTCCCTATCCTTTTTTTCCCAAACTTCAGTGGCTCCTCCTTGCCCACAGAAAAGTCAAAACCCACGTTCCTAAGTCACCTGAGCAGAAAACACTGCACTGTGTTTAGCTGACCTTTGCCAGACCCTTCGTGACTATGCATTGTCCACAGGAGCGTCGTTCTCAATACCCTACACTTCGGGTCTCCATTCCAACAAACCCTGTATTTGCATCAGTTACTCATTCACTTTTTTACTGCTGCTGGACACTCCCCAAGGAGAGGGACACACGGCATTAACACACATATATCCAATGTGCCATTTAAGAAGTATTAAATGTTGAACTACACTTGGCCATTTGGTGCCTCGGCCCTTCTGTGATAGAGGAACACCCCATTCCAGTGTCACCCCTAAGTCCAGGCCATTTTCCTTGTAACAGCTGGCTCCCTTTCCCAAACCAAACCAGACATATTTCAGTCCAGTTATTGCCTTCAAGAAAGGTAGCCCGAGTACCCCACTCCCCCTTCCCAACTAACCCTAACAGCACTCCTCCTTCTATTCTCTTTGCTAAATTCATCTTCTCCCCCCACTCAGTACTTCCCATTGGCCAAAAGTGACACAACAACAACAAACGACTCTACATCCTGCACTTAAAAACAAATCAGAGGAGCGGGGTGGGGGTGGTACGGAGAAGGAAAGGAAAGAGAGATGCCTACTGAGTTGTCTCTGAAGCCAAGGCCTCTTCCACTCATCTCAGCCATGTCTGAAGAGTGTCTGGCGTGCCTGCCTCTTCCTTTCCTTTGCATCCCCCGGTGCCTCTCCCACTCGATCTAGAGTCTCACGGAGCCCATCCGAGACTTCCCAAGCGTATCACCCATCTCCCTTCATCTCTGATCACTCCATTCCAAGGCCCTCCTGCCCCAGCTAGAGAGCTGGCCTGCTGCCGGCAAGCTGACCCTGGCATTTCTCTGTGAGATAGTGCTGAGCCCTGCGGTGTGGTCTACACACTCAGCCCTTCACTACAAACTGCCTCTCTCTTGCTTATGCTCAGAGGATGCCAGTCCATTAGTGAATATCTACCCCTGCCCTTTGCTTCCCCTACTGTCTGCTAACAGGACAGCCTCTCCCAGGCCAGCAGGACACCTGCAACACCAGGTACAAAAGAACTGACGAGGAGGGAGGGAGCATGCTGCATGTTGCTAGCTGTGCATTCCAGTATTTTTAAACTGCAGACCTGTAGCACGGCAGAAGAGATTAAGACTCATTTCCTGAGAGTACCTGCAGCTCACTGCGACACAGAACTTCCTGAACTGGAGGGCAAGGACAAAGCAGATGCAAAGGACTCACGCTGCCCACTGCTGAGGGTGTGAACGGAGCACACCACCCACATTCAGGCTGCTGTGAACACTGCAAAGGGGAGCTGCCCTGGAATTCACCTGAGGGACCCCAGGTTGAGATCACTGAAAACGGCTGAGAATTCTGTTGTATAAAGAACTGTGTTCCTGGAACACACAAATAAAAATAAGAATAGCCTTTCACCATGAAAACCAAAATGGTGATACAGTGCTGAGGACATGGCAGGAAGTCCTGCATGGTTCTGTGTAGCACATGCATTCTAGGCCCAGCAAAGAACCAAAGGGGGAGGGAAGGGCTTCACAGCAGAGCAGGTGGCCTGGGTAGGCCAGCACGGAAAACTGAACAATCCTGTGCAAAGTAAGAAAGGTCCTAATTTTCTGGGCATATGAATCATGATGCAAGGAAAAGTGAGAGTATGTACAAGGTGAGAAAATGTACATCAGGAGCATCCTGGGCCTCACAAAGAGTGCCCGCTGACAAGCTGGCCCTGACCGAGGCAGCTAAGGGCGGCCCCTTTGGGGCCTGCACCACCTTTTCCAGCTACAGTCGCACAAACAGCCCAGCACCACTCTCAGCACAGCTGTCCTCAAGCAGGGGTAGTGATAGCCAGATGCTTCATTTTAAAGGCTTACAGAAATCATAACTTTGTCATAGTAAAAAGGACAAGAATCTATGGACCTGAGTTTTCAGCATTGCTAGAATCTCTGTGGTTAAATTCCAAAGGTAAGCCCCACTTGTACACCCGTCCCTGAGGGGATCAGCTGCACCCATCCCCCAGGTCTGCACTGACCTGGCCCCATGCAGGTGATCTGTCACTACTTCTCCTTAGTAGGTGGACAAGACTGTAGTCTACAACTTCACAGTTCATAATATTCTTATTTCAGACTATAAATTTTGGAAAACTTTTCTATATTGCCTACTAAATATACAATGACTTTTATATTTGCTATTAGTAGATAATATTACCTAGAACAAAAAGGCACTTTTACTAGAAGATGGAAACCGCTTTGACCTCAATGTTTGCCAATGTTTGAAATAATACTTTTTGTCTTTGTACTTCTCCCTCCACCCCAGAGTGGATCAGCTGGGGTCTGAGGGAAACCATCACACACGTGCCCTTTGGCATCGGGGCTACACCAACCACACAAAGCGGTGAGCGCACAGCTGGTGGGGCCTCTCAGGAGCACTGACCCCTGCAGAGCAGACGCTGCCGTCACCCTGCCTGGGACATGCCACCCACAGCAGGACGGTGACTGTCAGGGCCATTTGCAGATCAGTTTAAGGCATAACCTACAGTTTTAGCATTTTACCAGATAACCACTATTACTGAGATGTTACTGAGAGAAAAAGCTCGCGGTTGTCTCCTTTCCTAAGAGCCCAAATGAAGCCCACCTTCGCTGCGAGGGGGCACTCAGGGTGATCTCAGTCATGATTCTTCTAAGGCTTTAGAAAATGCACATGAGAATATGAGGAACCGAGGAAAACAAACAATGGATTTTACAGTACATACATTCTGGTGGAAGTCTGTTCTTTCTAAAAGCAAGTCTCTCAGTTTTCTTTCTGCTTTCTGCCAAGCTAAACAGGACTCCGTAAACATACTGACGAACTGGCCTATAGAGCAGGGCGGCGGGAGGCAGGTCTTTGCTGGCTTCATCTTCAATAGAAACAGCAATTTTGATTTCACCCTTTGCATGGAAGAAAGCAGAATAATATTGCACATTTTTCATGTTGAATTTACAATAAACTCAAAGAAATACACTGTATTATCTCCAGTTAATGACATTGCAATTCTATTCCAAATCAGTTATTTCACAACTTGTCTACATCAAGATTTTTAGGGAGAGTTCATTTAGTAGGTTGTAGCCAAAACATATGCTCAAAGAGTCAAAATAAAATCTACATGGTTTTATTTTCAATCTGGAACCAACAAAAGAAAACCACATGACTGATCCCCAAGTCTTTGAAACAATATAGACAGAAAACATCAGATGGCAAATAGGATAGAAAATGCTGAGAACTTGCAAATTTTATGAGAGTCAGGATGGTCATATGTAATGGAATTCATAATTTTTAATGACCTACATGAAATCCAAGAAACTAGTATCCTGAATATAAAATGGTCAGTTTCTCTTTACCAATTTCTTCCATAAAAAATTACCACATAGAACTCTCTGTAATGCTGTTTATTTGTAAAGTTTTCGGCATGTAGCAGGCCTCCACCCTAGTGCAGCCAGTACTTGAAAGACATATCTCACTGGGTGAGTGGGCATGACAGCTGCTGAGACAGAACATGAAAGGCGTCCATTCTGTTCACGGTCCCAGGCCAGCGGGCAGGGTTTTCACCGTGGTGCAGGACCATGCCTCCGGGAGACAAATGACTACTGTGATCATAAGCAAAAACTCTGTGGTCCAGCCTGGATATTTTATGGCATTGAGGTACATCAAGAGATTTTGCAAGGAATTTTATTTACATATATTTATAACAGAAAAATACGTTTATGACCTTCAATGTCTACTAAATTTATTCATATATCTCTTTGGATAATAATTTCATAACAATTGCTGTTTCTTTCACACACATTTAACTTCAGAATTGGTCTTTCTCCTGACCCTCAGAACCTTTATATGCTAGCATGGCGAGCACTCTCAACTAGGGAGTACCAATTCCCTCAATATGATGAGGTTTTAAAACTCTACATTCCTACAAAGCTTCATCGCAGTGAGACTGCCTCCGCGTAGACAACTTGGTAACAGAGGTGTGAGCTCACTGAAAGCAGCAGGCCTTCCAGTCTAAACTTTTCCCTAATACACTGAAAAATTTTAGGTGACATTTTAAAATCAGAAAAGACAGACAAGTTTACTTTTCTTAACCACAATCATTTTTATCAAAATTTGCCCTTGAAATCAGTGAGTAATGAAGATGAGCAGTTTGCAGCACTCATACTGATCTAATAGATCGCCCAGCCATAGCCACCAGCGTGGCAGGGCACACACAGCAGGGCCCAGGGACTTTATATCCCAAACAACACCAGGGGAAAGGGCACAATCTTCTGAAAACCTTGGTCCCTTTAACTTAGCAAAATGCTTATCCATCAACAGTAACTTTTCACTTACCCTTACAATTTATGTTGAACCTGAAAAATAAAATGTTTACTTTACAATCACAATTTCAAAAGTGATACTTAATACACGGATACCCATATCAAATAATAGCTGAGATTTGGAGGCAATTACAATTTAAAAATAAATTAAAAGAGTTGAGTAAATAGTGCTGGTCAAAATAGTCTTCGGTTTATAAACGTAAGCAATGTTGAATTAGTTAACAATCGAAACCCAGCTGGGGGTGCTGGAAACAGGAGTAACTTTGGCATTCGCTGCCTCCCTTTTACAAACCACAAATGGATTGCAGAAAATAGAAAGAAAAAAGTCTGATTATACACGGTGGTATAGATGCTGATGAAAACATTAAAAACACAAATAGTAATAAACCAATTCTGCATGAGAAGTCTGGTCACCAAGATAACTTGTTAAACTATGAGTCTGTGATAATAAGTACCAAAATAAAGACTACAAATCACTGAAGAAATTTAAATACACATAGATCCAT
Organism: Myotis davidii; assembly: GCF_000327345.1. Taxonomy (NCBI): domain Eukaryota; kingdom Metazoa; phylum Chordata; class Mammalia; order Chiroptera; family Vespertilionidae; genus Myotis; species Myotis davidii. The sequence goes on along the minus strand of NW_006284335.1, from coordinate 93,637 downwards.
TCAAGACACCAAGAATCAAAACCAATTAATGCCACACTGAATAACTATTTAAGCATGCATTTAATAAGACTAACAACAGGAAATTATTACACTATGTAAAAAGATAAATTGCATTTTCTTACTATGATTATGTTACAACCCCTGTATTCCATTTTTTGCTAGAAGTGCTTTAAAAATCATACGCAATGAGATGGAAGAACAAGTCAAAATACACAAAGTCTTCTCAGCCACCCACAAAGGGGGCATTTCTGGGGCTGAGAACCATATTCGACATTGGAATTAAACCTGACATAATGGCACAAATGCAGTGTAAGAAATTTTGAAATTAGAAATAGAGAATAAAATTACAAGTCAGAAAATAATGTGATGTGTCATTAATTAGAAGTTTAAGAAATATTTTATACTACATTGAAGGAGAAAATGAGACTTTTCCCAAGTTCTTTTACTGTATTTACAAATATACATTTTTGTTATTTTTGCTCCAAGTTTAGAAAGGGGAAAATGAATTCTGTTTCAAGAAATTTATAAGATAGAAAAACAGTTCCAAAGCAAGCAGCCATACCCCAGGAGTGACCACTGCACATACCTTTGTCAGGACGTGGAAGATGTACGGGTACATCAGCCCCTTCTTGTGACGGTGCTCGGCTACTCTCAGCACCTCGGGTGCAACAGGGGGCAGAGGTGGGGTGGTGATGTCCATGTGGTTCCTGGTGGGCATGGAGAGGAGGCATGGAATTGGCTGGACAGTGCCAATCTGGCTTCCCTTTCCTTCAGCAAGCTGGCTGCCTGAAGAAGCAGTGGACGAACCTTCTACCTACAGAGCAATGGGTGAAAGAGGAAAACAGGGTCATGCCATGCTGTCCGTCCACCTGTGACACAGAGTCCTGTCTAGAGACACAATTAACACCGTCACCACCGGAAGACAAGGGAGCACTGACCCACCCGTGTGGACAGAGGGAGAGGTGAGTGGATGCCCACCTGCCTGTGTTTGGGAGTGGCGGGGGGCACCATAGCTTTTCCCTTGAGTGCTCTGTGGGGAGACAGTAGCTTTCTGGGCTTGCTAACCCATGTGGCGAATTTCTGTTTACACTTTCCTTGCAGACTCTGCCTAACACCAAGTAAGCATGGCCCTCTCTACAGATGAGGAAACTAATGCTCAGAGAGCATGTCATCTATCCATGGCTATGCGACCAGTAACTTGTGGAACTAGGACTCAAATCTAGGCCTGACTCAGCTGTGTTCTTCACCACCACAGCTGGTATCTAAAGAATAATCAAAAGCCCAAATGGTTTGATCATTATAAAGCCCCAAATTAATTACACACAGGAAGGTGTTTATGAAAAATTAAAGCAAAAAACAAGCTAATTCCACTAAAATGGGTGAGTCTATCTATATATACTGACACAGAAATCTGTGCTTGATATATTATTAGTTGAAAATTCCCCAGACTGTAAAAATCACCTGCCAAAATAAGGAATGTGTATAAATAAATAGGAATGAGAGTAGAGCATCGCAAGGCAGTGGGACCAAGGGAAGGGAAGGCAGAGGGGGCTCTTAGTTTTCTTTATAAACTTTGGCAAAGTCTGAATTATTTACCAAGAGCAATTATTATTTGTACAATAAATTATTTTTTTCTTTCTCACAATAAATGTTGGAAATAATACTGCTTATTGTTTGATTCTATGTCACCCTAGATATATATTTTTCTGTTGTGAAAAAAAAATAATGCATTCTTTACAATGGTATGTAATTAAGTGCTGAATTTTACCCCTTAAAACACAAAGCGCCATGCTTAGTCGTAAGAAGAGCAATGCCTGGAAACCTCCGAGTGCTTCCCACAGGCCCCCTTTCACAGGATGCAGACACACTGGAAGGTGCTTGTAAACAAGAAGCATCCATGAAGCTTATTTATAGGACAATCATTCCACAGTGACAGTATTTCTGAGTTTTAAGTGGATTTCTGATATTCCGTCACCTTGTATGTAAACATGCCTTTTCCAGCCAGAGACCTTGTCATCTAAGTGACTGCCTATAGGAACAGAGGTGGCTTTGCAGTTAAAAAGATACTTCTACATATCACCATTAATAGCTAGGAGCAGAAAAAGGGGAGAAGAGAAATGTAGTTTATTTTCACTTTTACTGTAGACATCGCAATGCTTTCTCACTTAATCCCCACAAAGACCCTATAAGATTGCGGTCGCCAACCAGTGGTCCATGAGGTCCGAAAGGTTGGCGACCGCGGCTATAAGAGACAGTGCTCTGGATAGCTCTAGTGCTTGGCCAGACTAGGCAGCCAGCAGACAGGGTCAGATTTCTACCAGCCTCCTTCCCCTGCCCCATATGACTGTGATTGCCCTTCCCCCTGCCAATGTCTGTATTACTCACAATATACTTTAAAAAAGAGTGTTTTACTTTCAAACAATTCCTAATACCACATGCTGAAAGAGCCAGGACTCGAGAGAATGAGAGGCGTGAACCTACTACCTTTGTTTGGTCTCCTGGGTCTTCCCGCGCTTGAGGCTCCGAGTGGCTTCCTGTCTTCTCCCAGCCAATTTTGTTCCCACTGACATGGCTGAACATAAAATGCACATGATTACTGTTAGTGTCAACTACTTTCCACACATGCTCACGATGATAAGAAGGGCCTGGGTGACAGACTCAAGAATAACCCTTGTGCTGTACTAATCTCGCCGCCCCCAACAATCCATCTCTAAGGAGAACCCTACACAGGAGCACTTTCTGCCTATTTCCAACAGGCAGGTGATAACCACTCACTGTGGAAGAGAAAGCAAGTGCCTAGCCCATGCCAACCACTCAGCTTCAAGATGGTCTAGGATGTGCTGGCGCCACGAGATACAAAAGACACAAATGCAACATTCCCTTTTATCTTGGAGAAACAAGATAAAAAAACCCACATTTAATTGACAATTGTCAGGCAGTAGAATGTTAAGTGTTATCTGAATCACGTTACTCATAACTTATAAATAAATGTAAGGTATTCTGTGCCAAGTGACAACTCACAGGGAGGCCAGCCTCCTCATGGGAAAGCTCGTGGGAGGGAGGGAGCTAAGGCTTGGGTGACACACAAGGCCGAGTCAGAAGTAGATGGTACCTTCCAGGCCCCAGAGAGGAAACAGGTTTGTGAGCTCAGAGAACAGGGAGTTAACTGAACTTTATTTGGGGAATAACTTTACTTCGCAAAGTAGTAGAAAACAGGGTGAGGACAAGAGATGGGGAAGATTATGGAGTATCTGAAATGCCAGCATGAGGAGGTATTTCAAACAGCATTTTTTTTTAAACTGTGGGTTTTGACCCACTAGGAAAACAATCTAGTGGGTTTAAGCAGCATTTTTTAAACACTAAAATGGAACAGAACAGAATGCAGTGAATGTGGTATGAATGGTATTATTTCACGAATTCTTTGCTCATTTGGTCACTACAGGCCACAATGTAAGAGAAGTTTATGAGATGTAAGAGGTTTGTGAGAAGCATCCTCCTGGAGCAGCCAGAGCTACAGCCTTTGGCAGATAAGACAATGTCCCCATGGGGACAACGCCCCTTCACTCGCCCTCCCCTGCAAAGCTCTGGGCTAAGAGTACCTTCTAAAATCAGTGCTAGACACAGGCATGCTAGCAGAGCATTTCACTGACTTGCCTTTCTTACTGGCCCATGTGACAGATGGAGAGATTTTAAGACCCACTAATCCTCCTATCTTCCATAGGTACACAGCCTGTCACAGGAGAACCCCGCAGCTGGGTCTTGGGCCCACCCTGCAGGAGACCCCAGGCCCCCTCCTTGACATACTCAGTACATTCAGTCACTCTGTTAGCCTCTGAAAGGTAAGAGAGTGAACCTCGGCAGGTCTGGCGTGCACTCTCTGATAACGATGAGGATAAGCACCTCTCCATGGGTGACATCTTTTGTGGCATGCCTTGTCAAATCATCTGAACATTTTCTACATGATACTTCTTACGGACTTATAGGAAGTCAGTACATGTTCTGGATGCAAGCTCTTGGTCAGGTATAAGGATTAGAAGTATTTTCCATACCCTGTTGGATTGCCGCTCCTCCTTCTCCATGGTAGACTGGTGTTTATATGTGACGCCTCACACTGAAGGTTTTGGCTGCAATATTATCCTAATGCAGCCTTTCCCAACCATACCCTCGCCCTGCCATTCTCACTGCTGTTTCCTTCATGGCATGTATCACTTCCTCATGATCTGTAATTATTGTCTGTTTTAATAACTAATTATAAATTTTGAGAATAGGACCTAGTAGCCATCATCGAGCAGGTACCCAACTATTAAAGATACATGGCAAAGAAGGCATCGCTTTTATGTGATACTAGAGGCCCGGTGCACGAAATCTGTACACAGGTAGGGTCCCTAGGCCTGGCTGGCGATCAGGGCCAATCTGCAGGGCGACCAGTGGGGCAATTGGGGACCCCACTCACACAGCCTTGGCTGGCCTGGCACTGCCTATTCACCGGCCCCACCCTCAGCCTCCACCATTTGGGGCCTGCGGGCTGGGGGCAGCTCCTGCTTTGAGTGTCTGCCCCCTAGTGGTCAGTGCGTGTCATAGTGAACAGTCCTTCTGCTGTTTGGTCGATTTGCATATTAGGATTTTATGTCTATAATCCTATCTAATAAAAGAGAAACATGGTAATTGGCGTAAGACCGCTACCCTTCCCATTGGCTAATCAGCAAGATATGCAAATTAACTGCCAGCCAAGATGGTGGCTGGCAGCCAGGCAGCTTGAAGCTAACATGAACCTTGCTTGCTTCAGTGATGGAGGAAACCAACGTTCCCCCCCTGCCTTGCCGGCCTCTGAGCTGCAGTTTGAAACATTGTTACAAATACAGAAGCTAAACAAAACTCCAGAAACCTGTTTTCAGCCCGGCAGGATCTCAGAGCTGGAGTTGATACAGTGTTTCGATTATAGAACCCAAACAAACCAGATACCTGCTTTCAGCAGCAGGGGTCT
>NW_006284335.1:73102-88092 GCF_000327345.1 Myotis davidii | reverse complement strand
GATGGTGCCCCAACCCCCCAATCGGCCCTACCCTGAGTGTGACTGAGTGTGGCATCGCAACCTCCCAATCCGCCCTGCTCTGTGCATGACAAGGGGCGGTGCCCCAACTCCCCAATTGGCCCTGCTCTAAGCCTGACCAGGGGCTGCACCTAGGTATTGGGCCTGCCCTCTGCCACCTGGGAGGAGGCCTAAAGCCAGCAGGTCATTATCTCCCAAGGGGTCCCAGACTGCGAGAGGGCACAGGCCGGACTGAGGGACCCCGCCTCCCCCCCGAGTGCACAAATTTTTGTGCACCGGGCCTCGAGTAATAGATATAAAACAGCAGAACAAGCATCCGAATGACCTTCCAAACAAAGCCAGAGCTGCAAGGGCCGAGGCAGCCGGGGCTGTGAACGCCTACTCTTGCATGAATTTCATGCATCGGGCCTCTAGTAGATAGGTAAAGCACAACAAAGGAATGTTCATTAAAACTGCAGCCCCCAAATGTGACAGCCCTAGTGACTGGCCCCAGGGTCAATCAGCAAGCACACAGACCAGTGTGAGGAGGGGGAAAGGGGTGTAGCAGGGGGCGTGGCTTGTTATAAAGCTTAGTTTTGTTCTATATAGATTATCACAAGCTAAAAATAAAATGTCATAATCAAGATGCTCATGTGACCCTCTAATAATCATTCTATAATATCTAAAATCTGCCTGAAAAGCATCTGGACACTAGCCAATTTTTTAAAGTTCAAATTATTTCAATAGGAAAACTATATTACTTCATAACATAAGAAAACAATATTTTGAATACAACAACAAATGCCTTGGCTTGAAAAACAAATAAATTAGAGATTTCGGAATATTTCTACATGCAATTCATTCTACACAACTACTCACACCTTACAATCAGACCAGAAACTGCTCACACAGACACAAAGTTTCATTGACCATGCCCTGGGCAGCCTGCTGAGACCTGGGTCCAGGTGGGTGGCCCAAGCAGGAAGCCACCAAGAACTCTCTGTTGAATTGTCCTGTATACCCCATACTCCAAAGGCATAACACAGCTATCACTTAGTGAGGTTACTCATCAGCTAATTTAACTCACGAACAACCAGGTGATCTCCCATCCACGCTGGACCCACGGAGTCCAGTGAGCTTCAGGTCACATAGCAAGCGGCAATGGGACTCGGCAAGACCAGACAAGGGACGTTAGAAGAATTGGGCCCTGGCAGCAGCGGGTCTCCACGCTGGTCAGCAGTCCTCCAGGCACTGACAGTGACAGTCCACAGCCCACACATGGCCCCACAGGAGTTTTCCGGGCCAGCAGTTTTTACCACAGATGCCACCTTGACACAATACCTCGAAACCAACATGCACCAGTATGTCACTGTACAAGGAAGGAACTCTATACAAACTAAACCAACAAAATGGAGAAAACTTTATCTTCTCGCCTAACAGAACTTTTAAAATATCCATTTAGAAATGTCAGTAATGACAGGCAAAAACACTGAAGTGATATTCAGTGTGCATATGCAGTTACATTTATACATAGATCAGAAAGCATGCTTACACAGTGGAGTATGAAAAAGGAAGAAAAGGAAAAAGGTAAGCTGCTATTTCTAAGAAAATATTCCATTACTGTAAAAACCAAATTAGTTATTCAGTAAAAAATAAGATATTTGAATATTCACCTATCTTTTGAAAACAGTTATATCTCTATATGTGGAAACATGGGTGATTTCTTATATTCTACTTTTTAATGTTTCAATTCTATCACTTTGTATTGAGACGTTAATTACAAAAAAAAATCAAACAAAGAACTAAAATCTTCAAATTGGCAACCTCAGATCAGATTCAAATTCTAAAAGCCAATGAATCTAAAAGCCAATAAAATAAACATCCCCACAAGGATTCAATTGTAACTCTTAACCAAAACAGGATTACAAAGACTTGGCAAAGGCCAGGAAGAGAAGAAACACAAAAACACTGCCAAGAACAGAGTAAGAAATATATGTTGATTATACTCTAGAAAAAAGAACAGGAGAAAAATATTATTTAGTTAGAAAGCAGTATTTCTTTCTTATTTGCTTCAAAATAACAGCCATGAGTCTGGAATAACTGCCCAGGCACTCGCCTAGCCCTCGGACAGACACAGAGCCCCTGCAACAGCAGGAGGCTGCAATTTTGCACATGAGAATGGACACTCAGGATAGTTCCAATGGCACCAATGCAGCTCACCTCAGCCCTGGTGAGGGTACCCAGTTCGCGCCCCTGTATACAAGGCACCTCTCAGTCCAGCACAGACCTATAAACTGCCCAGGGACACATGCCCACTTCAAGACAGTAAGAAGCTGCGATGCCCATTCCAGGAGGGTGATGGAAAAGACATCTGAAGAGGCTAAAATCCTGAGTTAGGTATTTTAAAAAAAGGGGGGGGGTGGAGGAGATACAGTGTCCGCCCAGCACACACATATACATGTGTATATACATACACACCCATAGTGAAAGGGCCACTGTCTGAACCCAAAGACAAGCCAGGAGGCACTTTCACACCCAGCGAGTCCATAGGATACCTCAGCATGCACTTCCTTTCACATAAGAACATGCTTTGGAGTTGGGGCATGTTTCTGCCCTGGCCAACGTGGTTGCGATGCACCCTCAGACCCACCTCTGAGCTCAGACAGTGCAAACCTACTGGGGAGTGCCCTCGGCTCTCAGACATCACAAACGCCGAGAACCTGCCAAGAGAGCCAAGACCTCATGTCACACAAACTCTACCCATTTCCCTCACTGACCTTATTTCTTTTAATAAATGTTTGCAAATGTGTCATAGGTTAAAAAAAAGTATCATGTTTGAAGTTGCATTCCTTTGATTTTCCTAGTGAGCAAGAACATCCATTCATATTTTATTGACCATCTGTGTTTCCTCTGACCTGCATGTTTATATCCTTTGCCATTCAAAACACTTGTCTTTTTAATTTGTAGGAAGCTTTTTTTCTGGTGGTGAGGGTAACAATTCTCTTTTATTCTATAACTAGAGGCCCAATGCACAAAATTCATGCAAGGGGCTCGGCCCTCATAGCCACGGCAGCTTGCCTCAGCCCTCGCAGCCTCGGCTTCATCCGGAAGGTCTAATTAGCATATTATGCTTTTATTATTATAGATAGTCCTATGGCCCATCAGCACCATGCCTTAAAAAAATCATTGATGTCTGTTAGAGAAACAGTATCACTTACTAGTATTTTATGGACCCACCTATGGAAAATACACTGAAGGGAGTATAAATTCCAGAGGGAATCGAACAGGAAAAAGTGATAAGGGGCCCTGGCTGGTTTAGCTCAGGGTTTAGAGCAGTGATGGCGAACCTATGACACGCGTGTCAGAGGTGACACACGAATTCATTTTTTGGTTGATTTTTCTTCGTTAAATGGCATTTAAATATATAAAATAAATATCAAAAATATAAGTCTTTGTTTTCCTATGGCTGCAAATATCAAAAAATGTCTATATGTGACACGGCACCAGAGTTAAGTTAGGGTTTTTCCAAATGCTGACACGCCGAACTCAAAAGGTTCGCCATCACTGGTTTAGAGTGGAGGCCCGCAGTCCCAGGGTCACAGGTTCGATTCCCAGCCCCTGTCAGGGTTCATGTGGAAGGCAAGCAATCAATGTATCTCTCTCACATCGATGTTCTCTCTCTCTCTCTCTCTCTACCCCCGCCCCCCTAAAATTAATCAAAAAAAAATATCCTTGGGTAAGAATTATTTTTAAAAAAGTGATGAGGGATGATGAAGTGACAGAGAGGGACACACCCAGCTGGGTGGTGGCTGACTCCCACCTCTGCTATTGCACAAGTCAAATTCGTAAGTATAGCAACTACAAACATTTACAGTCAACCTGCAGAAGCTGTTACAAGAGGTGCTGAAGTCGAGTCTTGGAGTAATTTCCAGCTAAATGGCCTAGGCTCCCAAATACCTGTCCATCCCAAGGATAACGACATCAGATCAGAGCAAACTCATTTCCAGAGAATCATGGGATCTCTCCTGCCACAGGGCCATTCTAAGCAAGCAACGTAGATAGTTCAGGTCACACCGAGCATAGAGGTCAGACTCTTCACCATCCAGCCTCCACCTTGCTAGACCTCCGGCTGGTCAAGCCACCTCTCCTTCCACCCTACATCTGTCCAGCTCTGTCCCCGTTGCCACAGCTCAAATCTCACCTCTCAGGGACATGCTCCCAACTCCAGTCCCTTTTGTCCGGGGTGTTCTTCATACACTCATCCCTTGGGCTGTTCACTTCTTTGCAGACTGCCTGCACCACACCTTGTCTGTACTGCCTGCCACCATGCTCACTGGTAGACACAGTGCTCAAGTGCTGCTTGGCTGAATGGATGATTTCTTTCCCTTAAGACCATCTGAAAATTGTAAATTCAGGGGTCTTCATTCACATCCAAACCAAAGGTAACCAACCATATGTCCTGACTTTATGCTCTCACCGGATTTTGAGCTAGGAAAGCAACCCTCCATCCTATGCATGGCCTCAAGTGCACACACACGACACATTCTACGGGCTAGAACAGTGATGGCGAACCTTTTGAGTTCGGCGTGTCAGCATTTTGAAAAACCCTAACTTAACTCTGGTGCTGTGTCACATACAGAAATTTTTTGATATTTGCAACCATAGTAAAACAAAGATGTATATTTTTGATATTTATTTTATATATTTAAATGCCATTTAACAAAGAAAAATCAACCAAAAAAATGAGTTTGCGTGTCACCTCTGACATGCGTGTCATAGGTTCGCCATCACTGGGCTAGAATCTTCGCCCTGAAATCAAGAACACTGACCTTCTTTTAGCATTCTGCCACAAGCAAGGACACCTATGACCAGGGCTCATCCCAGGTCCTACGATGCCTGGCACATAATCCTGAAGCCTCAGGCACACGTACCCCATTTCCTCTTAATTTTAACTCTTCTGTCTCTCGTTGTTAAAACAAATGGGGAAGTAGATTCAAGGAAATTAAGACATTGCTAAGCTGCACTTGATCCACTCTTGCCCTTGCTAGCCGCTAATGTGCTCCACCACACTTCACATCACAAGGAGGCAGATGTTCATGCTGACCCTACACTGAGTCCACTTTCCAGAAGCTTCTCCACAAAAGGCAGTGAAAACTCCAAGTTGGAGTGTGGACAAGTGAGTTACAGCTCAAGGTGGGAGAGGTGACTGAAGTCGAGGACAGTTTCAGGGAATGCGATGCTGGCCAGGACCTTTGGGAACAGGGTGGAACTGAATCTGTACCTAAGAAGGGAGGAGAAACTTTACTCACCCCAAGTTCAACTCACGTCTAACTGGGCAGTGTGCCAAATTAAGCTGCAGCTCGCATTATCTCTGAATCCAACCGGAAAATACAAGGCTGCCACCACACCGCCCCATGCCAGGCCTCTGCTGGCTCCCACATTCGCCACCCACAAAGCACGTCTGCCTCACGTCTACCTGTGTTTCCATCTGGAAAGAATGTTTCTTATTAACACGACCATGTACTATACAGATGCCTTGACTTTGCTGACATGAGTCAACTTTTAAAAGAAAACTCATAGAATTCCAGAGTGGAAGGGGTTCAAGACATCTATCAGCCATTTTTAGACTTCCATGAGCTATAGAGACACTAGGTGCTCATTTACACACACTGATTTCTGAGCCCCTGCCCAGAAATTCTCACTCAGTAGGTCTTAAATATATTTCCTTTCCAAAAGGTTAACTCAAAAGTTTGAATGTTATGACTTTTCACTTCATTTTAGGATTGCATATGCAGTAAGATTTTAAGCATTTTATGCTTCTTTGCTCTGCTTCAGACACCGCACAATCTCTGGATGACAGCAAACCCTTTGGTTACTGCCGCTTGAGGTCAGTAGACATTACTGCCATTTTACAGATGGAGAAAAAGAGGACAAGAGAGGAAAAATCTACAGCATCAGTAACTTGCAGGAAGAATGGAAACTTGCACATTTCTTACAGCAGAAATAAATGTAGTACTAACTAGCCCATGGCATCTACCTGTTAACTAGAGTTCCAACCCAGGAAAAGGAGATAAGGCTTTACGAAAAGACCCTTTTTCTTTTCCTTTCTTCTTTCTTTTATTTGAACCAGGATTCTTAGACACATAAGGTGAAGTAAGGAGGGGAGGAAGACTGTCCATTTAAGACTTCCTCAATCAGATTGTAACAAATTATGTACTTGGAAATTCATTTACTTAGGAGCACATGTTTAAAATACTCCTCTCTGGGAGAACTCCAGCCTGGGCCTGACAGCTTTCTAGGGTTTTGGTTGGGTGAATAGTGTTATTTCAAGAAGAGTCCTATGAGTTGTTAAACTCAGCAAAAGAAATTCAAAGTTCCCACTGGTCCAGGAGCTGAGACTGAAAGCCACAGGCGTCTAACTTAAAATGCTTCCTGGGATGGAGGTAGGGCAAGAACAGCAAGGAAAACCACAGAGTAAGGATCAGCAGACAACTTCACCAAGTCTGGTGGTCACATAGACCCATTTTCCTAAAATTCCACCCCAGCAGAGGAACAATGGGCCAAGGCCACGGGCTGGCAGCAGACGTTCAGCGGGAATCCCTGTGAAAATGTCTAACCACCTCTCTCCTCCATGTCTGAGGAGCTCCAATCCCGGCACAGAGACCCTCACCTACCTGCAGCAAACTGCCTCTCTGAGCACAACACTCGGTGCCACGGGCTGTGGCTTCCCCAGGGATGAGCTACATAAGAAACCCACCACTCACTTTGCAGCTCCTCCACTGCCTTCATCATTGTCTGAAGATGACGACGTAGAAGAACCAGGAAAGTACGCTGAGTCCACATGATTGGGGCTGCCGCTCGGAGCTGGGTTGATCGGGGAAGATCTTTCATACAGTGGAGTATGTTTTCCTTCATGAGGAATGTTACTGTAGTTGTTCTGCTCAGTCAGATTCTTTCCGCTTGTTTCTAAAGGGAGGGCCGGCTCAGCGAGGCTGTAATGGTGTGGACCCTGACCCGGAGCACCTGGGTTGGGCCCCTGTGGAGCCTGAAACAGAGGGCAGAGGGTACAGGTCACACACCCACAAGCTGCCTACGGGTCTTGGCTCCATTTTTAATTCAACAAACACTGACACCTGTTTCACATATCAATTCAGCAGCTTAAGATGTTATTTCAGTGTTCATTAAGATTTGATGCATATGCAGCTAGCAAGGCCAGCTGTCCCCAAGGCAGGCAAACCAGCTGCAGAAGGAAAGGAAAGGCCTTACCATGGGCTTGGCTTGCAGAGAGGTCTGTGGAATGTTGAGCATCTGGGGGGGGACATACGGTGGCACTATCCCAGGCATTCCAAACGGATTTGGTCTGGCTGTTTCATCAACACGGAGAGAAAACAATAAAACAACTGTGAGCAGAAGACACCTCCCCAGGACATTGTGGTGGCCAGCGTGTGTCCCATCTGTCTTGTATATTTCAGATGCCAACACACCACTGGTCCCACTTCTCAGAAACCTCTAGGAAATCATGTTTAACAGTAAAAAATATTTTATGACGATCAATTCTATATACTGAGACTAGATTTTTAACTTTCAAGAATCTTCAGTTAACTTTTGACAGTGTTTTTGCTTTTGTTTCCTTGATTGCCTAGTTAACCCATCGTTAACTGGCCAGCCATTCTCATTCACCTGTCTCTGCTCACTGCTGACAAACCCCGATCCCTGATACCGTAGCTCTAACGAACAAAACAGGCAGAACACTTCCCCCTCCATCTGTGGAGCAACAGAACTTCTCTGTTTAAGCTCAAATGAGGTTCTTAGCTATTAGCAAGCTTTTAAATACAAAAAGTGAAATGTGGTCATTGCTGCCTGTACTTTGTTTTTCATTGTTAGCAAAACCATGATCAGGTGACACATTTTAACATGCATTACAGAATCAGTAATGTCGGATGCTGTGTTCTCGAAGAACATGATTTTATAAACCTGTTCTGGTGTGTGCTGGCATTTGTTCATTATCCTCATGCGTCACAGTGACACACAAAACAGAAGCCACATGGAGAAGCAGTTGCACACACAACATCAGGACTGGGTCCTGTGTCAGCTTTAAGATGTAACAACAGATCAGTCAACCTGACCAGCAGCCCTGATACTTCCATGTCCATAACCCTCAATGTCTCCCTACAGGTCTGAGAAGTGGCCAGGTGGGTGCAGTCAGCCACACAAGCCAAGTCAGCAGAGTGATCTGCACCAAGACATTCAGTGACAAGGAGCATGGCCTTGTCAAAAACACTTTGTCACTTCTTCCCACCCACGAGAACTCATGAGCCTCGGAAGCCGCAATCCCTTGGAAGATCCTATCTCAAAGTGATTCGCACTCAAGCTCATGGATGTCCTAGTCCTGTGACCTGGCTCACAGGAAGTAAAAGCTCAACCCATCTTTCAGTTCCCGCCAAACAAGACAACTGTGGGACAGTAGCTGGGGACGATTATGTTGCCATGTCTACATATGGGACTGACGGCACATGTACACACACACGCATACATGTTTACCACATACACACTGGCATCACAAACACACACATACCACAGACATTCCTGATCAAACATTAAGTCTATAAACATTCAAACCTCCAACTGGAAGACCCTGTAACTGTTAAAGTTCCTTCTCAGGTAAGAATATCATTAAATCCATTCAAGCTCTAATAATGTAATTTGTAATTTGATCACTGTAAAAAGCCCAGTTTGCAATCTCTTGTAGCTGACCTACCACACTTAAATTCCTGAGCATACAAATGAAATGCTGAACGCAGCCATCAGCATTCCAATGAAGATGAACAGTTTTGTTTCACTCTATTTTTGGCCATTATATACTATAAACTTTCTGAAAAGCACAAACTTTCCTTAAAACCAAAAACCCCAAACTATATTAAAACTTAAAAGCAACAATTTCCAAGGAAAGAACATTTCCTAAAATCATACTGACCTCAAATAAACCTTTGAGAATCCACAAAGCTATTTACTATTCTATCATAACCTAGTCCAACTAGTGAATTAATGGCTCTCAAAGCTGCACAAATGCCCAATATGCCAGGGCCTGTCTGTGGGAACTTCACGTCTCCTGGTGTAAGCAGTTCTCATTCTCAAAGCCCTCGTGCAGCTCAGTGGAGCCACAGACTGTCTTCTATGTGACAAGGACATCTTTCTCAGAACTGGCACTGACTCACGGGTGGAGGGTTAACACCATCAGTTTCTCGTTCTCCACCTTTCACAAACACTAGAGAGGCAGGCTTTGTTAGAAAAGTACATGGACTGAAGACAGAAGACAGGAGAAAAATGTTTAATATGAAAAATATTTTCATAATCCAAAAATTATCTCTTAAATATTAAAGACCTCTTTGAGAATGAACAGCACCCACTGCAACCCTTCAGCTGTGCTTGGTGAGCTGTGCACTCAGGACGAGAGGACATATCATTCCACACCATGCCTCCAATGACTTACTCTGCCTGTATGAAGCTGTCCAGTTTTTCTCTAACTCAAAAGTTTTTTTTAAAAGAAGGGTATTAACCCTGAACAAAAGCTCTACTGAGAGCTAGTTAGCCCTGCCTCAACCTAACAAATATTCATCTGTTACTGGACGTATTTCTGCACATATTACTACAGAGATGCTACATTAAATAAAAGAAACGGTAACAAAGTAATATTTTTAAAAAATTCTATTTGCAGATGGGCGCTGATATGTGATTTTCAAGTGCTACTAAAAAAATATAGTTTTGAAAATTCAGATTCAAGGATTAAATAAATCAATATATTTTCTACCAACTAACTCTAGTTTTCCATGCTTGCAAACAACAAGGCAGAATTTTCCAACTACATTAACCATGCTGAAATGGATTTACGGTTGATTGCTGAACAGCACGAGCCTGAACTGCATGGGTCCACTTATATGGGGATTTTTTTCAATAAATACAGTCAGTCCTCTGTATCCTCCGGGGTATCACATCCAACCAACCTCAAATGGAAAACAGTGCTTTCAATCTGCAGTTGAGAGCCCACAGATGTGTTGTTCTAGGCCAGTGATGACGAACCATTTGAGCTCGGCGTGTCAGCATTTTGAAAAACCCTAACTTAACTCTGCTGCCATGTCACATATAGAAACTTTTTGATATTTGCAACCATAGTAAAACATTTTTGATACTTATTTTATATATTTAAATGCCATTTAACAAAGAAAAATCAACCAAAAAAATGAGTTCGAGTGTCACCTTTGACACGCGTGTCACAGATTCGCCATCACTGTTCTAGGCCATTTAATACAAGTGACTTAAGCATCTTGGGATTTTGGTATCGGGGTGGGGGTTCTAAAAACAATTAATCCTCTGTAGATACCAAGGGATGACTACAATTGGGTTTTGGGGGAGTCAAGTTATATGGGGATTTTCAACAGCACAGGGGGTTGGCACGCCTAACCCCACTGTTTAAGGGTCAAATAAATGTATTTACTCAGCATCAATGTTCTATAACAAGTACTATAGAACACGTAAGTTATATTGCTACTGGCATTAGAGTTCTTGGGTTCCCCAAGCCGCAGAAAAATGTCCAGAGTTTATTAAGCTTATGCTGGAGCACAAGGGAGGCAGCACAGAGGAGAGGAAGGTCCTCTGAACTGGCTTCATGGCTGGCTCTGCTTGGCTCTTTCATAAGCTGGTGGCAAAATGGGCTGCGGGAAAAGGCAGACGTTCTGAAAACGTGGCGTGTGGAATTTTTCATTTCAGGGTTCAGGTGAATTCCTTTTCCAGCTGCTTCGACTGGTAATGACTTTGCACCTACGCTGAGGGGGTAGGATGGCAAAGTTCTCATTACTGCTACTCTAGGAAGGGCAAACAGCGGTCAAACCTTGGTCAACTACACATTCGAATGGGTAGTTTAAACGGGTAGCTAAAGGGGAGAGAAAAACAGCTGCCTATGTTTCTGAGTAGGGAGTGAAAAGGTGGTGGCACTTTTATGGTCCAGCGTTCCTTCTGGCCATCTGGTATCCTTGGGGTCCTGGGCCTGGGTCACTGTGCTATCTCAGTATGAAGGAGAATTTCAAGTAGTTCTTTCCATCCTCTCATAGATGAATAGCTTCTGAAGGCAGGCTGGGTTAGGGGCACAGTGGGAACCGACAGGAAACCAGAGTGGCCTACGAAGTTCGGTGACAGGCCGAGCCAGACTGAAGGCCAGACAGGAAGGCAGAGGAGGCCAGGAGGGAAGGGACTTTGAGGCAAGAGGACACAGGAGGCATCCTCAGCTTTTAAAGGACTGACGCTTGTAAGTTTCCAGTGAGCACCAACTCTCAGAAGCCCAGAGCTGGGCAGCTGATGGCTGCCCAAAGCTACAGTGCCAGCCAGGCCCCATAGGGAGACCCTAGGCCACTGTCCAGGAGAAAAGCCCTCACAACAGAAGCCAATACTACAGGGCTGAGAAAAGTCAGATCATGATAAAGCAAGCAGGCATATTCTGAGTGGCACCTGAAAGAATTACCAAATCAACCCAGGGAAGCACATTCCAGGTCAATGTAAACAAGAACTTTCTGAGAATTAAGGTGGATCGACGACAAGGGCTGCTCTGGCTGCTTGACTGTGGGTACAGGAATGTTCCACGCCAAGAGGGACCCTGGAGCTAGTACAAGCACTCCTGGCTTTGTATGACCGAGTTTGGATAGCGCACATGTGGACCTCACAGGGTACAGTATTAAGTCCACTTGGTGCTTGAATCTTGAATAGCATGAGCCTGGGTAGTGACAGATTCATCCCAAGTTGTATCCAAATCTATTCAATTCCAGGGCTCACCGAATCAGAGTTTGAATCATAGGTGTTTAATAGCAAAAGGTTCTTGTGCTTCCACTAACTGAATAAAGATCCAGAAAGTAGAAAAGGACACAATTCTCACTTAACCACTTACGTGGTTTCACAAGTCTATGATAAGACAGGACAAATCTGTTTCTGTCTATCTGTGTATTTTAGAAAAGCAAACCTAAAACCTTTATTTGGAAGACACTGGTGAGTTGAACTGGCATTCGTGCTCGCAGGAACACACACCTTGCAGTCACACCAGACAGCAGCCAAAAGGAAGATGTATTTCCACATCTTCCAAAATGACCAAACTTTCAATAAACTGTAAGACTAGACAGTGGGTATCATTTCATACCACATCAACTAAAATAAACTCACTAAAAACTGAATGAAAGGTCACGGGAACAGATTGAGAGAATCTGATGAGCCCAAAATGATCTTCTTGTGGATCTAAGAGAAAGAACATCCTTGCTTTCCTCTGGCAAGTCTACCCTGTCAGACCCTGAGGGCTGGCATCAGAGCCATTTGCATTAGCTTTAAAATGATAAAAATCGAAAAAGATGAACATGGACACATCTTGAAAAAAACAGGTGTAGAACGACATGAACACAGCATTTCTTTAAAAATCAAAGCATTACTATTTATTCTATATTATGAGGTTAGAAAATATAAGTCTGTTTGAGGGAAGACACATGACTTAGAAAAGCCTAATGTATTTCTTTAAAGAAAGAGAAATGTGAAGCAAATATTATTTGTTAAACCTGTCCAGTGGGTACAATACTGCTATGATCCTATCTTTTGTTACAAAGCTTCCTATCCTATATAATAAAAGAGTAATATGCAAATCGACTGAATAGAACAACTGGCTGCTATGACATGCACTGACCACCAGAGGGGCAGACACTCAACACGAGCTGCCCCCTGGTGGTCAGTGAGCTCCCACAGCAGGAGCTCAGCTCAGCCAGAAGTCCAGATGCTAGGCTCACAACAGCTGGCTGGCTGGCTGGCTGGCTGGCTGGCAGGCAAGCGAAGCGGCAGTGCCAGGAGCTTCTCGTGCCTGTGTCTGATTGACAGCTTAGTCCTGCTCCCCGCTAGGCCTGCTTGCGGGGAGTGGGCCTAAGCCGTCAGTCAGACACCCTCTGAGGGCTCCCAACTGCAAGAGAGAGCAGACTGGGCTGAGGGACACCGTACTATCAATTATGTGTGACTTTTCAAAATGATAATTTATTGATTTTGGCCTAGAGAACTTATAGACCTCCACTGCTTCAGACGCACATACAACACACACACACACACACACACACACCAATGCATGAATCTCAAGCACTGGGCTTCTAGTTTCTTAATAAAAAAATTAAGTAAAAATCTTGGAAAGGGCGAATTTAATAAAAGCAAAGCTATAAAACTGAGTATCAGATAAATTTTAAAAGAAATTTCAGTAACTTATTAGTAAAGTGTATCATTAGTATAATATTGAACGCCTGGTGACAAAATTTTTTTAAACGTGCAATAGCAAAAAACCTAAAAATATTCTAGGTAATGACCACAGGATATGGTTACGTAGATTCGGACTATCAGACACACTGTTGTGGGAACAGGACAAGTTACGGTGCAGAGTCATTCACGAGCCTTCCCTGCATGGTGAGCCTGGCTGTGAGGACAAGGGGCAGGTGAATGAGTTCCTGAGGGTCAGTTCTAGTGGTGGGAGCAGTGTGGGCAGCTATGTTCTCTCTTACCCCAGCTTGTCCATACCCTGCCCCTCTCTGGTACATGTGTGCAAGCCATTGCCCTCTGTTCCAAGCAGGTCACTCTAGATTCTGCACAGGTCCCACTGTGGTCCCAATTGGGTAACCTAGTTTACTGAAGAGGAAGCCCTGCAGGAGCTGTGCCATTCTTCACACTGTCTTCATGTTCACGGGTGACATCTCGTTATCATCACCCCCCATTATGGCAGGGTATGTTGTTGGCCAGTAAGCTGTATTTTCAAGAAGACTGTTACAGGACCTAGAATGCTCAGTGACAGTTGATGGACAGTCTGGTGAACAACAGACGTGCAAATTGCGTGGTTACATGAATCCACCTTCCCAGTTACCAGAAAGCAACACCCTAGATCAGAGCCCACTAACTAGCACTGGTCTCTGCCTCCCATTCATACAGGTGCCTTCCTGAGCCCTGGCCCTGAGAGCTGTGTCCCATCACTGCAGTTAGGATGGCAGTCATTTCTGTCCTTATACATCCATGGGTCACTTGTGTTTGGCATTCTGTGAATTGGTATCCTCTGATTCAGTCTGGTAAACTGTGGCCAGCCTTGGGGGCCTGTCAGGATGTGGGGTACCCCTGCCAGCATACTGGCAGTCACAAGGCCCAGAGGTCCTTTCTTTGCAGTCCCTGTGTAGTCTGTTCTTTGTCCAGTGGCAATAGTTCCTATTTCAATATGGTTATCTTTGTACAACTCTTTCTCTATTTGCCATGCAGTCCTGCTATCTAGCAACCTCCTTTGGTCTCCCATGGACCAGGGGCATTGTCCCATCCGTCAGCTTTTTACATAATAGGTTAAGCCTATTCAATCCTCTCTACTGTGTCAAGCCCATGGAAGGGATCACAGGTGGGCTTGCCCACTTATCCTGCCCTCTTCCATGGCTATCAGCACAGAGGAAGCTGCAAAGCTAACACCTATTTTTGGAGCTATTAGTGCCGCAGAAGCTCCTCACCTCACCTCACAGTCTGGTGAGCAACAGACGTGCAAATTCTTGCCAGGACTCCTCTTCTGACTGCACTGCTCTGCACTTCTGGCTCCACCACTTCTCCCTGGTCCGAGGCATTGGCTCAGGACCTCTTTATGGAATGTGCCTCCACAGAAAACTCCCCAGGGAAGCCTGCCTACTTCCATAGCTCCAATTACTTCTCAGGGTCCAAACACAATAAAGAAAACAGAATTCAGGGTACTGGAAGATGGGGAAATGTGACAGGGAGAGACGAGGAGAAGGCTCTGATATTAGTAATGTTCCTCTGATTTTTATTTTCTTTCCTGTAGAAATATATTGTGTTTATGATAGTTTCAAAATAATTTAAGATTTTATCATGAAAAATCCCTTGATGAGATTTTGTGGTCCTAAGATTAAGTCTCAAGTTTCAGGCTGTGCATGGCCAATTCACCCAGACTAACATGC
>NW_006284335.1:65438-73006 GCF_000327345.1 Myotis davidii | reverse complement strand
TCCCTTCTTCTTGTGCTCCAAGCACATTCTTTTGTTCCTTTTACACCCTGTCCTCTCACCTCAACACCTTTGCACATGCTGTCTCCTCTGCATATACTTATTCCCTATTGTCACCTTGCAAAATTCCTCCCCTAGCTCCAACCCTCACCCCAAACTATAATCAGAAACAAAACTGATGGAATCAAGCATTAGTTTAATAAGGTTGGTCTTCCCTGACCTTCCTGTTCACATTCCTGTAGCATTCTCCCTCTCATGCGTCTACAAGGGCCAAGATAACATCTGTCTAGCCTACCATACTGTCCAACAGTCAACACAGTGCCTGCCGTGAAGTGAACATGTTAAAGGAGCTCATTTACTTTTTTTTAAATTAAGACTTTATTTTCTTAGCAGTTTTAGTTTACAGAAAACTTAGTAGAAAGTATACATCTTGCATTACTGTAGTACATTTGCTGTAACTGACTACCCAATATCAATATATTATCTATACTAATAATAGAGGAATATGCAAATTGTCCAGGACGTCATCACAGTAACAGTAACGACTGAACAGCAGGATGCATGGGGCAACAAGGCCAGCAGGGGCGTTAGTGAGGGACGACCAAACAACTGAATAGCAGGCTGAGGCAGGCAGGCAGGCAGGTGAGCAGTTAGCAGTCCGCTGTCCCGGATTGTGAGAGTGATGTATGACTGCCGATACTGAGGATCGGGCCTAAACCGGCAGTCGGACATTCCCCGAGGGGTCCCGGATTGGAGAGGGTGCGGGCTGGGCTGAGGGGATTCCCATGCCACGCACGAATTTCATGCACTGGACCTCTAGTTATTGACTAAAGTCCATAGTTTAAGGTTCACTCTTGGTGTGATGCATTTTATGGATTTGGACAAATTACATGAACATGTATCTACTGTACAGTATTATAAAACATAGCTTCATTGCCCTAAAAATCCTGTGCTCGTATTCTTGCCTCTGTCTCCTCCCTCTCCACTTAACCCCTGGCAATGACTGGTCTTTTTTTAAAAAAATACATTTTATTGATTTTTTTTTACAGAGAGGAAGAGAGAGGGATAGAGAGCTAGAAACATCAATAAGAGAGAAACATCAATCAGCTGCTTCCTGCACACTTCCTAATGGGGATGTGCCCGCAAACAAGGTACATGCCCTTGACCAGAATCAAACCTGGAAACTTTCAGTCAGCAGGCCTTCGCTCTATCTATCCAATGAGCTAAACCAGTTAGGGCACCACTGGTCTTTTTACTGTCTCCATAGTTTTGCTTTTTCCAGAATGTCATATGGTTGAAATCATATAGCAGCCTTTCAGTTTGGCTTCTTTCACTTAGTGATATGCATTAAGATTCCCAATGTCTTTTCATGGCTTGACAGCTCATTTCCTTTTAGTGCTGAATAATATTCCACTATCTGGAGAGACCACAGTTTATGAATCCATACTGAAGGATATCTATGTTGCTTTCAAGTTTGGGCAGTTATGAATAAACCCGTTTTCAGTATCCGTGTGCAGGTTTTTGTGTGGTCCTATGTTTTCAACCCCCTTTGGATAAATGCCAAGGAACATAATTACTGGATCCTATGGTAAAAGTATGTTTAGTTTTGTAGAAACTGTCCAATTGTGTCATTCTGCATTCCCACCATCAGTGAATGGGAATTCCTGTGCTCCACTTCCTTTTCAGCATTTGGCAGTGTCACGGTTCCAGATTAGGTGTGTGCGGGAGTTCACCTACTTTTCACTGAGGAAGGCCAGGAGGACACCAAGAGTGCTTTTTCTGACCCACTGGACCTTGTTTTCACTTGGCCAGCTTTTTACAAATATACCAGGATGATCTTGTGCCTACGAGTCTATATTCACAGACCTGAGGTAGCCTCTAGCATCTGTGTGTATGTTTTTAATTCTTCCAACGATTTTGAAGCATAGCTAGGATTTGAGAACTACTGATTCAACCAGGAAACCAAATGCTGCTGACAAGTCAATGTTGATGTATCTTACTTGATGTATCTTACTTATTGATGTATCTTACTTGATAAGATGGACATTAAGAGCTGTGATGGAAAGGAGAAAATTATAATAACCTCTAGATCTCAGTTCCCAATACAGTTTCTGACAAAGTATGGGTTGGACCACATTCTTGTTTTTCACCCTGAAAGGACCACACGCTGTACAGATTGAGTCTCATAGCAATGTGACAGGGGTATGTGTGTTTCCTCTATACAGTCCAACCCCCCCGATTTTGGTGGATCCGAGGTTTTCTCAGTGCTGCAGAGGACCACAGGCTCAGAGGGAAACCACGAAGACAAAGCAGTCACACCCCAAAGGCAATCCACATGGGCCGAGCTTTTCTTTTGAAAATATAAAATTCTGAGGCCAATAAAGATCTTGATATAGCAGTTCTGGGTTAGAACTTAAATCCAGGCAGGTTAAGAAAACTCTGGTTATAATCAGCTCTCCCAATTTTTATTCCCAATGGATACACTCTAAGCTTGTAGTATCATTCTTTAAAATATCTTCACAACACTACACCTATCCCAATTTCTCAAGTGATTAATATAAATGGGTTCTAATAAATAAGAAAGTTATGTTCCAACTACAAGCCTGGTGCATGAAATTCATACACGCTATGTGTATGTGTGTGTGTGTGTATGTGTGCGCCTCTCCAATCTGGGACCCCTCAAGGGATGTCCGACTGCATGGTTAGGCCCGATACCAGTGGGATTGGGCCTAAATGGGCAGATGGACATCCCTTTCACAATCCAGGACTGCTGGCTCCCAACCGCTTGCCTGCCTGCCTGCCTGATTGCCTCTAACCGCTTCTGCCTGCCAGCCTGATCACCCCCTAACCACTCCCCTGCCAACCTGATCGACGCGTAACTGCTCCCCTGCCGGCCCAACTGCCCCTAAGTGACCTCCCCTGCTGGCCTGGCCCCTCCGAACTGCCCTCCCCTGCCAGCCTGGTCGCCCCTAACTATCCTCCCCTGCAGGCCTGGTTGCGCCCAACTGCCCTCCCCTGCCAGCCATCTTGTGTCCACATGAGGGCAGTAATCTTTGACCATTTGGGAGCAGCCATCTTGTGTGTTGGATAGTCAATTTGCATATTACCTCTTTATTAGATAGGATACTATTTGTTCAAAATTCTGAATGTATATTCCTACAGGATAATATAATGCACTATAGTTGGCAAAAGCCAATTATGACCTTATATGAATACTAGAGGCTGGATGCACAAAGATTCATGCAAGAATGGGCCTTCCTTCCCCTGCCTGCCAGCACCACCTTTGCTCCAGCCAGAGCGTCTTTCGGCCTTCCCATGCTGCCCAGAGGCCCAGGGCAGCTGGGGTAGTGCATAAAGCCTATGTCGTCACTATGGCGATGACCCAAGCGTCCCGTCCCGCGCCCTGGCGCCTGTGTATGCAAATTAACCTGTCATTTTTGTTGGGTTAATTTGCATGCTCACTCCTGATTGGCTGGTGGGCATTGGGAAGGTATGATCAATTTGCATCTTTTTCTTTTATTAGAGTAGATCTTTATGGAAAAATAGGTCTTGGGTTCTAATTTAGGATGCCAAGAAAGCATTTGCTCCAAGTCCATGTTGTTTCTAGACTCTTGATTTCCATCTCAGTCCTCATTGTCCGCTTATCTCCACAGTGGGACCCTATTAGCACAGGAAAAACCAAGGAGCACTAGATCTCCAGATTACTTTTGTTTCTATCTATACTATCAGAAGAAAAACAACAAAGGTGATTTTTACATGAATCCATTTCTGCTGACTTCAAATTGTGTGTACATGACTTGAATATTGCCCTTTCCTCCAAATATTGTCCCAACCTCTCTCCAATCTCACCCTGACACTCCAGAACACACACAAGCCACCCTTAACTCTACCCTACCCCACGCCGTGCCCTCTGTGGTTCTGTGCTGGAGCTTTGTGAATCCCTCAGTACAATTCAGATTTCTGCAGCAGTCAGAAGCCTCAGGAAATGCTTTATAGAAGGATTTACAGGCACTTACCACCTACATTAACCTACTGACAAATGTCACTCTAAACACCCAGATTCTTTACCACTTATACCTCTGTTCTCCAAAATACACTAAATAGTGAAGTGTATTCAGGAGTGTCAACTTCATCTATAAAATACTCACACTGAAATGTCATTTGATGATTTAATAAAAATATGAAAGCACTTTATAGAACATTACATATTTTTTAAGAAGCTCACATTTAAAACTAATTTAAACTCATCTATCAACTCATATCATGCCAAATGTTAAGTGTCTCTACCCCTTTTCTCCTAATTTCCTCCTCTTGCATAAGTGTTTTAGTCCCAAGTACACAATAATGATTGCTTAATCCACAACTGCCATAGGAGGACCAGACCTCACCTAGATACAGGAAATACTAAATAAATCCTATGAGCTGCTCCCTTCAGACTTTCTGACTATTCATTCAACATTAATCATTCACTACCTTTTCTAGCCATTCTTCCTACAAGAATAACACTGACAGTAACAAGCATTCATTAAGTATCTACTTTACATATACATCCTTTTTCATAGTCACATAAGTATCTCACTTTAAAACAGGACACCTGTAGCTGAGAGGGGAGGAATCGATGCCCACAGCCTTGGAACTCAGCCTCTCACCTGTCTCACCAGCATCTACTGGACATCCCTGTGCCTGGAGTAAAACAAGGACACCACAATCTGTCTCCATCATGTCTTCCTTAACTAAAGTAAAGTAATACATGGTATCAAGTGTACCTCCTTCCAACACCCCAAAACCCCCTCTCCGAGAGTAACCCTAAATTACATCCAATCATTTCACTATCCAGACTCAACAACTTTTCATGAATTAAGTCATTCAGTCAAATACTTGCCCACTGCAAGTACAAGAGTGAAGGTGACAGGTGAGATCCTGGCTCCCCCAAAGTTGAAATAATTAGGGGTGGAAGTGGTATGAGAATTAAAGTTAGGTGATATGATGTTGGCCTGGTGGACTGATAGAGATGAAAGGGCAAAGAAGTGACAGTGAAACCTAGATCTCAGACACTGGAATAGCTCAAGGATAGCCAGTCAGGGAGAGAGGGACCTAGGTCCACACCCAGTGCAACACATTCCAGGCAGGAATGAAGCCAGGACCTGGAGAGTGAGGGGCAGAGGGCAATGGGAGTCAGACTGTATGGAAGCAGGTGGGCAGTAGATGAGATGGGAAAGCGTGGACCAATACATTTTTAAACATTACTCTGGCTACAGGGAAGAAAAGGAATGATGGCGGGGGCTGAGGGAAAGCAACAGGAGAGTGAGCCCTGCTCCATAAGGAGGCCTCTGTGACAAACACAGTCCCAACAGGAAAATGAGCCACCAGAGGATATGGCCTGTCCCCACTGCCCCCACCCTCCTGGTCCCGCAGCATCAGGACCAGCCATACTCACTTGTCCATCACCCACCCACAGAGAGAGCCATCAGCAGTTAGCACTTGCCTTTTATCTCTGTGCCCAAATTACATAGCACACAGTACTAACGCTGTGCTTGAAGGAGCAAATGAACATAAAGGACAACTATTAGGGACATTTTCAACCCTGGGATCAATCTTCTGAAACCAGTAAAAAGTCTTATTCCTCTGACAGTGTCAGGAACATGCCATCTCTGTGTATGCAGTGAGCACACTGGAGCAACAATCGGCAGCATAATTTCCCAAAGCTTTGCTGCTCTGCACCCCAAGAAAGGCAAAATGACTCTGGGAGGAGACTATTACTTTACAACCTCTCAGGAGATAGTCACGCCAAGCAGGCTTCAGGCGAACAGCTTATGACTGTGTTTATCCCCCAATTTTAAATCATTGAGTTAAATTTTATCTTTTGAAAAAAAAAGAAAAGAAAAAAGACAACAAAAGAGGAGACACACATCCATGCACTCGTGAAAGCATCAGGTCTTCTATGTCCTCAATGCACTCCGCAAGAGGACACTTAGGGGACAGAGACTTTAGCATTACCACCATTTACAACCTTGGTCCTCGTGGCCCTACTTTTCTCTTCCACTTCCATATGTCTCTGGGTTTCCTCTTGCTCCTCAGTACTTTCAGGGATTACTACTGAGTCTGCCCAGGAAGCTCGGCTACATTTATTTATATAACTGCAGAAATCTCCTCTCAAAAGAAGCCTATAAGGTTATCAGGTAAATATTTAAATCTCCTTGGTTACTGCATGGTCAGCATCCATCATAAAGGCCTTGATTTACTTACCTAAGTAGTGTGGTGGGTGAAATGCCACAGGCTTACTAGTCGCTGAATAATATCCAATTGCTCTCTTGAATCGAAAAACTTTGTCATCTGTTCTAGACTAAAATAAACATAGGAAACCTGTGTAAATTAGCATGCCATGGGTCATATGTTTCAACATATTTTTATAATTCAGTACATGTATAAAATATCTGTAGCCTTTCAAGCTAGATAAGAGTTTAGAATGACATTAAAATCTTCAAGGAAAATCCAGAGAGCAAGGCAGTTAACACAGAACCTGAAGTGGCAACCACAGCCGTGGGTTCTGCAATATAGCCTTTAACTTCTTGGTCAAGTCCCTGGTGCTGCCAGAAGTTTTACTTTCCATGTCCAGCAAGTGGGCAGCTGTTTTAGATCTTCAGGGAGCAGACAGAAGTCACACAAACTTCAACTCTTTTACTAACCCCGATGCCTCAAATTCTTTACTTCCCACAAAAGGAAGACAAAACCCCTGACCATCACCTGAAGGGAAGGACAAATCAGAGATTCACAATTCCACTTGACCCACTTGATATGTCCGTCTTCTTAGTAGAAATCCTATCAAGTTATGATGGAGATGCTAGAAGCAACAGAGACCTCAACACTCATCTCCCTCAATCCCTCTCCAGTACAGGCCAAAGTAGCCAGCTGGGAGGGCTGGCATGGAGGCCTGACAGTCGGGCAAGGGCTCCTGGACACACCAGTGTGCGCTTCTCAAGCCCCTTCCAAACCTGACGCACACCACTGTGCAAAGCGCTGCCCCATAGCCTGCATTTCTACCTGAGAATGCTGGAAAACATCTTTAGCTATGGCATCCAAGTCCGAGGTGTCCTGGATGTTGCGGACGTAGTCAGCCACAGCCTTGATCACCACGTCACATGGCGGCAAGACCAGCTGGTGGGCCCGGACCTGAGAAAACAAGCACAAATGTCAACGGTCTAATTCCAAACACAGGGTCCAGAAACCCCAGGTGTTGTTTCCTGCCAAGGACCGAATTGTTCCCAATCTGTGAGCACTTGGCCCCAGGGCTCTGGTACTCTGAGGTTCAAGCCCTGGACCTCCCTTACAGTTATTGAAATACTGCCCAGTTAGGTTAAGCAGCATCTGACAGCCTTTCATTACTTCTGAGACCAGGTCTGCGACCTGCTTATGATCAGTTCCAGGCTTGAGACCCTGGGCCCCGTAACAGCCAGCACACAGCCATGAGAACCCCTGGGCCACAGATGCTTCCTTTCTTTCAATGCCAGCCAGCTGGAGGCTGTGCCAGGTAACAGTCCCAACTGCCCAAGTCCACTGCAGAAAGACGAGGG
>NW_006284335.1:63844-65413 GCF_000327345.1 Myotis davidii | reverse complement strand
GGGACATATCTGATAAAAGACTTTTGGAATAAAATATAGGAGTATTTTATTGTCTCAGAATAGTTGATACCAGGAAAAGGCAAGTAAACAGATATATAATTATAGCTATGCCCTTGTGTTATTCTCAGGAACAAAGACGAATCAGGTACTAACTTTATTTCCAGAAATTTAAAAAAAAATTGAATGACAGCACGAAATGATGTCTTTGTTTTCCATTTCATCATGAAGAGCATAAAGATAAAGAAGGGGCAAAGGATCTAAAGGCTTTGGGCCTAACCCAAGAGGAAGGAACATTTGCAAACTCTTTTGATGAGGCCAGAATTATCCTAATTGCAAAACCAGATAAGACACTACAAAGAAAGAGAATTACAAGCCAATATCCTTGATGATAAAATCCTCAACAAAATATTAGCAAATCACATCCAGCAATATATTAAAAAATTATACACCATGACCAAGTGGGATATATTCCTGGGATGCAAGGCTGGTACAATATTCACAAATCAATAAATGTGATACATCACATAAACAAACTGAAAGACAAAAATCACATGGTCATATTAATAGTTACAGAAAAGGCATTTGACAAAATCCGACACACATTTTTGATAAAAATTCTCAGCAAAGTGGGAATAGAGGAAGCATATCTCAACATGATAAAGACCATATATGACAAACCTACAGTGAACATCCTACTCAATGGGCAAAAACTAAAACCATTTCCCCCAAGAATAGGAACAAGACAGGGATGTCCACTTTCACCAAACTTATTCAACATAGTACTGGAAGTCCTAGCCACAGCGATCAGACCAGAAGAAAAAACCACTAGATTTAATAAATGAATTTGGCAATGTAGCATGATACAAAATCAACACCCAAAAATTGATGGCTTTTTTATACACCAATTAGAGGTCTGGTGCTCAGATTAGTGCACCGGTGGAGTCCCTCAGCCTGGCCTGCAGGGATCAGCCCAAACCGGCTCTCCAACATCCCCAGAAGGGTCCTGGATTGCGAGAGGGCAATTCTCATGTGACGCACCCCAGAATCGGGCTCCCTCCTCTGTGGTTCCAGGTGTGTCACCCGAGAACCACAGCTGTCAAGTAACCACAGCAAAAAGAGAGACCTCTGTATTGGAGAACATATTTGGAAATGATACATCTGATAAAGGGTTAATATCCAAAAAATATAAGGAACTCATACAACTTAACAAAAGGAAGACAAACAATCCAATTAAAAAATGGGCAAAGGACCTAACTAGACACGTCTCCAAAGAGGACATACAGAAGGACAAGAGACATATGAAAAAATGCTCAAAGTCACTAATCTTCCAAGAGATGCAAATCAAAATGACAATGAGGTACCATCTCACACCTGTCAGAATGGCTGCCATCAACAAATCAACAAATGACAAGTGCTGGTGAGGATGTGGAGAAAAGGGAACCCTAGGATATGGTTGGTGGGAAAGCGGACTGGTGCAACCATTATGGAAAAACAGTATGGCGTTTCCTCAAAAAATTAAATATGGATCTGCCATTTGACCCAGTGATCCCACTTCTAGGAATATCGCCT
>NW_006284335.1:60753-63828 GCF_000327345.1 Myotis davidii | reverse complement strand
ACCCTTCTCCCCATCAGTAGATGAGTGGATAAAAAAGCTGTGGTACATTTATGCCGCAGTAAAAAAGAAGGATCTCTTACCCTGTGAGACAGCATGGAGGGACCCAGAGAGTATCACGCTAAGTGAAATAAATGAGTCAGAGAAAGACAAGTATCACATGATCGCACTTATATGTGGAATCTAAGTAACAAAATAAACTGATGAACAGAGTGGATCCAGAGACATGGAAGCATGGAACAGAGTAGAGAATCTCAGAGGAAAAGTGGGAGGTAATGAACCAAAGACCTTGAATACATACGTGCATAACCCATGGACACAGACAGTAGAGTGCTGACGGCCTGAGGCGGGGGAAGGGGAACAGGGGTGGGCAGGAGAGGATCAAGGAGAGGAAAAAGGGAGACATATGTAATAATTTCAACAATAAAGAATTATTTTTAAAAAATTATAGGACCTATCATAACAAAGAAATAAATACATAAAATAAAGGCTTTGCGTTTCCAGAGCTGTGCACTCCTGCCACTCCCGTGTGAATGTGGTGTGTTCCATGGCAGCCAGCTGACCTCAGGCCCAGCCTGTGACCCTGAATTCCTCAGATGGGCTCAATGGCATCACAGAGTCCTGAGGACTCCACCCATGCTGCTTGTTTTGACAGTGGAAGAAGGGCCATAGTGTGCGGTGGCCTCTGGAAGCCAGAAAAGGCAGGAAACACTCTCCCTGAGCCTCCAAGGGAATGTGGCCACCGACACCTTGATTTTAGCTCAGTGAGACCCGTTTTGAACTTGTGACTTGTATGGTAGAACTGTGACCTATAGAAATTTGGGTTGTTTTAAGACACTAAAAGGAAAAGGGAGGGGGGAGAAAATTAGAAAAACGCAGCCTAATCAAATGGAATAGAAGAAACCTTTGGGAAAATACATATTTACACTTTTAAGTTATTATTATGCAAATTTTCAGATGCAGAGAGTACATTCCATTTTCTTTTCTTAAAAAGCAATAATTCCAAATGGAAACAATGTTTCACATGTTGGAGCAGCTGCTCTACTCTCTAAGGAAGGCAAACCCCACAGAATGGACTGCAGAGGACCACTGCCATGCCTGCGGGCCAGAAGCCTTCCCAGAAACCCAAGTCCTCCTATGTCACGGAGAAAAACCTCTGGCACACACCTGCCCGCCGGTGAGGATGTCCCTGGAACAGCGCATTCCAGCCAGTCTGGAAGGCATGAGGTTCTAACTGCTCCCACCTTCAGAGTATTTAACAATTCAGCAGCAGGGCAGGTAGGAGAGCCTGGTGGCAGCCCCAGGAGTGGGGAGTCAGGACGGAAACCCTGAGTGGCCTACACTCCGCAGAACTCGGCATTTTCCCCTCAGTGAGTGCACACCATGGGGACAGAGACAGGGACAGGGATGCCTGACCTTTCTGACTGCACGGGGGCTAAGTGCCCTTGCATGCCTGGTGGCTCTGAAAGCCTAGGATCATCTAATCATGCTGTAGATGACACTGGAATGGCTGGTCATTCTAAAAGGGTTTTATATACAGAACAAAAACATGACAATTAACATGGTAACAACAGAATCTGCTAGATATGAAAAGGCCTTCCTCTGGTAGGGGAGCTATTGAGGTGACGCAAGCTGACTCTCCTAGGGGTGTTCTGACACCAGGATACCACGGACTCATGGGCAGCCCCTCGCTGTCCCACCACCTCAAATGAAAATGACAGTGTTGCTTTTGTTCCTGCAGATATCCTTGTCTTCACTACCCATATCCCATAACACTGTGGCTAAAAGATCCTATAATTAAAGAGCCCCCAAATCCTTCTGAATGTTTAAGACCTCCGTAAACCTGCGTCCTTTACAATGTCCCCATGGCCCAGACTCTTCCCTCATGCCCACTTACCCCTCACCCTTCCTGCTTCATCCTAACATAGCCTTCCAAATCTGACTCAGGGTGAGCTCCAGTATTCCCTGTACTCAGGGCAGACCCTGATGGTGATAACATAGTGTCCCCCCCGACCCCCACCTCAATTGGCCCCAGGAAAGCAGAAGTGACAGCACGCAGTACCACAGGCAGACCTGGAAAGCTTCACTGCACACGAGACGCTTTAGCTTAGATGACTTCTAAAATTCAGATGGGACTAAGCTTTACCACGACTGACCATAGAATTCCATTTAGTAGTAAGATTCCCGGTACATTTTAATATGGATATGTTTACAAACACCCGATTTATTAAAATTTTGACACTCCTGCTAACTTTTAATTTGTATTTTCTTTAAGCACCATGCCAATGGTGTGTGTGAGGGAAATCACGAATTCCTGTTAGAAAACCGAGTGTCATCAGAACCAACTCAGTGGAGAAAGAAAAAACCCTAAAAATCCTGGCCACCTTAAATATGTCTCTCTATATCCATCTACACACACACACACACCCTATATGTGAGGGTATTCATCTACACACTTTTGACTGGAAATAACCACATTAAGATATGTTGACCCACAAAAAGGGCTATCACCTTAAGTTGCTAAATCTTCCCAGACACTGGAGAATAGCATCGCCTTATCCCGTTATAGCAGTAACTGCACATGAGAGTTACAGTAACCTGTCCTTGTCTATTCATAAAAACAAAATTAACACACCAAATAAATGAAGTGCTGGCTGCTTCGAGACAGGCTTCAAAATATTTTAATGGGAGTCCCATTTCTTCTCCCTTTTTCTTTTTTTTTTTTGAGCAGTATTGAGGTTTTTTATTTTAGCTCAAAAGTTTATATTGCTACATACCTAAATTAAAGTTGAAGACATGTACTTTCTATCTCCAAGGATAAACAGTAAATTCTGTTTAATTAAGAAGCAAATGTTTATGACCTAATTGTCTTTTATGATACTTTGTAGCAATTTCAGTAATTGTTAGTCACTTGTTTTATAAGTAAAGAAATAACATTTTGGAGCTGGAAAAAATCTCCCAGACACTTGTATAAATTAACCCCTTAGCTTCCAGGCAGGATAATTAAGTAATAAATAGATAACATCTGTGTGGAAATTTATGATAACTGCCTCCACACAAAATATCCTCTCATGTGAC
>NW_006284335.1:53194-60653 GCF_000327345.1 Myotis davidii | reverse complement strand
CATGGACCAGGTGGGAAAGATGTGGCAGGCACTTAATGAGGGCAGGTCCACCTGGGGTGTGGCCTCCGCCGGCCTTACCTCTGTCAGAATCCCTGAGCCAGCAGGCCACACTGTGCCATCCATGACAATCCCGTTCCTTCTGCCGATCTTGACAGCCTCTACTTTGTATTTAGTTCTGAACCCCCCAGGAGACCCAGGACTGGGTTAGAGCAGAGGCCCAGGGTCTTCCGGGAGGAGCCGTGATCAACTGTGCTGACAACACCGGAGCCAAAAATCTGTATATAATCTCTGTGAAGGGGATCAAGGGTCGACTGAACAGACTTCCTGCCGCCGGGGTGGGTGACATGGTGATGGCCACAGTCAAAAAAGGCAAACCGGAGCTCCCAGGCCTGCCCAGAGACCTGCCACACTTCTGCCCTAGCCAAACAATGTGGGCCTCGCATGTCTCCCAGCAGCGGGACACCAGGGATAACCCCTGAACAAGTGGTTGGCACGGCCACATGTCCACAGTGCCAGTGCTGGTGGAAATAACCCTGAGCTGTATGCCCACAGGCTGGGCCACACTGCAGGAACGCCACGAGAATCCTTAGAAGTCCCACCAACGTGCCATGGCACTCTTCCCTGCAGCCAGTGCCAGCCACCACAGACAGAGATAACCTCTGCTTCTTTTTTTTTTAAATATATTTTATTGATTTTTCACAGAGAGGAAGGGAGAGAGACAGAGAGTTAGAAACATCGATGAGAGAGAAACACTGATCAGCTGCCTCCTGCACATCCCCCACCGGGGACGCGCCCGCAACCCAGGCACATGCCCCCAGAATCGAACCCGGGACCCCTCAGTCCGCAGGCTGACGCTCCATCCACTGAGCCAAACCGGTTCCTGCACCTCTGCTTCTTTAGAGTCCCTCCCTGATTTCCACCCATTACTTTAGCAATTCAAGGGGTGAACACGGGAGCTAATAAACATCTACATTATAGGAATGTCTGAAACTGAATTAATTTAAATAGTACAAAGTAGTTACCATATTATATTTCAATCAAATTACACCCACCATGTCACAGTGGCAAAGGATTCAATTAAAACCCAAGGTTCTCGTTCAGGTGATATGTTGATTAAAAAACTCTCCTAAGCTGTTAGAAATGTATCACTAGAAAGGATAATTTGACAGGTTCATAACTTTTGTACAATGGAGATGAAATGTCTCTGATAAAATGGCAGGGCCCCCATCAGCGGTGAGAGGCTCACTTCCCCAGTAAATGCCAGGTCTGCACATCTATAGCAAGTGCTGGCTCACAGAAAGAAAAACAGTCAACAGACTTGGTGTATTATGGACTCTGGGGAAAATCCAGCGACTCCATTTCTGTTATATCGTGCATATTGTATACAGACAGGATGACCTGTGAAATTTTGCTTTAATTAGTCATTTCTTTGATGAGGTTATTTTATAGAGCCTGTTCCAATTCTAAATCGTTTCAAAACCCCAGAACGTTTTTTTGTTGTTGTTTTAAGACCAAAAAAAAGGAGTATTTTTGCCCTGACCTGCTGAGCTTCATTCCATGCACGGAGAGGTCCCAGGTTTGATTCCTGGTCAGGGCACATACCAGCAGGGAGCGTGCAGGAAGCAACTGATCTATATTTCTCTCTCATCCATGTTTCTCTTTCTCTCTGTCCCTCTCCCTTTCTCTCTCTAAAATCAATAAAAATGATTTTTTTAAAAGGCGTATTTTAAAAATCTACATGTGCTATAATTTTGTGTTGGAAAATAACTTTCCTCTCATTTAAAGAATACATTCTTGTTCCAAAATTTGTTTTAACTTCAGTTCTTTTGTCCTTTAACTCTTACACCTGTGTGCTGACAGGAGTCTGAGCCTGTCTGCACCGTCCCACGACTGTCACTCTGTGAACAGAGGCCAGAGAGCACATCTGGTGTTGCATCTTTAGGAAAAGAAGGTCAGCCATCACCTTTGCCACATGATTTCAATGAACACCAGTTTCTTAATACAAAAGTTAGCTATCGCCCCACATACACCCAGGAAATGATTTAATAAGACCCAGTTTAAACTCTGTTGTAGATGTGTGCACACATATAATTCAATGGCAGGATAAACAGTGCTTGTAGCCTGGGAAAAGGTATAAAGTTTTACTTATTTCTCAAATAATCCTCAACCTATGAATTTTATCTCTACAGAATATATAATTTTCGGCAACTAAGATATTTTTCCCCCTTTATATTGGCAGAAATTTAAAATCCTTGAGAATTTAGGAAATAAAGGCCTGAAAAAAGCTGCCCCGCTGCTCACCAGTTGTGTGCAAAAGCTGAGGTAGGGAGGAGGTAACTTCAGAGATGATGGAGCATTTCCCCCCAATCTGCATAAATGAATAAGCGATCCGACTTTAGTAAAAGTATTTATAAAGTACATTTTAAAAGTTGTCCAGAACTCATGCTGGAGTAGGAAACATGGGTGCATTTGAATGGACTATATTTTACTTTATGTCATATTAGTATATAGCGGACACTATAGTTTGTGACTTAAAATATTTTCTTTATGAAGAATTTTGGAAAATGTAACAATGTTAGAAACCCAAAGAATTGAAAGAATGAAGCAAACTTAAACATGCAAAGTGTAAAGAAAGATTTGTTTTGTTTGAATAGTATATATCATTTATCTTACTGATAATTACGTCCTCATATTTATGTCAAAGTTCATTGGTATTTTAGTTTGCCTTTTAAAATCCTATAATGTGTTGTTAGGGATTAGGTAATTGTTTCTAGATTTTCAAAAAGTTTTATATGAAGTATTTATATACTATAAGAAAATGCAGTACTGCTATTTTGATTAGTCTGAAATAAATTTTAACTAAGTGGAAAAAAAAAAAACCTTGATGATCTTTCCCAGTTGCATCCTAACTTCATATTCATATAAATGTTATGTGTAAATCATGTGCATTTCTGCAGGCACCATAGTGGTTTAATTTCTTACCATGTTAAGACTACTCATTATGAAGTTACGGGACAATAAGGGCAGCACAGAATGCCAAAGCATGAATGACAGTCATTCTCAGTCTTCCCCATGCTGATTCTGTGCAGGACCTGTGGCTTATATCTAAAATCCACACGGTCACTCAGTCCCTGTAGGAGTTCGTGTGCTAACTGAAAATGCCAGGCAAAACTATGATTCAGAGACTACTGGTGCGGCTGCTCCCAAACTCTCTCCGCCGCTCATTACATGCGAGGGAATACAACACAAGCTTCACGTAACGTCACTACTAAAGCAGAAGATCCTGATCCACTTCACTTTCACTTGGAAAATAGCTAAGTGTGATGATTACAAATACTCTGTTTGGGCAATTTCAGGGAAGGAAAGGGACACCTGATTTGGTCACTATTCACTCATGGGTAAGGCACATATGTTGACACAGCAGCATCGCTGCTCCAAACCTGGTCTCCCACGCTGGCGTACAGACCAACGCAAGGAGCTGTGCAAAGGGTTCCTCCAGTTCCCAATTCACTGACCATACCCCAAGGCCCAGTGTTCTCTATTAAGAGTCAAAAGTAAGGAAAACATTTAAACACCATAGTTGTTAGGTAACCACAAACAGCCATGCCTTTGAGATTCTTGCAAAGGTATGACCGGTATCACTATCTTACATATATTTGCCTAAATAAAGCTATGAAAAGGCTGCTAAAGTGCAGCTAATCACAAGTAATGCCAAATGTGACAACCGCTCTATAGATGGAAACTGCCATGCAGATATACTGAAGTATTTCACATAAAATTTAACATATTTAATGTATTAAAACTGAGCAAAAATAGGTTCTCATCACACTATCCAGGCAAGGAGCACCAGCAAGCCTGAAGGAAAGGTAGGTGGGTCTGGGCCCCCTCCTGCAGGGATGTCCACTTACAACTGGGCCTTTAGTGTCCTATGGTTCATTCCTCTCCTGGGGGAATGTTCTAACATTTCCGAGTGCTGTGTCAGACACTGATCTTGGCATGTATCACTTCATTTAATCCTCACAAAAACCGCCATGGGGTGCACTCTGAATGTCCCCATTTGACAGAGGACCAGCTAAGTGGTCAGGCCACCATCCAAACCTGCAGACAGACTGTACACTTGGCAACTACACTCTGGTGTTATCTTCTAAACTGCGTCTTTTAGGACTGAAGTGTCCTATAAAATGGTGGTAAATAGTTCCTTTTTACTTCTAATATTCATATTTAGAGCAATTAAAAGTTGGCAACACTACAGTAGTCCTCTCAACCTATGTTTTAAAAACAAATCCATGACACTCAAATCCCTGTTTGTATGAAAGGAAGCTCGAGGAGACTATCAACAAGGGAGACATGAGGTCAAGCTGAGTGTTAGACATGGGGAAGGTGGGCACGAGGGCAGAGAACCAAAACGGGGACCATGCACAGCTCCTGGGACAACACAGGTGGTTGAAAAGGAGAAGAAGGTCAGACTAGCTGCAGGGAGAGGAAGAATCCAAGATCATTCCCAATTTCTACCCTGAATGACTGGAAAGACAGTGGTAGCAGTACTTGAAGGAACAAAATATAGGAAGATAAGCCCATTTAGAGATGATGACCCTTCTAAATTAGAAATGTTAAATTTGGTGTACAGGTGGGACGCACCCGTAGTCCAGGTAAGGAGTCTAGTTAGGAGAAGTACACTGGGGAGTCAGCAACAGAGGTAGTAAATGAAACCTTAAGAGCAGATGAGATGTGCCAGAAAGAAAGCATGAGGACCACAGAAAGTGCAGAGGGACCCTGGTGCTGCACACACAACCACTGGAAGCCACTAGCATGGAAGTCAAGGAAAGGGTGAGGCAAAGATGAACAGAAAAACGCTGGGCTCTGGGGAGCAAGGCAGAGTGAAGAGAGCAGGACAGGTGACATTGTCAAGGACCCCAGGGAGGCGGAAAGGCATTCTTCAAACCTGTTAACTGAGTCATCAGCAGCCTTGGACAATTCAGTGCAGGAGTTAAAAACTGTTGGGGACATTAGAAGAGGCTGCCCTGGGTAGATTCCCAGGTAAAAAGGGTGCTAGGAAAATGAGGGAAGGACAGGACCACATTTATAAGCTAAAGACCAAGAGGCAAAAGAGGTAGCCACACAGAAGCAAAGGGGCCAATAGTGTGAGGTACGCAGAGGCTCTCTGAGTGCATTCGGTGCCAACAGCTCCAGAATATCAGGATAGGATAGTCACAGGCTGGAAAAATGGGCATGATGAAGAGCACAAATAGGGCTGGGGTGGAGGGAGGTGAGAGCTAGCGGAGGCTCACTATCCTAGGTGCAACTGAAGAAAGGTCTGAAGAGACTGATGACTTTAAATTTTTTTTTATTTTTAATATATATTTTTAAAATATATTTTTTATTGATTTCAGAGAAGAAGGGAAAGGGAGAGAAATAGAAGCACCAATGATGAGAGAGAATCACTGATCGGCTGCCTCCAACACGCCCCAAAATGGGATCAAGCCTGCAACGCGGGCATGTGCCCTTAACCAGAATCGAACATGGGACTCTTCAGTCCGCAGGCTGAGCCAAAACAGCGAGGGCGAGACTGATGACTTTTAAGGCAGACATTAAGGAGAATAAAAGGATTAACTGCTGACACTGATAGCCTGGTTCAAGTCAGATAACATTGTTTTGTAAATCAGTATAATTGATCTTATTTTATATGCAAGAAAATAGATCAATTTTAGGCACACAATTCATGAGTTCTGAAAAATGCATACATTTGTGTGGCCACCACCACAATCATGAATATAACGTTTCTATCACCCCAAATAGTTCACCTGTGCCCTTTCCCATCCCAACCCCAGGCAACCATTAATCTGCCTATTACTACAGTTCTGCCTTTTCCAGGGTTTTACATTAAGGCAATCCTAGGTACTTCCTTTGTGTTTAACTCTTCATTTAAGATAATGCTTTTGATAATGTTTATTGCATGTAACATTATATTTAAAATCATTTTTCTTGGGGAAAAAAGATAATGCTTTTGAGATTCATACAGTCTGCAAGATGAGTAGTTTGTTCATTTCACTGCAATCAGCACTTCACTGTAAGCCTGTCCCACACCAGCTTACAGACTTATGGCTTGTTTTGTTGTTATTGTTGTTTCGTTTTGTTTATATTTTATTGATTTTTTACAGAGGGGAAGGAAGAGAGATAGAGAGTTAGAAACATCAATAAGATAGAAACATCGATCAGCTGCCTCTTGCACAACCCCTACTGGGGATGTGCCCGCAACCAAGGTACATGCCCTTGACTGGAATCGAGCCTGGGACCCTTCAGTCTGCAGGTCGACGCTCTATCCACTGAGCCAAACCGGTTAGGGCTGGCTTATTTTTTTTGAGGCTACAATGGATAAAGCTACTAGGACACTCAGGTTCAAGTCTTGTTTGAACATATGACTTTGTTTCTCATGAGTAGGCCTGCTGGGTTATATGGTGGGTATATATTGAACTTTGTAAGAACTGCCAGACTATTTTCAAAGAGACCATCTACTTCCCATCAGCCATGTCTGAGAGTGGCGGGTACTGACACCTCCAGACACTGAGCATCAGTCAGTCTTCTTATTTGGCCCCAGCACATCTCGCGTGGTTTTACCTTGCATTCCCTAATAGCGCGGAGCATCTCTTTATGTGCTTTTTGAACACTCTTCAAAATGTCTGTGCAAAACTCTCCTCCACCTATTTGTGTTGGGCTGTATCTTCTTATTGTGCTGTCCTTTACACATTCTGGATAGAAGTCCCCAACCACTGATATATTCTGCAAACAGGTCCTCTCACTCCATTGCTTGCTTTTCATTCTTACTAAAAAATCACTGCCTAACTCAAGGGCATAAAGATCTCTTTTATATTTTCATATTCTTAGTTTTGCATTGGAAAACTATCCTTTCCCCATTTAGTTACCTTGAGACTCCTGACAAAAACAACTGACCACACATGTATAGGTCTATTTCTGGACCCTATTCTGCTCCACTGATCTACATGACTATCCTTATGTCAACACCACAGAGTTGATTATTATAGTTTAAAGTGAGTCTTTAAATTAGGTAACATTTAAGTCCTTCTATTCTGTTCTTCCTTTGCAGCATTTCTGTTGCTATTCTAGGTCTTTTGCAATTCCATGTCAATTTTTAAATCAGTTTTTCAATTTCTACCAAAAAAAAAAAGTTTGCTGGGATTTTTATTAAGATGTAGTGAAACTATGTAACAACAGTCTTTGATCCATGAATACATTACCTCTCTCCATTTATTAGGTCCTTCTTTAACTTAGACCATAAATTTGTAGTGGCATCCATCTGTTCAGTCATGTGTTTCTCAAGATGAGTGGATGCTGACTATAGCACCTACCTAGGGTAGAGGCCTTTGCTGAACAGATGAGATGGAAGAAGGAGCAAGATTAAAAGTGATGCTGGTATAATCAGTTCAAGGTAACCTGCTAGGAG
>NW_006284335.1:40071-53165 GCF_000327345.1 Myotis davidii | reverse complement strand
A
Organism: Myotis davidii; assembly: GCF_000327345.1. NCBI lineage: Eukaryota > Metazoa > Chordata > Mammalia > Chiroptera > Vespertilionidae > Myotis > Myotis davidii. The sequence goes on along the minus strand of NW_006284335.1, from coordinate 53,164 downwards.
AAGAGAATCTGTGAGAAAATGGGCAGAGGGCCCCAGGAGGGCCAAAGAGCAAAGTCTTAGCTTATGAGAATACTAATGGTAGAAGGCAGTGGTGACAGAGAAAAGAAGGGATATTAAAGCTTCAGCTAGAAAAGCCAATGTATGACTCTGGGCCTAGAAGGCTACAATACAGTAGAGGGTAGACCACTGAAGTTAAGGGACACAAAGGGCATGTTGTCTGTGGGCAATCTCCAGTACACTGAGCTCCCAGAGGATTCTGGAAGGCAACGGGAAAGACTGATAAGATCCCCAAAGCTGTAACAAATGACAAAAGTGACTTGAGTGGAGTGATTATGAGCAGTAATAAGTGGTACATTTAGGTGGCCTGAGTCTCAAAAGAGTTATCAAAAGGACCCCATCAAGGAATGTGGAGACAACCACAGAAAGTACCTGCAAATTAGTATCTGATTAGAGATATAGATCCAGAATATATTAAAAAGAACTTTTACAACTCAATAATCCAATTTAAAAATAGATAAAGGATCTGAATAGATATTTATTCAAAGAAGACATACAACTGGCCAGTGAGCACAGGGAAAGATGCTCAGTATCACCAGTCCTCAGCGAGGCAAACCAAACAACATTATACCCCCAGGACAGCTAAAGATAAAACAGCAGACAATGACAAGTGGTGAGGATGTGGAGAAAACACAGCTCTCACAATTGCTGGAAGGAAAGTAAACAGTGTAGCCGCTGTTTTCCTCAAATATTAAGCACAGAGTTACCACCTGACCAGCAATTCCAGTCCCAGGTATATACCTGAGAGAAATGAAAACATAGCTAGCTCCACACATGGATTTGTCCATGAATATTCACAATAGCCAAAAGGTAGAAACAACCTGAATGTCCATCACCTGATGAATAAATAAACTGTGGTAGTTATATCTATACAGTGGAATATTATTTGGCCATAAAAGCAATGAAGTGCTAACACATGCTACAACATAAATGAAACATGCTTATTAAAAAAGCTAGACACAAGAAGTCACATAATTCCACTTATAAAAAATACCCAGAGGAGGCAAATCCACAGATTAGTGGCCGCTAGGAGGGGGGAGAGTGAGAAGTGGGGAGTGACTGCCCACTGGCACAGGGTTTCTTTCTGGGGTGATAAAAATATTCTAAAATTACGTAGTGATGATGGTTGCATAGCTCTGTGAACACCACTGGTTTTGAGTGTTAAAGGGGTAGATTTTTATGATAAGTGAACTGTCTCAAGAAAGCTATCATAAAAACAGAGATGCTTTCTAACTAAGAATGGCAGTTCCAACTCTCTCACATGTCCTCTGGTCCCAGATTTGTCTTTTTTATGCCTTTCCATTAGAGCTTCCTTCCCTGTTCCCCATTGGTTCTCAAGTGAAGGTGGAAAGTTTGAAGTTCCAAGGAATCTGCTGGAATGGGTGCAACTCAAGTATAGCTTTTTTGTCTGTTTTACAGATGGCAAGTTCCAACTCTGTCACATGTCCTCTGGTCCCAGATTTGTCTCGTCTCAAGCAAGGCCCTATCTCAGGGTGAGCTGCCTCAGTGTTCGGTGTGCAGGGTCCACTGGGGAGGCGCAGGGTGTGTGTGAGGACAAGGTCGGAAAACCACCAGGAGAGCCTTATTCCAATACAAATGATCTCTTCCATTCATGACAGAGAAGGCCTGCTATGGACAGCGCCGGGGTTCCCGATCCACGGGGGCGGAAATAAGGTAAATATGTTCTGCACACTTATTTAAAGACTGAAAATATACTGCTAAATTTAACATAAAACTAGAAGCTCCCAGGCCATGAGAAGACAAAGAGAGAGCAGAAATGCCACTAGTCGAGCTTCCCTTTGTTTCCTGACACCCACGGCCTCAGAAGCTGGGCACGGTAAACATGGTACTTTTCAGAGTCTCCCCTCTCATGCCTCAGCTCTGCTCCTTCTGGATGGAACATGCATTCCAGCTCGCTTGGGAAGAATCTGCTGGCAGACCCAGTCCCTCCCAGGACAAGGCGAGCTGAAAGCAATCTGTAACAACTGGGGAGCACAAATCCTGCCCAAGACTCTGACCCTTTCCCAGAGATGTGATGTGGGAACCCCTACCCCATCTGTAAAACAGACAAAAAAGCTATACTTGAGTTGCACCCATTCCAGCAGATTCCTTGGAACTTCAAACTTTCCACCTTCACTTGAGAACCAATGGGGAACAGGGAAGGAAGCTCTAATGGAAAGGCATAAACAAGTAAAACTCTGGTGAGTTTGGTTTTATATTTTCTTTTTAGGGATTCCATATATAAATTTAAAATAAAACTTCTTAACTAAAAACAGGTTTTCACAATCTAAAAGCTGAGAGCGTGGTACAGTGCACTAAAGTCCCACTGGGATCGTTAAGAATGTACAGCTAATGTGCATAATGATAGTGACATTATAATGACAAATTAATAGAATGTACATTTTTTAAAAATTCTGGAGGATCAAGTATCAATCTATTAAAAGTGGTTATCTTCCAGGAGTGAGATTCTAAGTAGCTGTCACCTCCACATTACATAATGGTTTATTTTTCTCAACCTTTCAGGCCCCTAACATTATTTCCTCTAGAGCAATGGTTCTCAACTTTCCTAATGCCGCAACCCTTTAATACAGTTCCTCATGTTGTGGTGACCCCCAATTTCATTGTTACAAATTGAACATAATTAAAGCATAGTGATTAATCACAAAAACAATATGTAATTATATATGTGTTTCCGATGGTCTTAGGCGACCCCTGTGAAAGGGTCGTTCAACCCCCAAAGGGCTTGCGACCCACAGGTTAAGAACCGCTGCTCTAGAGCCCAAAATGTCCTTGGATTTTAGAAGTGCTGCTTGGCTCTTACAAAACTATAGGATGACTTCTTGAGAAGGGAATATATTGAGTTAACTTCAATTAACACAAATACAGGGGGAAGAACTCCTCAGTTGAAAGGTCTGTAGTGCCCAAACTGCTACCTCCTAATGCCTTAAAAGGTAGAACTCAGAATAAATGAAGCCCATTTTTCTATTTATATACAATTTATACCCAACTTACATTTTTTTTGTTTGTTTTAATACATATTTTTAATTGATTTCAGAGAGGAAGGAAGAGAGATAAAGAGATAGAAACATCAACGATAAAAGAGAAACATTGACTAGCTGCCTCCCGCAAACCTCCCCAGCCGGAATCAAACCTGGGACCTTCCAGGCCACAGGCCAACTCTATCCACTAAGTCAAACCGTCCAGGGCTACCCAACTTACTCTCAAATAGGATTCCAAAAAGGATCTGATGTCCTACCTCGCTCAGATAAAGTTGCATACGATGTAAGATAAACCATAGACCAGCCGTGGGCAAACTACGGCCGGCCGGATGGATCCGGCCTGTTTGAAATGAATAAAACTATTGAAAAAAAAGACCGTACCCTTTTATGTAATGATGTTTACTTTGAATTTATATTAGTTCATACAAACACTCCATCCATGCTTTTGTCTATTGAAAAAAAAGACCGTACCCTTTTATGTAATGATGTTTACTTTGAATTTATATTAGTTCACACAAACACTCCATCCATGCTTTTGTTCCGGCCCTCCGGTCCAGTTTAAGAACCCATTGTGGCCCTCGAGTCAAAAAGTTTGCCCACCCCTGCCATAGACCTTCAAAGTGCCTCAAATTATGCTGCTTTTCACTCTGGAAGCTGGCTCTATGTATGACATGAAACCCAAACAGGGCCCAGGCCCAGTGGGTATGGATTGTGAGATGGCTAGACACTGGGCAGCCAGTGCAGCTGATGCCCACAGCACCTCATCAAGTAAGCTGGAGAGGGAAGAGAACTTCTGAGCCAACACTTCACCCCGATATCTGCCGAGAGCCCTGCCATATGTCCCCACCTCACACTTCTGTCCAATCCATGTTTCTGGGACCCTAGCATGTTACTCTCTGGGAACCAGCCTAGATTCCTCCTCCCTGGGATTGAACACACACTTCCTAATGACACCTGTAAAAAAACACTGCTCAGTGACTTTTGATGGCAGACAGTAAGACATAAAAAAACATAAAGTTAGGGATAGCATTAGAAAAAATCCAGGTAAATTAAAACGAATTGTTCCTGATGTGACCTGATAGGATGCCCTGGTTTCCAGCTGCCTAAGGAAAAGGTAATGCTATTAAAGGAAGGTGAGTGACTAAAAATCAGTGAATTGGAAGGTAGGGTTGTAAACACTACAGAATATTAAATTAGAAAGGGAGAAGTGCAAAGGTTGAGTCTTGGATGGAGCTCTGAGAAGAGGCAGAGGCAAGGGGGCTCTGGAAGAGGCTACACATAGGTACAGGCTAACACACTGATCTAAGGTAGAGGTGACTCTATCACCTATTGAAAAACTCGTATTTGTAAGTAAGAAAATTAATATATAAAATCTTTAGCTGAAAGAACTCCAACTTCTGGGTATAGGGCATGAAGAATTCCTCTAAGGAAATTTTTAAGGACATTTATAATTTCTCTAAAATATATGTGTTGGGGATAAGCCAAGGCAGATTACTTTTTAAGGTAGGCAGATCCTGAAGTTAGGGGAAAGCACAACACTGCTAACTTTGTGGCATGGTTCCTTCTACAATAAAGGAACATTATTTATATTAAAATAACAACAAAATCAACAGTTGAATATTATAAATGTTGGAAATGAAATGAATTTGTACCTTAAGTGAGGCAAGTGGGTGTTCCGGACCAAGTAGACTCCAGTGAAAGGAAGCCAGGTCTTCATCAGGTAGAATGTGATTTCCTGGAAGGCAAACATGGAACCTAAAAAAGCCATCACCATAGTGACACAGGGAAATGATCACTGCAGTTAGAATCCTAAGATTACCTCATTTGACAAACCACATAAAACTTCCACACAGAAATTGGGAATACTTCTTTATCTTTTAATATAAAGCAGCACAGAGCAGGCCCACTTCTTGCAGTTGCCTTAACTACAACGTGAATTTGCAGTACACTTCCAGCAGCACCCACACTGAGCACACTGTGTAACAACCTAAGCACAGCCTGATAATGCCAACTTGATACAAGTTTTCATTGGTTCAAATGAAGATTGCATTCTGTAAACCAGTTCAACAGCAAAGGTAAAAATCTGCAATTATAAAATTTAGGTGGCAATGACTCGTGGCATGGATCAACACCCTCCTCCCATAATTTCTACCGCCACCCACAAATAGATGTGACAAAGAACAGATCTTAACACCACCAAGCAGTGTCATTCAGCTGTGCACCCTATTGCAAGGCTATGTCACAATTGAGCACTCTATACAGTTTAAAAAGCTACATTTTGGGGAAACATTCTCCCTTCATTTAGTGCTTGCTGCCTAATATATAAACATCTTCAATCTGTTAGTTATCTCAGTGCAATTTAAAAGCAGTAATTTCCTAAATAATTTTGTGATTTTTATATCATAATTTAGTCACCACCACGTGGACAGCAGACTCATTAATTGGCTAACAGAAAGCAAAACAGGGTGAGATTATTTGCAGCATTCCTGATCATAATATTCTTTTTAAAAAAATATATTTTATTGATTTTTTACAGAGAGGAAGGGAGAGAGGCAGAGAGTTAGAACATCAATCAGACGCCTTCCGCACAACTCCCACTGGAGATGTGCCCGCAACCAAGGTACATGCCCTCGACGGGAATCAAACCTGGGACCTTTCAGTCCACAGGCCGACGCTCTATTCACTGAGCCAAACCAGTCAGGGCCTGATCATAATATTCTAAACACACAAAACAAGACACAGAAGTGAACTGCCATCATGCCCAGGAGCTTAGCTATGTCCTGTCTAGTAACTGTTCTGCACTGTGTTCCACTTTTCACAGATTGCATAGAACTTTACTGTGACGTATGAAGTGTCTGAGATATTTTTAAAGCTTTTATATAAAAAAAATTCACCCAATTACATCAGTAATAGTCTGTTAAAACATGAGTCAAATACACGTTACATGAATATTGCACCCAACTGTTCTAAAGCAAAACAACTTATGTAACTATACTTTCTACTACAAAAATGAAAAATATAATCTTTCTCATTTGAGGACTTTGGAACTTTTACCCAAAATCTAAAATAAAAATGCCCACCCAATTAAGAGTTTGCCTGTCAAGAAATTCCAAGCCCTAAATTAATTCATTACTAAATTATTCAATATGTAACTACTGATTGTCTTTCAATTATTTTAAAATTCCACAAAATAACGTAGTTAGAAGAGAATGAGTTGGCATTATCTCCCATGAAATATAGTCAATGTTTCTTAAATAAAAAAAAACTATCCTTCTACATCTCAAACTAGCAAAGGCATTCCAATTCTAAAAGCATACACTTTTCCAGTTTATTAAAAATCAGTTAATATCCCCAAGTCATTTTACATAACGTTTAAGTACATATAAAACTTTTTGTAATGTGACCATCTACATAATCAATTTTAACATCAGAGAAATACACGTTTATATTTTAACTAGATGCCTGGTGCACAAATTTGTGCAGGGGTGGGGTTCCTTGGCATAGCCTGTGGGGACTGGGCCTTAAACCAACAGTCCAACGCCGCCTGCCGCTCTTGCCTGCCAATCCTGCTCATCCCAGCCTTACTGCCCCTGCCGCAGGCTTGCGCCCAGTCAGTCCTGATCAGGAGAGGCTTGCACCACTGTAGCAGCGCTACCCAGCTGTGAGCCCTGTGTCTAGCTCTGGTCCCGAGGGGAATGAGGGGTGGGGGCCGGGACACAATCAGCCCTCTGGGATGCCCTTGCCAGGCTGGCATCTGGATTCGTCCCACGGACTTTCGTGCCAGTTGTCGGGAGCCACCTGGCAGCCGCTTTTATATCGTTTCAGCGTCTAGGGAAGGGAAGTGACCATGGTGCCCGAGGCTGACTTTCAGGAGGATAGCGGTGCTGTCGGGATCATGCTGGCAGCAATGGTCCATTGGTGCCTGGGCCCTTCTCCAGAGATTGGACCTGCAGGACTACTGAGGGAGTGAGTGGCTGTTGCCAGGCTGGTGGACCACAGAGACCTGTCAGTCTGCTGAGCAGCACTCCTGCTGTGGGAGCACACTGACCACGAGGGGGCAGCTCCTGCATTGAGCGTCTGCTCCCTGGTGGTCAGTGCGCACCATAGCGACCGGTCGACTGGTCGTTTGATTGACTGGTCGTTTGGTTGTTCGGTTGTTCAGTCACTTAGGCTTTTATATATATAGATATTTAAAAATATGAAAGCAGATTTATAAAATTAGTTTTAATCCTCCAATCTCAAGTCACATAAGTTGCCTAAGAAGACAGTGAGAAAACAGAGATGTGCAAACTTAAAGACACATATACGGGATTAGATCCAAACAAAGACAATTTATGAAATCAGAATTTTGTTGACCGATTATGGTAGTGACACAATTTGCTAACACCAAATAAAGTGAAAATATGTGGCTTGTAAAATGTGAAAATTTGTTTACAATAATTTCTAATTGTGCATAACTTTTTTAGAATGTTCATAAAAATCTGATAACTAGAAATTTCTAAAAATGCTCCACAATATAATTTCCATACAACCAGATTGGGCCACTAACCTCTACAGATACAAACTGAGAGTACAATGTGATCTCACTCTCTTGAGGCCACAAATCTTTCACAAAGGGTTTATGTGCTACAAATAGCCCTCAATCCCATCACTGCAGCTCATGGATTTTAATCACAGGAGGGCTTTGCTCAAAACATATTTATACTGCTCAAAACATGCTTACTTATATTGTGGACACAATTCTTACACACTGGCAGCAACCTAGAAGTGGATATTCAAGTAGTTACAGGCATACAGACAGAGAAACCAACAAAAGAGAAAAGAAAGAAAGTAACTATAATATCCTTTAGTTAAAATAAGATTTCTTCCTTTCCTTTCTATGTATTCAACATAAGGAATTTCTCCAAGGGAGTTTTTATAGACATGTATATATTTACTTAAAATGTAGGCATTGTAAACAAGGTAAGATAGTTTACTTTTGTTGCTTTTCTTTTAAAGTAATGAGCGTCCCCAAAGTGAAGGGGGGGGGCGGGAACCACAGCAGATTTTCTTCTATAAGAAACACAACTTATGCCAAAGGTTTAAATGTCTAATTTTCAGAGTCGGGCTGTGTTAACATTTGTGATTTTTTTAAACTGTTATTTTGCCCAAACTTTAAGTGAATTTATTAACAAAATTAGTTGTTCAGCTTGGACAGTATAATACATAAATGAACACATTAGAACAAAAGAAGCACATTATGAGCAATGCAAAAATAATATTAAGAAATGCGTTTGAGCCCTGATTGGTTTGGCTCAGTGGATAGAGTGTCAGCCAGCGGACTGGAGGGACCTGGGTTTGATTCCCGTCAAGGGCATGTACCTTGGTTGCGGGTGCATCCCCAGTGGGGAGTGTGTAGGAGGCAGCTGAATCGATGTTTCACTCTCATCAATGTTTCTACCTTTCTATCACTCACTTTCTCCCTTCCTCTCTGCAAAAAATCAATAAATATATATATTTTTTAAAAAAGCTCAGTTTAAAAAAAAAAAAGAAATGCTTTTGAGGAGGAACCCATTCCCTGGTTCTTTTGAAGTTAAGATTGAATCCAAAACACTCCAGCTTTAGAAATTAAAATATCAGTGTGTTCTTGGTACAGAACTCCTTTATGACTTGAGGTAGCTTTCACACTGCCCACCTACCTAACAGAGCGGCAAAGATAGGGAAGCGGTTTGGGTTCAGGTCCAGCTGCTTGGCCACTTCATGCATCAGGTATTGGCTTGTGGTGAGACTTTTCCCATTCCGGCTCAGTTTTAGGGCATGGGCACTGAAATAGTAGGGGATGTTGCACAGCGCATAATCAGAGTCGTACGCAACCAAACCATGAAAGCCGTTTTCTCTGCAGAAACCAATGACTTCTTGATGATGGTCCTCGATGCTCTGTGCAACCTGTGCAAGCAAGAAGGACATTTGATCAGAGGCCGGGCACCACAGCAGCACATGCTCAATGTGCAGACATGTCTATACAGAATCCAAAAATTGCAGATATGGGAAATATCCAAGACAGCCAGAAGGCCCAGAGTGCCATAATAAAGTGTGCAGCACATTGCTCAAATGGGAAATCATCTCCTTGTCAATAACATATGATCCCATCCATCCACACTGCAAATTAGTTTTTTATTTCTTGTCAAGGTCAAAGATCATCTTGCTTACAAATATACAATGATAAGCCCCCTGACCCCCGCCCCAAACCCAGTATTTTGAAGTAAAAGAGAGTGATGGAAAAAAGAGAACAGGAAAATAAAGAAGTGGGAAGGAAGATGACAGAGAAGCCAGCTACTCTCAGTGAAACCAAAATAATTTCTTCAAAGTAGATCAAATGTGTCAAATAGGAAAATAATCAGACAGGGTTTTAAAAAAATAAAAGTCAAGTATTTCCATCTCCTATAGTTAAATACTCTGAAGCATTCAGCATATGGGGATAATAACAAGAATGAACACATTTACCCCCAAATAATGGTCACATGCTTATTCTGTGCAAAGACCAGTCCGAGTCATGTGGCACCAGGTTCAGAACCACCATGGGGACTAAGTCTAAATTTACTGCCTTTTTAGTGATGAAAACTATAGCCAAAGCCTCCTTACGTCTGTCTACTGGCTCGCCCACTGCAAAAAGTCACCCGCCTATCTCTAGTGTCTGTGACATACCAAGGAGGGGCTGAGAAGCAAGTCCCAGGGAAAAGTAAAAGGCGTCTGGATCCTCTCTGTTCCTAAACACACACCAAAGGCACTGAAAAACATTTTCCTAAAATATTTAAAGTTAAAAACAGTCAATTCCTCTCTTGCTGTTTCCCAAACTCATTCACTCAACTAAAATCTGCAGTTTTTGTTCCTATAATAAAGTATTTTAGAAAACATAATTTTAAACTAAATCAGGTGATTCAGCTAAAGGTGAAAATCATGTGCCCTTAGGTGTAAATTTCTACAACCCCACTGTCCAATATGAGGCTACATAGAATTAAATTACATTAGGAATTAAGTTTGAGTGTTCAATGGTCACCTACTGGATGTCACTGTGGAGTCACTCTCATTTTTCATTGATTTCTGTAACAGAAGCAGTCACCAAATTTTATTGGAAAGTTAGTTATAATGAAATCTCATTTAGAGGCAAACTTCTTAAAGATGCATATTTAAAGGAAAAAAACTTTTCTGTATTCCTGAGATAAAGTTTTTGATAAAGATATTTCAGTTTGTAAGAAAAAATAAAATATACAATTAGTCAGCTAATGTTCTATGTCTTAGAATAGGAAAATCTTGTTTTGTTATATCCCTTAATCTAAAAATATTGTACATTCACTAAAATAGAAAAGTATAAACAAGAAAAACTAAATTAGGCCAGCTTCATCTCCTCACATTCTGAAAAGGATAACTTTCAAGTCTAAACTCTCTACCTCAACTCACTTATTATATACTAGTAGAACTTTATATATGTACAGCGATGTTTCAAAGCATTTCTAAATCACTAGGTCCTGGATATTTTGCCAACATCTTAAGTCTCCATGTAAGAGAAGACTTACTGTTAAAGTCTCTTAAGAGGCCCTGAAATGAAAGGGTATGAGTTACCACACCCTTGCTCCCCACCTCTGCAAGGAGTTCTAGAAAAGACAGCGTGGCTGCTTGCTCCATAGACATCTTTCAGAGGAAATAAGGCAGAATTAACGTGTAAGTTGAGTATTACATACTCAATATTTATATTTTATAACAGAGTTTATTAACCCATTCTTCTGGGAAACCGAGGCTGGGAGCAGTTCAGAGACGGGCCCTGCCCCTCTTCAGGAGAGCAGTCCAGAGATGACGTGGCTTGCCCACTTGCTGCCAGCTACTGGGCAGCGTGTCTCACTGCATTCTTACCACATCATCCTCACCACCACTGGAGGCGAGAAGGGGCTGCCCTTCGGGCACTGCCTAGATGGGAGTTCCATCAGAAGAGCCAGGTGCACGGCCGGAGGTGTGTGTGCAGCCCCACCCTACCGAGCCTGGGGAAAGTGGTAACAGGTGATGGCGGCAGAGTAGGCAGTTTATCAGTCTAATCTGACACGATTTCAAGGAAGGCTGTTGGGTTATAAAACAATAGGCAACATATTTCCAGAGTTGTAAGATGGTCATGCTCTCTGACCTAGTAATTTTACTCCAGGAAATAGAGCCTAGGAAACCAATGTGCCCAATAAAAAACACTGGGAACATAAAAAGTATCGGGGTAGACTCTTATGAGAAAAAATAAGTTAACAATAAGGAGCTGGGTAAATACACATGCTACATGATGCTGTGAAGAAACTTGGAAAAAGTTTATGACAAAATACTAAACAAAAACCATTTCAGAATATACTATCCTGTACATACAACCATGTAAAACTATGGGAAAAGACTGGAAGGAAAAAGACAAAAACCACCATAGCTGTGTTAGAGTGGTACAGTTATGCTTCTAAGAGACTTTTAAAAGAAAAAAATTAATAAAAAGCTGAAACAGCACTAGTGTGAGCCATGCCCATACTGGCCACATCTGTGCCACCAACTGGGGACAAATGCTCCTTCTTTCACACGCTCCTTCTTTTAAATGCTCCTTTTTTCAAATCCTCTCTTGACAGATGACAAGGTACAAAGCTTACTCAACTGTATGTCAAGGGTCCAGCTTGGTGCCTGGCAAGCACCACAAGAATGAAAATGGAGAGTCTCATTTCAGGGGCCCCCAAAGAGCCTTTAAACTACCTATAAAGATTAACAAGATATACTCTGTTCAGTGAAAGCCAACATCCGTGGAGACTTCTAGAGAACTTTCATCTGCCTCCAGAGAGTGGAATGTGGAGCACTCCACAGTCACCTCTTTCCCAAATACAATTCCTTCTTCACTCAGAACATTTGGTTTCAGACTAGCATTAAAAAACAAAGTGGCCCTAGCCGGTTTGGCTTAGTGGATAGAGCACTGGCCTGTGGATTGAAGGGTCCCAGGTTCGATTCTGGTCAAGGGCACATGCCCAGATTGCAGGCTCAATCCCCAGTAGGAGACGTGCAGACGGCAGCCAATCAATGATTCCCTCTCATTATTGCTATTACTATTTCTCTCTCCCTTCCTCTCTGAAATCAATAAAAATATTTTTTTAAAAAAAGCAAGGTGAATGAACTGTTAATAATTCACAATACTAGTTAGCAAATGATTAACAACACCTCCAATTATTCCCCCAAAGCTCATCCAACATTAAACAAATACTTGTCTGCTAGGATTAAGCTCCTAAAACAAAAAAATAAAGAAATCACGCCTATAAGCATAGACTTGAGGCCTAAATTAGAGCGAAGTGAGGCAATCTGTGCCTGTCTTGCTCACCTTGCCCATCTCAGAGATGGGGAGGGGAGCAGAACCAAAATGTCTAGGTTCCAATTCTGGCTTGATGCCCAACTTGCCTAGTAAGAATGTAAAATTAGTGGATCTTTTAAGGTTCCTTTGATTTCTAAAATTCTAATGTTCTTCCCCAAGATTAAAACCCACTATGTCTTTATGCGAGGAAAGGCAACATGGCATTAAACACTGCAAGGTTCCAATGGGTGCTAACTGTCTGGGTGGGGGACACATGACTATGTATCTGTCCAAAGTCAAATGACTGTACATCTCATATAGGGAATGAACTTCAATGCACACACATTTTTAAAATATCCGCCAGGATGGCAGGGGAACCAGGACAGAATGCAGATTGACAAATGTATCGAACTGTATTGTAAAATATCTGAAATAATCCCACCGAGTTGGGAGGGAGTGCCGGGAGCCGGTCCATCCTTGCTGTTTCAAGGGACCTGGCGTATATGGCATACTGTTCTTAATATGTTTGGTCACCTTCTTGGCACTATGTGTTTTAACCAAGGTCACCTCTCTGAGAAAGGTTGTTTCCCCAGGTAGGGATTTTCCCCTGAAGTTAGGGCGGGAATAAAACCTCTTAACCGCCAGGCGGGAAATTAATCACTTTAACTACGAACAATCATGCTTAAGTACATAATCTTTACTCCCTGGAACG
>NW_006284335.1:34796-39976 GCF_000327345.1 Myotis davidii | reverse complement strand
TTGAGAACCTAGCGAGGGAACATGTCTACAGAACCTGGCTGGAGAAACTAGCAAGAGAACATGGACAGAGAAGTTGGCTGGAGATTGTGGCTAGAGATCCTGGGAAGGCTGCTGATCAACTGAACGCTGTCTCCGTGTCATTCCTTCTTCGCCGACTCCGTCCACACCTTTGGGGACCCCTGGACCCGCTGGGGTTGGACCCCGGCAAGGGAGGAGCTCCCCAGAGTACCTCTGGAAAACGAGGTTTTGAGTGGAAGCTGTGAGGCCTGAGGACAGGGACACACAGACACTGAACATGTCTCTGTAATCTGTCTGCGGGCAGGCGGGGGTGAACAGCGCAGAAACCACTCACGTGTGTAAGGTGGCAGTAAATAGATGCTGGGTTGGCTGGTGTCTCCCCGTTGTTGAATGGGAGTAGAAATATGCAAAGGGAGGAGGAGGAGGCCAGCATGACCCTGTGATGCTAGGTTAGCCATGGGGACATCCGTAAGAACTGCTGTCTAGGTGACAACACAGACAAGCAGGCACGGAAATCGTTACAAGTCAGTCAGTATGTGCATCTCTCAAATGTGAGCTGAGGGCTGAGAAGCAGCAACACCCCAGAAGTGAGAACACCTGAACCCAGATCTGGTTTCTAAATACTGTTCTCCATTAAAAAGAACCACAACCATGGAGGAACATGGGTGATGCTGGGACCGGGAAACCCAAGGTAAATCCGGAGCATCTACCTCCTGGTACCAGAAAGGAAGGCAGTGTTCCTAACGAAGGATGGGGTGTGTCAGAGGGACACAGAAGCCTACCAGAAAGATACCCACTGGTCAAAGCTGGAACAATTTGTGCAATACGATAGCATGTGTTAGGTTATAACCCAATAACCCAAAGTACAAATGAATACATGAGTCCATACTGATACATATAAGTGATGAAATAAATACAGGGAGAAGAATTCAAATAATGTAAAATCCCTCTGCTGCCTCTGAATGTGAGCTGGACTGAATAATGGCTTCCAAGAACCAAACCAACAAGAGAGACAACTGTCACATCACAGAGCAGAGGCCCAGCAAATACCACCTTCACCAAATGACCAGGGTCACAACCAACCAAGTCCTGCTGACATCATGCAGCCCATGGTCCAGTGTGATGAGACGGCACTGCACCCCAAATCACAAGAAAACATCCAACAGCCAAAATCAGAGGCCAGCCTACAAATACCTCATCAGTCCTCCAAAGTGTCAAAAGCAGCAGAGACTCAGCTGTTCCAGACCAGAGGGGACCAACGAAACAAGACAGCTTTAGGCAACAGGGAGGGTAACCAGGATTGGGTCCTTGAGCCGAAAAGGACACGTGTGGAAAACGGATGAAATATGAATCAAGTGCATGATGCAGTTCAGGGTCCTGCACCAATGCTAATTTCTGAGTTTCGATAATATCATCTGCTGGGATGTTAACATGCATGGAAGTTGAGTGCAGGTTATTCGAGAACTCTCTGGACCATCTCTGCAACTTTTCTATAAACTTAAAATTAATCCAAAAACGTTTATTTTAAAAAGAAAAGTGTCAATGACTGCTTTCAGCAATTTCATCAGGTGAGCAGGCAATGTTTCCAAGAGCCTATAAGAGAAAACAACTCTCCTGGGACAATCCAACTAAGGGAGGCAGAAGGCTTTCCACAGACGGAACTGGGTTAACTACAAACCTGTGAGTGAATGAATGAATGAAGTCCAACAACCAAGAGTCTCAGAGCCTGATAGAGTCAGGTGCATTAGACTAGACAGGGTAAAAAGACGAATTGATGCAATTTGGGTGGGGACAGAAAAAAGGGCTGAGTTGTGTCAAAATAGACCTTGAGAAGCAGTTAATTAAAAATTAAATTCAGAGCTTAACCTTTGGTAGGCAGGTCTGACAGGACATCAGCTGTTCTTTTAGCTCGAGTGAGTCTTTTCTTGTCTGAATGGCTTTACTCCCGTTTCCCAGCAAATACCACCTTCACCAAATGACCAGGGTCATAACCAACCAAGTCCTGCTGACATCATGCAGCCCATGGTCCAGTGTGATGAGACAGGCACTGCACCTCTGAGTATTTCCCCCTAATCCACATTAGGCAGATTAGGCAGACTCTCCTGCCTAATCTACAATCTTGCCTGTGTTCTATTGCTCCAGTTTCCTGGCCTTCTAGATCCTTACTTGAACCAGACACAGTACAATGAAATTGGTTTGTCTAGTTCTTAATTCTAATTTTAGAAGTAAGCAAAATTTATTAAATACAATGTTGGGAAGAATATTTCAATTTGAACTCTCAAAAACTAAAAATTGAGCTAAAAAAAAAAATCAAGCCTGAAACTTACTTCACTACAGGTGGTAACAGAAGGGAATATAGCCTCCCACCCACAGAGTGAGCCATACTTGGAATCAGCGTGCCCTCCTTAAGAACTACCACCATGCTGGAAACCAGAGACCACTTGACACCTTACAGGTAGGAGGCCATGATGTATTTTTGGTTTTTGTTTGGCTGGTTGGTTAATCCTCACCCGAGAATATTTTTCTATTGATTTTTAGGAAGAGTGGAAGAGAGAGAAAGACAGAGAGAAACACTGATGTGAGAGAAACGCATCAACTGGTTACCTTCCACAAAGTCCCAACCAGGGCCCAGGAGAGGGAGGAGCCTGCCACCAAAGTACGTGCCCTGGACAGGAATCAAACCCAGGACCCTTTGGTCCATAGGCTGATGCTCTAACCACTGTGCCAAACCAGTTAGGACACATGATTCATTTCTGCTGTGGCCACCATCACACCGCATCAAAACGCAGCTTCGGATCAAGGAGGTGAAATCCTGGAGCTTCTGCGTGCAGAGCACGGAGCGCACTGTTCTTGCCACGTGCTGTGGGAGCCACAAGACCAGGAACCACCAAACTCCTTGCCTCCCCTCTCCACCCAGCGGTCCACAAGAAATATGGTGGGTGCAGTCAGCACGGAAGAGTTTCAGTAGCTGTCAAAATACCCTATTTTTGTTCCCAATGAAGTATTTTGTACTTAAATAGGGAAAATTTTTTGCTACTATATATTTACCAAAGTGTCCTAGGTAAGTTTTTTATCTTAATAGTTTTAAGTTTCATCATTAAAAAGGCAGAAAAATCAAAACTTGTATTTTTACAAGGAATAATGACTAAAAAATTCCCAAGCTTACTTTGTGAGTGTAATTTTTATTAATGCTGAAAGCAGCCATGGGGACAGTCCTATAAGAATGAAAAGGTAACAACACAGTTACTTACTCCTATCTCCAGTGAAGAAGCACTTGTACAGTGAGGTTTTGTCTCTGGCACCAGGTGAGTGAACTCCACTGCCTATTTTAACACTTTCTGTACTTCCATTTCTTCATCTGCAAAGATAATAGTACTCCCCAACCTCATAGGGTAGCTGTGGTAATTAAATGAGTTACTATGTATGTAAACAGCTCAGAATCATTCATAAATAAAAAGCACTTGATAAATGTCAGCTACTATTTATTTTTAAGTAAACTATGTGAAAAAGGATCTGCTTCTTCATACATTTCACACAGGACCTGAAATACTATGAATTGTCTTATACAGATTTTTCTGACACAAAGAAAAAAATACTGTATGTGGTTTTTCTTTAGAATGATTTTATAACAGCTCAAGGAATAATGTGACACATCCTCCAGTCAGCTACCAGATTTAAAAGATGTAAGTCAACCTAAGCACAAGAGGATATGAGCTGACCTAAATTCTTTTGTTTTTAAGGAAGAAAAAAAAAAAGAACAGTTTTCATCTTTATCCAGCTGAACTGTAGTCACTAGGTATTAGGTGGGTAAAACTTAGGCTATTTACTCCCTATTTGAGTCAGAAGAAGAATCAAACCACTAAAGTGAACTCTAATTTGGTGGAAGATTTTTTTTGTTGTTGCTTACTTTAAAAAAGCAATTTAAACGTTATAACCTACATTAGCTATGTCTCTAAAAGAGAATCTCTCCTTCTTAAGAGATATAAAATCAAACTGAATAAGCTTCCTAACTTACATATTTCTTGCCTACTGATTGCAGTGGTCTTGAAAGAAAAAATAATTTCTTTTAAAACAAAACAAAGTAAGTAAATAAATGGAGTAATATAGGAAAGGTCCTCAGCTTCATTCATCATAAGGGAAATGTAAGTCAAAACTGCAATGAGATATCTTTTCATACCTAGTAGGATGGCTACTATTTAAAAAAAAAGCCAAAAAAACAGAAATAAGTGTTAATGAGGATGTGAAGTGGGAACCACCATACGCTGCTGGTGGGAATGTAAAATAGCATAGCTGCTATGTAAAATAGTACGATGCTTCCTCAAAAAATTAAACACAGAATTAGGACATGACCCAGCAATTCCATTTCTGGGTATATACCCAAAAGAACTGAAAGCAGGAACTTAGACAGACATTTGCACACCCATTTTCATAGCACTATTATTCAGAATAGCCAAAAGATCAAAGAGCCCTAGCCGGTTTGGATCAGTGAACAGAGCCTGCAGACTGAAGGGTCCTGGATTTAATTCCAGTCAAGGGCACATACCTCAGTTGCAGGCTCCTCCCAGCTGCAGGGCCCAGGTCAGGGCTTGTGCGGGCGGCAACCAATCAATGTGTTTCTCTCACATCTATATTTCTCTCTGTCTTTCCCTCTCTCTTCCACTCTCTCTAAAAATCAATGGAAAAATATCCTGGAATGAGGATTACAAAAAAAAAGAAAAAAGTGAAAGCAATTGATAAGCAAAATGTAGTATATACATTCAAGAGAATATTATCCAGCCTTCAAGACGAATTCTGACACATGCGACCACAAGCGTAAGCCTTGAATACATTATGCTAAATGAAGTAAGTCAGTCACAAAAGGACAAATACTGTGTGATTCCACTCATATGAGGAGCCTAGAGTCATCAGATTCTCAGAGACAGGCAGTAGAATGGTGGGTGCTAGGATCTGGGGGAGGAGGAACAGAGAATTAGTGTTTAATGGACACAGAGTTTCAGTTTGGAAAGGTAAGTTCTGGAGATGGATGGTGGTGATAGTTGCACAGCAGTGTTCATGTACTTAATTTCCACTGAACTGTACACTTAACAATGGTTAAAATGGGAAAAATTATGTTATGTATAGTTTACCACAATTTTTAAAAATGTTTTGATTATTTTAGAAAA
>NW_006284335.1:25903-34487 GCF_000327345.1 Myotis davidii | reverse complement strand
GGAGGGAGGGAAGTATTAATGTAAAGAGAAACATCTATCAGAACTGTACCCACCCTGACCAGGGATCAAACCGACAACCTGGGTATGTACCCTGACCGGGCATCAAACCAGCTACCTTCCAGTGCATGGGACAACGGTCAACCAACTAAGCCACATCGGCCAGAGCAATTTACCACAAGTTTAAAAATAAAAATTTATAATAATGAAGTGTGACACCCCTTCTTCCCATCTTCTCAGGAATCTCAGGTACTGGACTCTATGATGTAACATCCAACTTGACAAAAGATAGAAGTTTTATTTTTCCCTTGATAAATGACATTGGCATGCATGTAATGGACTGTATCTGCCAGGCTATATAAAAGGGTGATTATTTCTTTTTTTCATTGCAATCTTTTTGGCAGATTGTCTGTGATGTGATTGTAGCACGGGTTCAATAATAAAACTGTTTTCTTTCTCTGCTAATAAATAAATAAATAAATAAGGCAGTGGCTGTCATAAAAGAAATGCAAATTAAGCTTTATAAACTTTAAAGGTAAAATACAAAAATGATAAAAAGGAGAGTAGAAGAAAACACATTTTATTCAGTGTCTATTTAGCCTACTATATTAATTTCATAGTAACTCAGCTAGCTCCTAGCAATAATATTATTGTTAAAAATCTAATTCTAAAATACAATACATTAAGATTTAAGTTCCAGAATTGAGGGAAGAACCTCAGATGGATACAATTTATTTCAAGAAGGTGACACTTGCAAATTCTTCATTGAAATATTTTATGACTAACATAGGTGCGGGCTAATAAAAAGCCACAGTGTTGTGCTTATCCAAGCAGTGCAGTGAGGCAGTCCCCAGTCTGGACTAGTTGGCACTCCTGCTCCTGAGATGAAGGTACTGCAGACATATGAAAAGTTAACCCGCCAGCAACACACCCGCCAGTATACTTTTCTACACTAACCGGCAAAACACTAATAACATGGTAGGTTCAGTCTTTCTAAAGCAGCAATTTATTCCAGAGACAAGTAGGAAATGCCAAATGACTAGGGCACAAAGGATAAAGTTTCTAGATCACAGATCCTTAACTACTGCAGACTTACCATCACCTTTGCATATAACTTGGTGTGTCAGGTTCAACTCTATACTGGCCCTAACATGCCTAGAAAAACTGTTCCATAGGACCAGGTAAAACAAGGAAGATGGCGTGATTCAGCCAACTTCCCTAAGCAGTTGATTTTTATGTCTTCAACACAGCTCCTAAGAAGCATAAAGGGCTTATTCAAAGATAAAGCCTTTGTGCCAGGTGGCAGGCTGAGACTACTTATCTGTGGAATTGACTCCACTGAATTTGAACACAAACTTTGTACCACCCTCCTGCGGTAATACTGCCTTGCACAAGGAGACTGAGTAGCTGCTAAGTCTGGAATGAGTTTACTTATCTACTTATCACAGGTATTACAAAGACCTACTACTGCACACCAGGGAATGTTCTAAGAGCTAGATAACAGGCAATGTCATCAAAGGACTTTCTACAGAAAACATAAGAATAGTAAAAAATAAAACAGCCTGACCAGTGTGGCTCAGAGGTTAAACGTCAACCCATGAACCAGGAGGTTAGGGCTCGATTCTGGTCAGGGCACATGCCGGGGGCTGCAGGCTTGAGCCCCTATAGGAGGCATGAAGGAAGCAGCCGATGGATGATTCTCTCTCATCATTGATGTTTCTCTCTCTCCCTCCCCCTTCCTCTCCCTTCAATCAGTTAAAAAAAAACATTTTTAAAAAAAGAAAACTAAAGATGCCAGCTATATAGAGACATTTGAAGAATTTTAGAATATTTTTATCTAAACTGATTCATTTATATCTAATTGTTCTATTTAAACATTTTTGTCTATACAGCCAATGGAAAATAAATCTTATTTTCCAAATTCTAAAGTTATCTCTTCAGGGTGAGGGGTGGGCAAAATGGGTGAAGGTGTTCAAAGTGTACAAATTTCCAGTATAAATGTCTTGGGGATATAAAGTACAGCATGGCAACGATAGTTAATAATACTGTACTATATTTGAAAGTTAAAAGAGATCTTAAAAGTTCCCATCATAAGCTCTGGCTGGGTGGCTCTGTTGGTTACACGTTGTCTGGTATACAAAAGGGTTGCAGATTTGATTCCGTGTCGGGGGACATAGCCAGGTTGCAAGTTCAATCCTCAGCTGGGGCATATACGAGAGGCAATCAATGGATGTTTATCTTTCTCTCTCCCTCTCCTTTCTACTCTCGCTAACAAAAAACAAACAAACAAAACAAAAGTTCTCATCAAAAGAAAATTTTTTTTATAACTGTGAGGTGTTAACTAGACTTATTGTAGTGATCATGTCACAATACACACAAATAGAGAAACATTATGAAAGTAATGTAGTGTCAATTATATCTCAAAAATTTTTTTAAATAAAGTACCTCCTTCTTCATATTACATGGTATTTGGCATTTATCCTATGGTTGATTGCTTACTAAGACTGGAATTTGTAGTATGTGCTAATCAGTTTCTTTTCCTTATATAAATTCCCATTACAAAACAAAATGAAGACCACTGTGGGTATAGAAACATTTTAGAAATGGGGTGTGTAGATGTGCGTATTTTAATTTAGAAAACTAAGTTGTATTTTTTATTACTTCTCTTCCTGGTATACTTAGAAATCTCTATTTCAAACATTGATATGGCTTTACTAAAGGCCCAAACTTTGGAATTCTTTGATTTGTTCACACCAGGATTTCCTAGCCTATGCACTACTGGTATTTGGGGACAGATACTTCTTTGCTGTGGGATTGTCCCGGTGCATTATAGTTCAGCAGCATCCTGGGCCTCTGTCCACTAGATGCCTTCAAGTTGTGAACACTGAAAATGTTTCTAGACAATGTCAAAACCACTCCCAACCCCTGTGAGAACACTCACTGGTCTTCAATGACTAAATAGATTGTCCTATGGCAGTGATGGCGAACCTATGAAACGCGTGTCAGAGGTGGCAGGCGAACTCATTTTTTTGGTTGATATTTCTTTGTTAAATGGCATTTAAATATATAAAATAAATATCAAAAACATAAATTTTTGTTTTACTATGGTTGCAAATATCAAAAAATTTCTATATGTGACACAGCACCAGAGTTAAGTTAGGGTTTTTCAAAATGCTGACATACCGAGCTCAAAAGGTTCGCCATCACTGTCCTATGGCATCAAAGAAAGCTCCCAATGTTGACATGGGAAAATGATATAAAGGAGTCCCCTGCCCCTACTAGACTAAGGTCCTTGAAGAAAAGAGTCCTTTTTTCCTATTATAGTCACTCCTCATGCCTGGCAGAGAGCAGACCTTCAGTGTTTGCCAAAGGTAGGATAAATCATCACTGGGAACCAGTCAGAAAATAGAGTACAAGAAATTTAAGAAATAATCTTATATGATGGCCATTAGCCCAGGCGTTGGAAGAAAATAATTTGCCTGGCTATATAAAAAGAACAAAGCAAATATTTGATTTAAAAGCTGAGTGCCTACACTAAACATATAGGAGATAACAAGGAGTAAAATTAGTCCCTGGCCTCAAGTAGCATATAATTAGTGGGGGAGACATATATGCAGGCAGCTATAAGAAAGCAGACTGCAGGAACTTCCACTGCAAATACAGATGACACTGCGTGTGTCCCTGGTCCATGCAGGGACATCAGATGAGATTCCATGAAGGAAGCTGGCATTTGAGATGGGCTTTCAAGTACGAGTAACATTCTGACAAGCAAACTGGGGTAGTCAGACAAAGTGGAGCAGCAGAAGCAGAAGCTGGGTATTTCTTATAGAAACAGTGAGCAACTTGGGAGCATTTAAAAAGGACAATAGAGAAAATGTGCATCATGGAGGAAAACAGAATGGGTTCAGGTTGCAGTGGGTCAAAAGCCCTGAATAAGGACTTTCGATGAATGGTTTGTTCAAGTCACTGGCAGGAGAGTGACCCATCAGAGATGAGGTTCACTGGTAAGATATCAGGTGTGGGAGCCCAGCCAGGCCCAGAGGCAATCCTGACTCCTCCTCGTAGAAAGACACGGTTTAATGAAGCGGCATTTACCCTGAGTGCTCTACTTTTGTTCTGTTTAATCTTTATCATTTTTTCCTAAGTGCTAGTAAACAGCCAATAATTTGATGTTATAACCCACCAGTGGGTTTGCAACGCCTGTAAGATCTTTTGGGTAAACTTGGTAAGTTCACATGTTGGGGGTATTAGAAATAAGGAAGAGGGTAAGGGAGAGACTGCTGGGCTAGAACTGACATGGCACATTGTAGGGACTGGCAGGATGGGATGATGAAATGCCTTTCATTTGTAGGGCTTGGATAAATTATGGAATACTACAAAGGCATTAAAAGGAATCAGAACTGTAAGTACAGGCATAGAAAGACTTTTTTACATACTTACAAAAACCCAAATTCCTGAATAATATATTGTGATCACATTAACCTTAAAAAAATTAAAACTGTATTGTGATAATATACTATATAATGTATACATGTGTGTGTATATTTAATGTATGTTATAGGCAGCTTCTGTGGAAATCGATATGGTGATTCCTTGAGAAGTTAAACATAAAAATTACCAACTGACCCAGCAATTCCACTTCTGGTTATACACCCAAAAGAATTGAAAGCGGGCACCTGAACAGATTTTGCACACCCAGGTTCACAGTAGCTTTATTCATTATTCACAACAGCCAAAAGGGAATGCAACTCAAGCACCTATGGAAGGCTGGATGGATAAACCAAATGTGATCCATCCACACAATGGAGTATTATTAAGCCTAAAAAAGGAAGGAAATTATAACACAATTTTACAATATGGATGAACCATGAAGACATTAGGCTAGCTGAAATAAGTCAGGCACAGAATCGGTACACTGGAAAAAAATAAGTATTTTAAATGGATGGCCGGTTTGAGTTATAATATTGTCAATTTTGAGCCCTAAAAGTTCCCTGGTCAATTCCAGGTGTTAAGAATAAAGCATAGTGCTAGTTTTCAGAGTCTCCTGGATAGGAACTGTGCCATTCCCCTTCTCACTGAAAAAAGCAGTAGAGGCGTCTTGCTATCAAATCTAACCTGAAAGTGAACTGCAGGTGGCCACACCCCCAAAGCACTCTTACACAATGAAACTGAACTTTGACTTCAGTAGGGCACTTCCCTCTTAAAGAGGTTACTGGTTACCTGGTCCTCAGGTGTCAATACGCAAGCCCACTTCTTCCCATATAAAATGGGGTAACAAAATGCTGAGGGTTAAATGAGATGCTCTGAAGGAGAACTTAGCAAGGTCTGGCACCCCACAAGTTAGTACTCCTGCCCCCATCAACTACACAAAGAAAAATCATTCCGAAATCTCAAGCCACAGTCGAATCTCACATTCCTCAGCTGACTTAAAACATGAGCACTGCTTTATGTAAGATCGGAGTAAATCCACCAGAGCACTGATTCAGGACAAGCTCTGAAGAACTTCATCATAAACCCACACACCAACACCACAAGTCTTGTGACAGGAACATTTAGGAAACCTCGGAGATTTAATGCCACTAAAATTTTTAAATAAACATTAGTTCCTCCCTAAGTGTCAAAGGTTATGATGACTCAAGGCACACAAGAGGAAATGCTCCTAGTAACTAGCAGAAGCCAAATCCAGTCCAAGGAGTTTCGTGACCTGAACAAAATTAGTTGATACAAACGCCAACTTCTAATGGTTAAAGTAATAATTGTATTTCTTTTAAGTACTTTATCAAAAACATACTCTTCTTAGTCAAAAAATATTTCTCTAAGCAAAACTGACAAGAAATTAAAACCTTTCTGCCAGTTTTCAGAAGCATAAAGACCAATAAGGTGATAGATTTTTATAAGAGAAATGCCTCATATGCCCAACATTACACATAGGTGTTATGTCAATTCTTTGTCAATTTTTATATAACCTTTAAAAAAATTATCGCACAGTAAAAGTAACTTTTATTTACTTTTGATGTATAGCTCTATGATTTCTAAAATATATTACCATCACCACCATCAGAATACAGAACAGTTTCATTACCCCAAAAGCTCCCTCCTGCTGTCCCTGTATATACACACCTCTGCCCTCTGGCAAACACTGATCTGTCGCCATCAGTACAGTCTTATCCTTAAGAGAATGTCATAAAAATAGAATACTTTTTGTTCACTCAACATAAAACCTAAAAGATTCACTCAAGTTATTGCATGTATCAATAATTCCTCCATTAAAAAATTTTTTTTATTGATTTCCCAGATGAAGGGGGAAGGGGGGGGAGAGGAACATCAATGATGAGAGAGAATCATTGATCGGCTGCCTCCTGAGGATGGAGCTCGAAACCCGGGCATGTGCCCTGACCAGGAATCCAACAGGGACCTTCTGGTTCATAGGTCGACACTCAACCACCGAGCCAGGCCGGCACAGCAATTTGTCCCTTTTTATTGCTAAGTAGTAATGCATAGTACAGATGTACCACAATTTAACTACTTGTCTATTAAAGGATATTTTGGTTGTTTCAAGTTTGGGCTATTATGAATAAAACTACTATGAACATCCGTGTATGGTTTCTGTGTGAACAAAAATTCTACTAGGTAAAGACCCAGAGGAGGATTGCTATGGTAAATAAAATGTACGTTCAATTCTATAAGAAACCACTGAGCTGTTCTCCAGAATGGCGGTGCCCTCTTGAATTCCCACCAGCCACGTGGGGCAATTCCAACTGCTCAGCGTTCTTGGAAGCACTTGGCATTACTGGTGTTGTTTATTTTAACCGTTCTAACAGGTATGCAGTGACATGTCATCATGGCTTTAATTTACTTAACCATTTTAATGGACATCTTTGAAAAATAGTACATAGTGCTTCACTTCCATAGAGAATGCTGAACATAAATCCTTCTGACTCAAAATCCTTATAAACACTATACTAACCCCTCAGGGGCTAATAAAGTACATAGGGTTATTTTTCTCAAGTAGCCTCCAAATTATGTCTTTTTTAATAGGTTTGTTTTTAATATTCTCCTTTGTGAAGTGTCACTTCTTGCTATTAATGGTGCTCCAGCTTCTGGCAGACTTTCCTCTGAACCCTTTCTCAAGCTGAGGTTCTTAGTTATCTAGAAATAGATAACTAAGCTTATCAGAATTATATCGGAAAAGGAGAGGGGAGTCTATAAGGAAGAGAACTTGATTCTTTGATGAGGAAAGAGAAAGCTTTTTTTCCCCCCTTTCTGAGTCACAGTACCCAAACTTCTTAACCTTTCCTTTGGCTGCTGAGAAATTTCTAGTAGCTAAATTTCTTAGGCATTTTCCAAAAAAGGTGAAGCTGGCAGAAAGGTGGCTACCAGGTAATAGAGTCATTCCTATATTAACCTGTGCAATTAACACTATACTATGATTCTATATTAGAAGTTAAAGGTTTATCTAGAGCAAAATAATTATACACAAACTTATCATCTGTCCATAAACTTAAGTCATCTTAAATCTAGTTTAAATTTTGTTTTCAAACACATATTCACACACTGGTCAAAATTCTGAATGAATTATGTATTAAGTGAGGCATTCACAGGGGTGCCAAGATAAATATGAAGAAATTTTATAATTAAAAAAGAATTCAGCAGTTATTTTAAAGGATACAGTGACTGTACACACACTGATGTAAATCCTCATATTCACAGTTCCTTTGGGAGCCGCTTGGTTAGAAAGCTCCTCCCGTCTGCCTAGCAGTCGTTTGCATCCCTGAACGGATAAACTGCTGCCATTCTATGGCATCTTCAGCGGCATCACCTCTGGGAACCCTGCCTGCCTGCTCAGAGCAGCAGCCCCTGCTGTCACCCCAACTTCCCCGGAGGGGGCCGCTTCCTCCAGGCCCGGCTCACAGATCAATCGCCGCCCTGCCAGCTGCCCGGACCCGCAGACTCGGAGCCGTCACCAATCGCACAGGGTCGGGGTGGGAGGGACTTCCGCTATCTCTCGGCTCCACCACCCCCAGCTCACGCAGTGCGGGGCAGGCAGGAAGAGTTTGGATTTCACAAACTTGGGGCTTCTAGCAGTTTCAAAAAGGAGGAAAGGAAACTGGAAGACAGAGGGGCAAAATCCAGGAAACCCAACACAACCCACAAAACAAGTTCTAAAGGAAAACAGTGGAAAAGGAAGCAAAACTGCAGTCAAGGGTTACAGTGATTTGCATGTTATCTCTGCCCTGGGTGCTGGCCGGGAAGCTCTCCAGGCCCAGCCTCAGCGAGGCGCCCTCTGCCAAAGGGACGGCCGAGCAGCCGCGGCCGAAGCTCCAATTACCGGGGTGCCCGGCCCGGCGGCGGAATCCCCGCTGTGCAGACACGCAAATCCTGGAACCCGACTCTCTGCCCTTCCCCGACTCGGGACCACCGTCCACAGCAGAGCCCCAGGCTGTGCGCGCGGACGCGAAATCACAGGACCGAGAACATTTCACCGAGTCCACTGGTTGCAATCCGGCACCACGATCACAGTTTCCCACAGTCACCCTCGGGGAACCCGCACCCAGCCCTGCGTCCTCCGGGGGGCCGGCTCCGCGGC
>NW_006284335.1:23457-24762 GCF_000327345.1 Myotis davidii | reverse complement strand
GGGCCCTCTCTCGGGGGGCGGCCGCGCCCCCGTCCCCGAGACCCGGTCTCCGTCCCCACCCGGGACCCTCTCCAAGGAAGCCCTTTCCCGCCGTCGGCTCCAGGCCCCCAGCAGGCCCGGGTGGGCCCAGATCCGGTCGCCCTGAGGAAACCCTGTCCTGCCCCGGATCCAGTCCCTGAAGGAGGCAGCGTCCTGGCTCTGGGTCCGGTCGCACTGGGGCCCGTCCCCGGGAGCTGGCCTCCCCGAGGAAGCCCTTTGCGCTCTGGGCCTGGTCACCCCAGGAGGCCCATCTGGTCCCCGGGGCCCAGCACCCCAGGATGCCGTGCCCCGCGCCCGCGGTCTGGTCACGGAGGGAATCCGGCCCCTCCCTAGGCGGGGTCCGTACCCGGCCAGCTGGCTGCCGAAGGACCGGTGGGCAGGCTGGGCAGGGGTTTGGAAGTCGGGGTTCCCTGGGGAGGGAGAAGGAGCACCGCCACTGCCCGGGTGAAGGAGGAGTCGGCGACGCGCTTTGTCGGGGTGCAGGTGCTGTTAGGAACCCGCACCTGCTCCCACGCTTAGTCCTGACGGTGCCTGTAGCTTAGGAGACACTTCAGCACCTGGTGTTCGGAAGGAGTTCCCGTCCGTATTCTGGGGGCGCTGAGCGGTGTCGGGTTGGCCCCAGCACGCTGGGGTTGTGGCTCTCCTGGCAGAACTGGGGGGTCGTGGGGAGCAGCAAGGACCCCGGCAGCTCCCTGGTGGAGCAGGGCTCCCTATGGCAGTTCTGACTGGTTTTACTGCCTGAAGGGGCCTGAGGCTCGCCTTCCTCTGTTTTCACCCCAGTGACGGTTCCCGGCCCAGACCTTGCAACGACAGGCGCTTTATAATGTCTGGCTGTACAAGTAACCTAGTGTCAGCCGGTCACTGGAGACCTAAACACGGGAAATGCCTCCTTTCTAACTCCCTGTCCCGAGGCCTCAGCCCCTCCCAAGGAGACATTTAAGTCTTTGTTGCTCTGGTCACATTGTCTGGAAGGAGATCCTTTCATGATTTATGTCCTGGAGCACTGTAGTAATTCCTTTCTGTAAACTGTTGTGGCCCAGATTTCAAAGTTCCCAAGACCCCCAGGGAGCCAGTCGGTCCGATGCAAAAGCAAAGAGTCCTTTTAATGCAAGCCGGCTTGCGCTCCCAGTTCACCAGACCCACCAGCACAGCGGAAAGTCCAGTGGCCGAGAGACCGAGGCCTGATGGGACCGGAGGTTTTATAGGGGGGTGGAGTGAGGGCAGGAGAGGGGACTGTGGGCCCCTCTGATTGGCCAGGCGCGAGTT
>NW_006284335.1:21123-23087 GCF_000327345.1 Myotis davidii | reverse complement strand
GGCCGCACGGACCCCCGGCCCCAGTGCGGGCAAGCGGGGAGCCGACCACGGGGGAAGGGTTCCCCCGTGGTCGGTCGCCGCCCGGCACCCCTAGGCCCGCCGAAGCCGGTCCGGACACTCGGAGGTGGAGGGATCCCAGAGCCCAGCGGCCAGACTCCTCCTCCCGTACGCCTTTCATAAACTATATATATTTATATAATTGACTTCAGAAAGGAAAGAGGCGGGGAGAGAGAGAGAGAAAAGAGGAACATCAATGATGAGAATCATCCATCCGCCGCCTCCTGCAAGCACTCGGACTGGGAACCGGAACCATGACCTCCTGATTCATAGGTCGTTGATCAACCACTGAGCCACCACAACCAGGCTGTAGTAGTTGCGTTTAAAGTGAGGTTAACACTGTAAATACAGGTCTCCAAAAATGTATACACACTTTGAATAATTACAAAGACAGTTTCAAAATGTAAGAGCTATCAGCTGTAAAGTGTGTCCCATTTTTTGGAGGGACACCATTTATATTATGCTTCAATAAAATGTTGATAAGACAGAGAAATGTCTGGTAGAATGAAGCATTTAGAAATTTGGAACTTGCCATTTTTAAGAGTTTGGAAATGGCATTTTTACTTACCTCCAGCCCTCTGTTCTTTTTCTGGAGAAACCTCACTAGAGGATTGTGCTCAAACAGTAGGTGCAGAGCAGATGGGGCCTGAGCAGGTGTAGGTCACAGGAAGTCCCCACACTCTTTTTCCCTGAAAAGGCAAATTCAATTTTTAGTTTCTTATAATGTCACTTCAAATACAAGCCAGTGTTATCTATATATATAAAAGTCTAATATGCAAAGTGTCCCCTCGGGAGTTCCATGGGGAGACCAGGAGTTTGGTTGCTCACTGTGACATGTGCTGACCACCAGGGGGCAGCACAAAAGGAAGGAATGCCCCAGTGGGCAGCTGGAAGGCCCCTATGGGTCCTGATCACCAGCCAGGCCTAGGTACCCTACCCATGCACGAATTTCGTGCACTGGGCCCCTATAGTCTATAAATAAAATGCTATTGGTAAAATGATAAGTATTTTTACTTAAAAACAAACAAACAACAAAAAAAACTGCTGCAAGCCACTTGTCCATGCACAAAATTAGTGCTGAAGCTCTGCTGATGTAGCTCAGTGGTTTAGCATGGACCCATGCCCCAGGAGGTCACAGTTCCATTCCTACTCAGCACACATGCCAGGGTTTCAGGCTCAATCCCCAGTAGGGGCCATGCAGGAGACGGTAGTCAATGAATGATTCTCATCATTGATGTCTCTCTCTCTCTCTCTCTCTCTCTCTCTCTCTCTCTCTCTCTCTCCCCCTCTCCCTTCCGCTATGAAATCAATAAAAACATATATATTAAAAACATTTTTAATTAATGTTAAAGTCAAGATTACATATTATGTAGAAATGCAATTACTCATTTAAAGCCACATTAATATTGATGCCCCGAAGTATCCAAACTTCTTCTATTACCCACGGCAGGTTCACAAGATTGAGTAGTAGTTTTAATCATTGTAGTTAAATTTTTAGCATTCATCCCATATATTTACCTTCACTATGTACTATTTTTGCCTCTTTTAAAATACACTTGCTTTTAATTTGTTAAATGCTTTAGTGCCAGAATCTGGAATTCTGGAAATAAATTTATTTTCACCTTAAGACAGTGTAGACTACTAAGGTTTCTAGCCTGACTACCAAATCTGTGTCATCCTAATTCTGTGCCCTTGTGAAAATTGCTTAACATTTTTAAACCTTGGTTTTCATAATCTGTACAGTGAGGATAGTAATAGTACTTACCTCCCAGGTTGTTTTAAATATTAAATGAGATAATTTGTATGCTTACCACACAGCAAATGCTCCATAAATATTGGGTTGTGGCCGAAACCGGTTTGGCTCAGTGGATGGAGCGTCGGCTTTTGGGCTGAAAAGGGCCAGGGGG
>NW_006284335.1:19102-21058 GCF_000327345.1 Myotis davidii | reverse complement strand
AAATATTGGGTTGTGTAATTACTACTTCCATTTACTATAATTGTATATACTTGAGAACATAGAGTATTTACTTTTTGAAACTTTAAGATTCATTTTGTAAGTATAAACCATAAAATTCCTTTATGTTTAATTTTCCCTATTTAACTATATGTTCACCTTTTAAAGAAAAACTAATTCTTTTCATTTTTGAGCAACATTATTATTGGCTGGCAAATGTTTGGCTGAGAAATCCTATATAATAAAAGGCTAATATGCAAATAGACTGAACGGTGGAATAACCAAACAACCAGTCGTGCACTGTCCACCAGGGGGCGTGTGCGGACCATAGCAGGCATTGGCCACGGCAGGATGGTGAAACAGATGAGCAGGGGTGCTAGACCAAGGCGGGGTGCTGGTCGCTGTCATCGGGGTGAGCCTCTGGTGTTACTGAAAATTCTTTGCTCCCACGCACCACAGTCCCACCTGATGCTTGCACCTGCTGCCCACGCCAGCCCTGCTTGCACCCGCTGCCAGCACCAGAGCTGCCGCTCACACCCATTGCTGGCGCCTGGTACCAACCCCAATAGCTCAGCACTGTCAGCAGGTGTGAGTGGCAGCTGCCAGTCCCAATCATCCCTTAGGGCAGCGGTTCTCAACCTACCTAATGCCGCGACCCTTTAATACAGTTCCTCATTTTGTGGTGAACCCCAACCATAAAATTATTTTCATTGCTACTTCAAAACTGTAATTTTGCTACTGTTACGAATCATAATGTAAATATCTGATACTCAAGATGTATTTTCATTGTTACAAATTGAACATAATTAAAGCATGTTATGAATCATAATGTAAATATCTGATATGCAGGATGTATTTTCATTGTTACAAATTCATTGTTACAAATTGAGCATAATTAATCACAAAAACAATATGTAATTATATATGTGTTTTCCAATGGTCTTAGACGACCCCTGTGAAAGGGTTGTTCGACCCCCAAAGGGGTCCCAACCCACAGGTTGAGAACCGCTGCCTTAGGGCTTCTCCACCTCCCCCTGCTCCTGAGGGGAGATCAGGGCTAGCAGCCTCTTCTCGCACCCACTGCCAGCACCAGCCCCGCTCGCACCCACAGTTGGCACTGGAGCTGCCACTCACAACCATTGCTGGTGCCTGGTGCCGGTCCAGATCGCTTAGCGCCATAAGTGGGTGCGAGCAGCAGCTGCTGGTCCTGATTGCTCCCGAGGGCTTCTCCATCTCCTCTTGCTCCTTAGGGGTGATCAGGGCAGCAGCTGCCACTCTCACCACTGATGGTGCCAGCCCTGCTCACACCCACTGCTGACACCGACCCTAATCGCTCCGCGCCTTCAGCAGGTGCGAGCAGGGCCAGGGCCATCAGTGTATGGAAGCCGTGACAGCGGGAGCAGGGCTGCGGATAGAGAGGGGATCCAGGTCCGTGGTGGGCGGGGCTGGGCAGGGGCGCGGAGGATGGGCTGAGACCCGCCCCTGTGTCTACTGCAGCCTCGTGGCCCACTATTCCTTTCAAGGTGCACGAATTTGTGCACTGGGCCCCTAGTACTTTAAATAATCTATATCCTTAGCTCAAATTCAGGGGTTGGTTGAAGCTAAAATTTTAAAACATCAAGGTAAAAGTCTATATTTAAAAATTAATTTAAAATTATAGTATCTTCTTGGGTTTTCAACATCTAAACAACTAACAGCTGGGGCTTTCATTTCCAACCCCTTTATCTTTGGACAGTTTACTTAGAGCATGAGAAAACTTTCAATTTCACCAAGAGATTGCCATACAAGTGAGAGAAAAATCTGAAAAATAAATTAAAATGCTAAAAAGGACATGGCCCCATGCTTCACAAAAAGAAAACTCAGAATAAAAGTTATGATTAATAAACAGCACCAGCCCATGGTATGCAGAAATTAGGAATGTCTGGAAAATCACTAACAGAAATATTTCTTTTCTTTTTT
>NW_006284335.1:0-17798 GCF_000327345.1 Myotis davidii | reverse complement strand
GCACCTTAGTATTTTACTTCAGCACTGTGCTTCCTCTGAGTCAAAGGTATGCTATTCTCTTTCCTCCTAGTTGTAGAACTTCCACTCAGCCAGCCTTCCTGTGGTTCTGGGTGATGTTCGTTCTGTTTTTTAGTTGTATTTTTGAAGTGGTTCTTGAGTCAGCAAACTCCAGCGTTAACCTATGCCGCCATCTTGGTTTTTCCCCTCATATATAGAAAATTCTAAAGACTCCACTCCAAAAGCTATTTGAACCAATAAATGAATTCAGCAAAGTAGCAGAATACAAAATCAACATACAAAAATGAGTTGTATTTCTATATAAAAACAATGAAGAGTCTGTAAAGGAAATTACAAAAACAGTTTCATTTACAATAGTGTTAAAAAGAATAAAGTGCTTAGGAATCATCTTAACCAGGGAGGTAAAGACTTGTACAATGAAAACTACAAAACATTGCTGAAAGGAATTAGACATAAATAAATGGAAACACATCCCCATGTTCATGAATTAGAAGACTTAATATTGTTAAAATGTCAAAATTATCCAAAGTTGTTTACAGATTGAATGCAATCTAGATCAAATTCCCAAGAAATTTTTTTTTTTCAGAAGTAGAAACACTCATACTAAAATTCATAGGGAATCTCAAGGGACTCTAAATAGCCCAAAGAAACCCTGAATAAGAATAAAACTGACTCTCACTCCTGGTTTCAAAACTTACTACAATGAGGTACACTTTATGCTCACTAGTATGTCTGTTATCAAAACAGCAGAAATCAACAAGTGTTGGTAAAGATGTAGAGCAATTAGAACCTTGTGTACAGTTAGTAAGAATAGGAAATGGTGCAGTGGAGGCTTCACCACTGAGTATTATATTTGATGTGGATAATAGTACAAAGGTTCCTTTAAAAAATTAAGAAGAATATTAAAAAATTAAAAATAGAATTATCATATGACCAAGTAATTCCACTTCTGGAATTACCCAAAAAATTGAAAGCAGGGTCTTGAAGAGATGTGTGTGCACCCATGTTCATAGCAGTATTATTCACATAGCTAAAATCTGGAAGCCATCAAAGTGTCCATCAATAGATGAATGGATAACCAAAATGTAGTCTATATATACAAGGGTATATTGTTCTGCCTTAGAAAGGAAAGAAATTCTGAAATATGCTACAACATAGATGAACCTTGAGAACATCATACTAAGTGAAATAAACTAGTCATAAAGAGATAAATATTATATGATTCTACTTATATGATGTACTTAGAATTGTCAAAATCATAGAGATGGCCCTAGCCAGTTTGGCTAAAGACTGACGTGTCCCAGGTTCAATTCTGGTCAAGGCCATGTACCTTGTTGCAGGCTGGATCCCCAGCCCTGGTCAGGGCGGGTGTAGGAAACAGCCAATTGATGTGTATCTCTCACATTGATGTTTCTCTCGGTCTCTCCCCTGCCCTTCCACTTTTTTAAAAAATCAATGGAAAATTATCCTCAGGTGAGGATTAACAACAACAATAACAACAAAAATCATAGAGATAGAGTCCTGGCAGGTGTGGCTCAGTTGGTTGTAGCATCATCCCATACACCAAAAGGTTGCCAGTTTGATTCCTGGTCAGGGCACATACCTAGGTTGCCAGTTCAATGTATGGAAGGCAGCCAATGTCTCTCTCTCTCTCTCTCTCTCTCTCTCTCTCTCTCTCTCTCTCTCTCTCCCCTCTCTCTCTCTCTCTCTCTCTCTCTCTCTCCCTTCTCTCTCTCTCTCTCGAATCAATAAAAAACAAACAAATAAACAAAAAAAAATGTCCTCAAGAGAGAAGTAAAAAAACAAACATAGATATAGAAAATATAATGGTGGTTTCTTGGGCTGGGGGAGAAGAGAATGGGGAGTTACGGTTTAATAGGTAAGGAGTTTCAATTTTGCAAGATGAAAAGTTATGGGGTTGTGGTGGTGATGATGTAGCACAACAATGCGAATGTATGTAATAGGATTAC
Source organism: Myotis davidii (assembly GCF_000327345.1). NCBI lineage: Eukaryota > Metazoa > Chordata > Mammalia > Chiroptera > Vespertilionidae > Myotis > Myotis davidii. Next base: position 15,810 of record NW_006284335.1, on the reverse strand, counting down.
TGAACTGTACACTTAAAGTGGTTAAAATGGTAAGTTTTATGTTATGTGTATTTTAACACAATAAAATAATTAACTCTAGACAAAATGCAGCTCTGGACCTCCCTAACAACACACTCAAGAATATTTGAAAGAATACAAAAATATATGGCACCCAACATGGTAAAATATGCAATGTCGGGCATCCAATCACAATGAACAAAATAAACTGATTAACTAAGTAGGTCCAGAAGCATGGATGAATGAAACAGACTGACAGAGCTCTGAGGGGAGGTAGGTGGGGGACAGGAAGAGTTTCACCTAAGAACTATGCAGAAAACTACAGCACACAATCACACAGCATAATCAAATTGCTTAAAAACATGAAAAAAAGAATTTACATACACATAATGCATAGCCCATGGACACAGAAAATAGTTTAGTGAAGGCCTGGGGTGGGGCAGGATTTCGGTGGAGGGAGGTTAAGGGGGAGAAAGTAGGAAACATCTGTAATACTGTTAACAATTTTAAGAAATTACCAGGCATGTGAAGAAACTTGAAAACACAGCTGAATGAGTAATGTACTAATTTCATGTTACTCTTTTAAATGTATTTTTATTGATTTCAGAGAGGAAGGGAGAGGGATAGAGAGATAGAAACATCAATGATGAAAGAGAATCATTGAATGGCTGTGGCTCAAGCCCACAACCCGGGCATGTGCCCTGACTGGGAATCAAACCATGACCTCTTGGTTCATAGATCGATGCTCAACCACTGAACCACACTGGCTGGACTTCATGTGACTTTTGTAACAAATTAACAAAGTACAACAAACGTAGTGGTTTAAAACAGCACGAGTTTGTTATTTTATGATCCTGAAGGCGAAAAGCCTACACTGAGTCCTCAGGGCTGCATTTCTTAAAGAGGCTCTGGGAAGAATGTGTTTTCAGGTTCTAGAAGCTTCCCACATTTCTTGGCAGATAGCTCCACACTATATTTACCTCTGTTTCCATCATAACATCTTTCTCACTCTGCTCTGGCCCTCCTGCCTCCTGCCTTTAAAAACCCTTATGATTGCATATGACCCATTCAGATAGCACAGGTACAGAAAGTGAAGACATCACATCTTTGGTGGGGGCATTCATGGAGCTGCCACAAGAAGAAAAAGTAAACAATGGCACTGACTCAGAAATGGAACAGAATTAATAAACAGGAAAACTGATGACAGTTATTATGACTGTATTCTATATGTTTGAGAAGGTAGAGGAAGTATTAAACATATTTAATGGAAAATTGGAAGATTAAAAAAAATCCAAACCAAATCTTCTAGGGATGAAAATTACAATGTGAAAAATAAAACAAAATGAGATCAATGAGTCTGGCATTGCAAAACTTGGAGACATTGCAATAGAAACTCTCCAAAGCAGAGAGCAGAAAATTAAAATAACATAGCAACAATGTGGGAAGCAATATCAAGTTGATAAGTAAATACACAACTAGACTACCCAAATGGGATAGACAGAAAGAATATTTAAAGAAACCTTTTTCAGATTTGATGAAAATTATAAACTCAAAGATTTAAGAAACTAAACAAATCCTGAACATAAGGTCTATGCAGAAAACTACACCACACAATCACACAATATAGTCAAATTGCTTAAAACCATGAAAAAAAAAGAAAAATTTTAAACGTGTCCCCTCCAAAAGACAGATTACCAAAAAGATAGAAATTACATCAGATTTCTCATCATAGATCATGGAAGCTAGGAGACAATGGGGCAACTTCCTTAAAATACTAAAAAAAGAAGAAGAAGAAGAAAAACAAAAAACCTATCAACCAAGAATTTTTACCAAGCAAAATAAGGACATTCCAGACATAGGAAAGATTTTTACTCTAAGAATGTCAAATGTCATCTTTACCAGACTGAAGCCTAGATCTTCACAATGATGAAGTCCACCAGAACTGATAATTACATAGTTAAATGTAATTTTCTTTTATTTTTTAAAATATATTTTATTGATTTTTTACAGAGAGGAAGGGAGAGGGATAGAGAGTCGGAAACATCAATGAGAGAGAAACATCGACCAGCTGCCTCCTGCACACTCCCTACTGGGGATGTGCCCACAACCAAGGTACATGCCCTTGACTGGAATCGAACCTGGACCCTTTCAGTCCGCAGGCCGACGCTCCATCCACTGAGCCAAACCAGTTTGGCATAAATGTAATTTTCTTATTATTTAAATATCTAAGAAATAATAATGTATTAACTGTTTATTGAAAATGTAAAACACACTAATAACTATGTACATTATTTAGCAGGAGTCGCCATAACAAAATACCATAGACTGAATCATTTAAAGAATAGAAACCTATCTCCTCACAGTTCTGGAGGCTGGAAATCCAAGATTGGGATTCCTGGGTGGTTAGGTTCTGGTAAGGGCTCTCTTTCTGGCTTTCAGATAACCACCTCTCACTGTGTCCTCACAAGACACACACACAAAGTAAGCTCTCTCATTTCTCTTCTTATAAGGAAACGAATCTTATTCTATCAGAGCCCTACCCTCATGACCTCATTTAAACTTAATTATCTTCTTCTAGGCCCTATACACAAATAGGGTCATAGTGAGGGTCAGAGATTCAATACATTAGTTTGTTGGGTTTTTTTTGGGCCGGCGGCGGGGTGGGGGGTAGGTAGGACACAATTCTGCCATAGTACCATGTATTGTGCAGTTTATAATATATATAGAAGTAAACTTTCTACATATGTATAACAGCAATAACACAAAAACCTTAGAGAGGAGAAATGAAAGTACATTGTCATAATGTTCTTCCACTATGTGTGAACTAGTTCAATATCACTTGAAGTTAGATTGAGATGTGTCAAAGATGTATACTATTTCCCTAAGGATCCACTAAAATAAACAACAAAGAATAATGGCTACCAAAACAACAAAGGAGATTAAACAGAATCATACAAAATATTCATTTGATTCAAACAAAGGTAAAAAGAAAGACTAAATAGAATAAAAAACAAATAAAAAAGCAAGATGGTAGATTTAAATTGAACCATGTCAATAATCACATTGAATGCCAATGGTCAGGAACATTTACTTAAAGGAAATGGAGTAGAAGTACTTTCTGCTATGTCTCTCGCTAAGTAGAACTAAAACCTCCAAATATCATATATAGAAGCGTCTGAAAGATGGGGAGAAGAAGACAGGCTATCTAGGGACTTCCCACCCTGGGAACAGCACGGTAGTGAGCTCCAGGGATTACCTTTTTGTTCATAAATCCAAGACTTGTTAGGGAGTCTGGCAACAGGGGAACTCAAAAAGGCATTCGCTAAAAAAAATATAAAATGTAAAAGCCTCAATAGAAGGCAGCTCTCTCTCTGTAACCAAAGGACCAGAAAAGGGGAAGCCTCGAAAAACAGAAGAAAATGAAAACAATATCTGCTCTCCTCAAGCCAAATAGAGTGTAGAAACAGAAGTCTGAACTGTAAACCCAAAGGCAAAGGCTAAGAGTGGGGCCTAGTCTTCACCTTTGTCAGGTGTTAAAGAGGATTCCCAAGTCCACTCTGAAAGTGGCTTCAGGGAAGCCCAAGTAGAGCCAGGACTTTTATAAGTGCCCTGAGTAGTGAGGCCTGCCCTATGGTGTCACATGGGGCTATATGGGGAGTCTGGACTTCTACCCCAACCCAGTGGTTATGAAGCAACCCTCAACCTCCATGCTGGGGTGCAGTCAGAAGAGAACTCATTAAAAATAAGTACACTTTTCTACTGTGACAGCTGAAGCCATGGGAGGAGCAATAAGAAAGTAGTCCTGCCCCTAGTAGCCAGGGGTGTATCCGAGGAGAACTAGAGGGGAGCTGGGATTCCCATACATGCCTACTAATAGCAAGGAAGCTGAGAGAGGTACTAGACTCCCACCCCATATGAAAGTAACAGGGCAGAGGTCCACCTCACCTCTGCCAAGAAGTGTCAAAAGAAGCCAACTAAGAGAAGATTTAAATGAGACATGGGGTCTTGTAATACATTATTAAATTTTATTCAGATTTCAATCAACTATTACTTGGTATACCAAGACATTGGAAAATCTCAGCTTGAGTGACAAATGTGAATCAAGAGATGCCAACACCAAAAATACAAAAACATTTTAACTATCTGACATGAATTTTAAGCAGCCATCATGAAAATGCTTCAGTGAGTAATTTCCATGTGCTTAAAACAAATGAAAAATAGAAAGCTCTACAAATAAATAGAAAATCTGAAGAACCAAATGGACAATTTAGAACTGAGAAGTATAATAAAGAAAACAAAACTTTCAGTGGATGACTCAATATCAAGATAGAGGAGAGAGAGGAAAGAACAGCAAACTTGAAGATAGAACAATAGAAATTACCCTAACTGATGAACAACAACAAAAAATATGCTGGTTAACAAAAAATAGCAGAGGTCCAGGGACCAGCGGGGCTGTCATGAAAGACCTAACATTTTCGTCCTTGGAGTCCCAGAGGAGAGGAGTAACAGAATAGGCCTGGAGCAGTATAAGAAGAAATGATAGAGGAAAACTTCCCAAATTTGGCAAACAACATAAACCTACAGACTGAAGAATCTGAGAGAACCTCAAATATGATAAACCCAAAGAAATCCATGGCACAGCATAGTCAAATGTCTGAAAACTAAGGACAAAGAAAAAATATCTTGAAAGCATTGAGAAAGAAATTACATTTTTACCTAGATGGGAAAAACAATTTGAAGGAGGCCGGAAGAAGTGACAAAATATTTTTCAAGCGCTAACACAAAAGAACCATCAACCCAGAATTCAATATACTTAAGGAATAAAGGAGAAATCAAGACATTCTCAGATAAAGAGGATTTGTTGGTAGTAGATCTACCCTAAAAGAATGACTATAGGAATTTCTCTAAACAGAAAGGAAATAATAACAGAGGAAGTCATAGAATATTAAGAATGAAGGAAGAAAAGTAAAATTAAAAAATGAGGTGGGATAAATACAATACTTATTCCTTCTCTGGAGTTTTCTAAATTATGTATGATGGTGAAATAAAAATAGTAACATGAATGATGGTAGTTTTCAGTACATGTAGAGGAAATATTTAAGACAATTATAAATAGTGGAGGGTAAAGGGACATTAAAGAAAATAAGTCCTGAACACTTCACTTTAATAAAATATTGACACTGGTGGATAGTGATAACTTACATGCACATAATGTAATACTTAGAGAAATCACTAAAGAAGATATACAAAGAGATATATTAAAAAGACTTTAGGTAAATCAAAATAAAATTCTAAAAATCTTCAAGTAACCCACAGGAAGGCAGGGAAAATAAAACAGAAAACAAAAATCAGACCAAACAAAATAAAAAATAAAATGGATTACTTAAGCCTTAACATACCAATAATTATATTATATATAAAGGGTCTAAATATACCAATTAAAAGAGAGAACTGGCAAGTAGTTTAAAAAACATGACTCAACTATCTGTTATCTACAAGCAATTCATTTCAAGTGGAATAATATAGGTAGAGTGAAAGTTAAAGGATGAAAAACGTATACCATGTAAACAGTAATCAGATAAAGCAAGAGTTGCTGTTTTAATATCAAAGTAGATTTCAGAAATAGAATTGAGAGAGAGAGAGAGAGAGAGAGAGAGAGAGAGAGAGACATTATATAACGTTATCAGGGTCAATCCACCAAGAAGACATAGCAATCCTAAGTGTAATGCATGTATAAACAACAGAGCTCCAAAATGTGAACCCAAAAGGGATAGAACTGAAAGGTTTAAAAAATAGACAAATATGCAATTATAGTTAGAGATAAAACATCTCTCAACAATTTGATAAACTAGACAGAAAATCAGCAGGGATATAGAACAACTCTACAACACCATCAACCAACAGGATTTAATAAAGATTTATTGAACACTCCATCCTATAACAACTGAATATACATTTATTTTTAGGTAGTCACAGAACATATATCTAAATCGACCATTTCCTGGGCCATAAACCAAACCTCAACAAGTGAAAACACATAGGATGTGCTCTTTGATGACACTGAAATAAAACTAGAAATTAATAACATAAAGATAACAGGGAAATCTCTGTACACTTGAAAACGAAATAACATACTCCAAATGGTCCAAGGATCAAAGAATAAATCTCAAAGGAAACTTAAAAATACATTGAACTGAATGAAAAAGAAAACAAAACACATCAGATTGTATGGGAATCATCCAGGGCAGTGCTGTGAGGAAAAATCTACAACATTAAATTTCTGCATTAAGAAAAAGAAAAAATTTTCAAATTTAAGCTTGCATTTCAAGAAACCACAAAAACTAGAGCTAAATAAATACAGAGTGGTAGAAAAGAGAAATAATAAAAAGAGCAAGAAGCAATGATATTGATAACAACAACAACAAACCCAGAGATAATCAATTAAATAAAAGCTGGTTCTTTTAAAAGGTCAGTAAATCAATGGACAAAAACTAAAACCATTTCCCCTATAATAAGAACAAGACAGGGATGCCCACTTTCACCACTCTTTTTCAACATAGTACCGAAAGTCTGAGCCATAGCGATCAGACAAGAAGAAAAAATAAAAGGCATCCAAATTTGCAGATAACCTGATTAATGCACATAGAAAACCCTAAATACTCCATCAAAAAACTACTAGATTTAATAAATGAATTTTCCAATGTAGCAGGATACAAAATTAACACCCAGAAATCTATGGCATTTAAAAAAATCTTTATTGTTGAGAGTATTATATATATCCCCCTGCCCCCCCCCCCATTGACCACTTCTAGCCCTCCCTGCCCCACGCTTTCACTACCCTATTGTCTGCATCCACGGGTTATACATATATACATAGAAGTTCTTTGGTTGACCTCTTCCAAACCAAAGACCCACCTTGCCTTCCCTCTGAGATTCAACAGTCTGTCTCATCTTCTATGTCTCAGGATCTATTTTGTTCATCAGCTTATTTTCTTTATTAGATTCCACATATGAGTGAGATTATGTGATGCTTGTCTTTCTCTGACTGGCTTATTTCACTTAGCAAAATACTCTCCGGGCCCTCCATGCTGTCTCAAGGGTAAGAGATCCCTCTTTTTTTCAAGTGCATAGTATTCCATGGCATAAATGTAGCAGATTTTTATCTACTCATCTCCTGATGGACACTTGGGCTGTTTCCAGATCTTAGCTATTGTAAATTGCGCTCCTATAAACATAGGGGTGTATACAGTGAGGTCTTGACTTATGAGTGTCCCGACTAACGAGTTTTTCGAGATACGAGCCGTCTCTCGGCCGATTTTTTGCTTTGAGTTGCGAGCTAAAATTCGGGTTACGAGCCAGCTTCAGATACCCCACCGCTAGTTGGCGCAGTGAACGTCACAGTGAACGCCACAACATCAGCCCAGCATCACGTATCTCACTCGTTCACTTTTGATTTGACATACGAGTAATTTGAGTTATGAGCTCTGTCACGGAACGAATTAAACTCGTAAGTCAAGGCCCCACTGTATATTCTTTCTGATTGGTATTTCAGGCTTCTTAGAATATATTCCTAGAAATGGGATCACTGGGTCAAATGGGAGTTCCATTTTTAATTTTTTGAGAAAATTCCATACTGTTTTTCTCACCAGCAGTGCACTAGGGTACCCTTTTCTCTATATCCTCATCAGCACTTGTCATTTGTCCATTTGTTGATGGCAGCCATTCTGGTGATACTTCATTATTGTTTTAATTTTCATTTCTCTGATGATCAGTGACTTTGAGCATTTTTTCATATATCTCTTGGCCATGTGTATGTCCACTTTGGAGAATTGTCTATTTAGGTCCTTTGTCCATTTTTAATTGGATCATTTGCCTTCCTTTTGTTAAGTTGTATGAGTTCCTTATATATTTATGTGACACGGCACCAGAGTTAAGTTAGGGTTTTTCAAAATGCTGACACGCCGAGCTCAAAAGGTTCGCCATCACTGCCCTAGAATATGTATCCGCAAACATATTGCTATGAGAGATGCCTGAGATTTTGCTGCCTATGGTTTCTTCTAGGATTTTTATGGTTTCATAACTTATATTTAAGTATTTTATCTTTAGTTTAATCTTGTGTATGGGGTAAGTTCATGGTCTAGTTTCTTTCTTTCTCTCTTTTTTTTGCATGTATCTGTCCAATTTTGCCAACACCATTTATAGAAGAGACTACCTTTACCCCATTGTATGCTCTTGCCTCCTTTGTCAAATATTAATTAAGCATAATGGCTTAGGTTGATTTCTGGGGTCTCTTTTCTGTTCCATTTATCTATATGCCTGTTTTTGTGCCAGTACCAGGCTGTTTTGATTACAGTGGCTTTGTAGTATAACTTGATATCTGGTATTGTGATTCCTCAAACTTGTTCTTCTTTCCCAAGATTGCTATAGCTATTCAGGTTTTTTGTTTTGTTTATTTTATTTTTGTTTTGGCTCCATGTAAATTTTTCTAGATCTGTGAAATGTGCTGTTGGTGTTTAATAGGCATTGCATTGAATTGCTTTATGTAGTATGGACATTTTAATGATGTTAATTCTACCAACCCATGAACATGGTATATTCTTCCACTTGTTTATCTATGGCATTTTTATATACCAATAATGAACTCCCAGAAAGAAAAACTACAAAAACTGGCTGTGTTACCATTGCAACAAAATTAATTAAGATACTTAGGAATAAACTTAACCAAAGAAATAAAAGATCTCTACTCAGAAAACTACAGGACATTGAAAAAAGAGATCGAGGAAGATATAAACAACTGGAAGCAAGTATTGAAGTAAAATGAGTTGTAATCTTTCTGCTGTGGGGAGACTTGTCTTCAATTTGTAAAAACTGCAACATATGTGAAGTGCAATAAAGTGAAGTGCAATAAAATGAGCTATAGTTGTAACCTTTACAGAGTCCACAGGAAGTTGACGTGTAATTTTGTCTAGAAACTTCAGTTGTAATGAGTGGGAGTAATAGGCTGTAGAATGCTAACTCTATCTTGGCCAGCAAAAGAAGTCCTAATACTTTAAAAATCTTATAAAATATAAGCTCGAGTTTGTTTTATTTTTAAGGTAATCATGTCTGTGTGTTTTCAAGTGGCTTCAGCATTCTTTCCTCGCCCCTTTCCTTAGCAACAGGGAGTTTTAGAACAGTTGGTGTGGCAAATGAAGAATCCAATACATTATGGTCTTTTGTTACCAAAGAGAAACTTCCAAACTGTACCTTTGCTTCACATGCTCCCTGATTTAACAGAACTTAACTTTAGCATTTCTTAAAGATTTTTTAAAAGAATTTGATTTCTCAAAGTATTATACTACCGCATTTTTAAATCTCAAATTGGCTTCTGCTATATATTTAAATTTGGCATAAAGTTATAAGGTTAAGTTTATCACTACTTAATTCAAAACACTATTTATATGGAAAAAAACTTAATAAAAATATTTTGAAGGAGTTTTCATAAGCTTAAAATCATGTCTATTTTCTAAATGTAGGGGAAATGATTTCTCTTATTTCAATTAAAAGGAATCTCCATAAGCAAAAAGATTGTTTTAAAATCAAATCAAAGAAGTATGCAAATTTTCATAAGTAATGTTTGATTTAAAAACATATTTTTTTTACCTTATTGCAGTTTAAAGACAGACAAATTTATACAGTTGGTCAGTAATACAGCATAAGAAACTGTATCGGCAGTTATTTGATGAGTAAGAGTGGTGGAGGTTCTGATCAGCTCATTTTTAGTAGATCATAGAAAGGAAGAGCTAGTTAACTGTTGCTAAGCAACAATGCCTCATAGACCAGAACTTCTGGAAACCACAGAGAGGGTTAGGGGTATGAATTGTCCAAATTCACAAAGAGAAAGGGTGCAGTATATAAATGAATGGAGATCCGGGAAACTACCTTTTGAAAACTAAGCAAAAGCAATTCAAGTGAGTATTTGAGAAATAAACCAAAGGCCCCAGTTCTCAAGTTCCTCCATGCACACAACACACACTGAACTCTAAGGAGTTCTGCATGTGTAATGGCCAAAAGATTAACCCCAAAACAGCTCAATAAAATCAAAGCCAAAAATAACAAGAAAGTGAATTTTTATTTACACACTTAAGGCACTTTTATAAACAATGCTGCTTCTCCTGGGTGGCAAAATAAAATCAGCACTACAATTTTACTCATAGTTTGATGAAATTCAAATCTGAAAGACAGAGAATTCAGCATAATCAAATGAAAAGGTTAGCATTTTTATAGATTTGAGAATTGGATTTCCTCTGAAATGAAATTGCTAACACTACAGAGAGAAAGTGTTTTAAAGAAAATATGAATGAGGTATTGTATAATTTGCATATGAAATCTATATAATTTTGTTGACCAGTCTCTCCCCGACACATTCAATAAAAAAGAAAAATAATGAACATTTCTGTTTTGCTTCAGTGGTGAGGAGATTAAAATTTTTATCTCTCTACAGAAAATCTACTTATGTAAATACTAGAGGCCCAGTGCACTGGGGAGAGGGGTCCCTCAGCCCAGCCTGCGCCCCCTCACAGTCCAGGACCCTTAGGGGAATGTCTATCTAAGCCGGTAGGTGGGCATCCCCTGAGGGGTCCTTAGTACTGCTGCAGAGGTGGGAAAGGCTCCTGCCACTGCCCATGAGCCCAGTTTCTGGCTGAGTGGCACTTTCCCTATAAGAGTGCACTGATCACCAGGGGGAAGCTCCTGGCAGTCAGTGTGCATCATAGGGACTGGTTGTTCTGCTGTTCAGTTGATTTGCATATTTAGGTTTTATTATATAGGACTAGAGGCCCAGTGCACGAAATTTGTGCATAGGGGTATGTGTCCCTCAGCCCAGCCTGCACCCTCTCCAATCTGGGAGCCTGGTCACCCTTAACTGCCCTCCCCTGCTGGCATTGTTGCCCCTAACTGTCCTCCCTTGCTGGCCTGGTCACCCCTAACTGCCCTCCCTTGCCAGCCTGGTCGCCCCAAACTGCCCTCCCATGATGGCCCAATTGCCCCTAACTGCTCTCCTCTGCCAACCCAATTGCCCCTAAGTACCCTCCCCTGCCTGCCTGGTCACCCTAACTGCCCTCCCCTGCAGGTCTGGTTGCCCCCAACTGCCCTCCCCTGCAGGTCTGGTCCCCCCCAACTGCCCTCCACAGCAGGCCATCTTGTGGTGGCCATCTTTTGTCTACATGGGGGCAGCCATCTTGTGTGTTGGAGTGATGGCCAATTTGCATATTACTATTTTATTAGATAGGATAGGTTGATTTCAAGCAGAACCATCAAGTAGTCCTTGGCCCATGGTCTTCCAAACCTGGAGGAAATATTGAACTGGGAAACCAGGGGAATAAATGGGAAATTCCATGATCTCTAATCCTATGGTTACCAAATAATTTTCCTTTCTTTTTTTGTGACTTTATTTAAACATTTCCAGCATTAGTTAGGTGAAGTTTAGAGATAATGTCGCATTATATTTAAAGTGTTCAACATTATGATTTAATGATTTGATATTCATATATAGTGAAAGGGTTCCCACAATCACATCTATCATTTCACAAAGTTACCTTTTTGGGGGGCAATGCAGGGTGTGTGATGAGAGAATGCTTAAGGTCTACTGTCTTAGCAAATTTCAATTATCCAATACAGTTTTATCAACTACAGTCACCATACTATAGGTAAGATTCTTAGAATTTATTCATCTTATAACTGAAAGTTTGCAGCCTTCTACCAATCACTCTCCATTTACCCCACCCCACCAGCTCTTGGTAACCACCATTTTACTCTATGCTTCTATTAATTCAACATTTTTTTTTTAGAGATTCCATATATAACTTATACCATGTACTATTGTTCTTTCTCTACCTGGCTTTTTCACTTAGCATAATGCCCTCCAGCTTCATCCATGTTGTCAAAAATGGCAGACTTTCTTCTTTAGTAAGATGGAATAACCTAGAAAGTAAACTGTTTTCCTCAGGTCTATGAGCTTCTCTAGTAAATTAATTGAACCCTAAGAGGGTTTTGTAAGAACCTCCAATTTATAGCCCTACAGTCAGAAGCACAAGTAACAACTTGGGACTGTGATTGGCACCTGAGGTGGGTGAGGGGAAATCTTGTGGGACTGGGCTTGTGGAGTCTGATGCTATCTGCAGTCGAGAGTGTCAGAATTGAGTTCAATGGTGGGACTCCAAGCTGGTGTCATAGAATTGGTTAGTGTGTGGAAAATCTATACATCTGTTTTCTGAAGTGAGTGGTGGTGAAGGGAAATATTGAGAGTAGAGGTGACAAGCAAAGAAGTGAGTTTTACCTCTAAAGCCTATATACATGGAGCCTTTTAAATGTCTTGAGTTTGTAAGAGTATCATCTCTGCGTTTTTTAGGGGCCTTCACCGTTCTATAGCATTCCTCAATAAGTAGTCTCTTTCCCCAGATCTGTAGACCTTCAAGAACATTACAATCCAAGCCCCCTGCTTCCTGCAGATTGCCTTAACCTGAGGTATGAGCAGTATTGCTTTGGCCATCTGTGCTCTGAATTCACAAACAATCCCTAACAAGTTAGATGGTTTCAAATTCAGCCTGCTATGCTCTTTCTGAGGTAAGTTTGTGTGTCTGGAAGGTATATTTCAATACTTAATCTACTTTTAGCGTGTTCCCTACTATTTACTATTAACACTTTCTAAATATACAGATGTTTCCAGGATACACTCATAGAAAATTAATTACACATTTGAAAATTAAGTAGCTGACATGTACATAGGTTCCCAGGCAGATTTAGATGAAGCTACAGACTCATTACAGTAAATTATAACAGAGTTTCTTTACTCTCATGTAATTTGTTCATTCTTCCAACATGCGATGCATTTATTATGTGCCTATGGTACTGGAGATAAAGTATTGATAAAGTGATAAAGCCAATCCCTGCTCTCATGAAGTTTACAGTGAGGAAGGACAAACAATATACAAACAAGGATGAAACTTGGCACGCCAAATGGTCATGGAAGCTGTAAAGAGAAATGGGGCAGAAAGGTAGTAGGGGAGGTGACATGTGAGGAAGTCATCACTGTTCCTGCTTGGTGATCACTACAAGGGATCTGGGAGACCTCATCGACAGGGAGACATTTGAGCAGAGACCTGGAGGGAAGGAGGGAGACCACCATGTGTGTGTCATGGTCAGGGATCAAGGTGAAGAAACAGAAAATGTTAAGTCCTGGGGCAGGACCATCTTGGCACATTTGAGAAGCACATGAAGACCTATGTTCAACATCGGAGAGAGTGAGGGGCCCGCATTGTAGTTAGATCAGACAGGTGACCAAGGGTCAGATCATGTAAGAGTCCCAGGGGATGCACACACTGTGGCTTGAACGCTGATGAGTAGAATGCTATTGCAGCTTCGAGCTGCAGAGTGACTCCTCTGGGTCATCTGGTACCAGATGGAGAGCAAAGTGCAGGGGTGGGGGAAAGAGCAGGTCATGGTTAGCAGAAGCCACAGTCATCCTGTCAAGTGGTGATGGCAACTGAGCAGACAGAGTAAGGGGAGGCACTCAAGGGGTCAGATGAGGGCACTTTCTGAAGCTGGATATAGAGGCTTTGCTGGTGGGGAAGAGGAAGGGTGGAGAGAGGGGAGAAGTCAAGAAAGAACACAAAGCTGGGGCCTGAACACCTGTCAGGATGGAGTTGCTGTCATGGAGAAGAGGGAGACCAAGTGAGAGCAGGTTCAGGGGAAGTCTGGTTGGTTTGGGCACATTAGGCACCCATATGGAGATATCATGTCATGCTGGCAGCTGGGTGGGAATCGGGACTGTGTGCAAAGCTTTGGGATGGATAAGTAAATGTGGAGTCATGACAGTATAGATGCCATTAAAGCCATGAGATGGATGAGGTCAGCAAGCAGATGAGAAAGGAAAGTGTTCCAAGAAAAAGAAAGATCTTATTCCCTGAAAGTGAAACAGCACCAACACCTGTCAGAAACTGATGCTTGAGTGATTAATATCGACAGCTGGCAGACAGGCAAAGAGGGCATATTGGCCCCGCCTGCATACCCCTAAGGCCTGCGGAGACACACCTAACCAGAGGACCTAACCATTAGACCTAACCTTTAGATTGCTTGGAGAGTCAAACAGGGCGCCAAAAGCCAAAAGACAGCACCTGACAGTGGCCAGCACCTAAGTACCTAACAGGAAGTCCAGAATTGGCAGACAGAACAGAAGAGTATGGTCCTAAACCTGCTCCTATGGGGCCATTATACTCGGCTGAAGCGAATGACACTTCAATTTCTTATTTTTATTTAAATATTTTTTAATAATTTTCCCTTTTTTGCATCTTTTCCCTGCATTTTAGGTTTTCTCTTTTCTTTCTTTCCCCCTTTAAAAAATTGATCTTATTTATCTGTTTTTTTTTGATGTGATGGTTTATTCATATTTCTAATTTCCTCTTCCCTGCTCCTACTCCATTTCCCCTTCTCTTATCATTTTCTTCACCTCTCAATTTATTTTTTATTTTTTTCTCTTTCTTCTTCTAATTTTTTGTAACTTTTCCACTTCCTAAATTTAGGCCTATTGGCTCTCTTCTCTATTCTCCTTTTCTCCCCATATTCCTTCTCTCTTTCTTTCTTTTTCTTTTCTCAATATCATTCTTGCTCTCTTTTCTCATTTCTCTGGTGGTCACTTTTGTTGGGGTTATAGATGTCTTGTGTATATTTGTGTTCTGTTCCTTCTGTGTCATGTCTTGTTATGTAGGTTTTTGATGGTTGTTCAGTCAGCACCTCCATAATGATTGGCATGACATGGTAGCAAGCGAGCTATGTACTCAGACACCTTGAGAGGAGACTCCATCCATGTAAATTAGACATTTTCTTCTTCAACAAAGAAATTAGAAAAAGTAGAGAGAGGGAGAGAGAGCGAGAGAGAGAGAGAGCGCGTGTGTGTGTGTGTGTGTGTGTGTGTGTGTATGTGTGTGTGTGTGTGTGTGAGAGAGAGAGAGAGAGAGAGAGAGAGAGAGAGAGAGAGTAAAGGTACGCTATGTATTTTATTTATTTATTTTTGGTCTATCATCAGCAGTTTGAAAACAGGCATGCCATAATAAAGGCATGAGATAGTCCTTGCCTGTCTGTGATACCCAAGGAGGTCATTGAAAATAAAGTCAGGACTCTTACAATAGTGCACTCTAACTAGTGAGATGGAGTATATGAAAACTCTTTTTGCATTCTGATGAATGACTCTGTAAACCTAAAACTGCTCTAAAAAAATCTAATAGGAGAAAATTATGTTATTGTATCCATGTATCTAATTTGATGTGTGCACACATTAAGTTTCAAGGAAGGTGTACTTCACGGAAATGCAAAATTGATGCAATAATCATTTTCTTATTGGGGGTTGTATGGTTTTCATGTATTATTTATGTAATTTGAACAGCTAGATTATTGCCTCCTCCCCCACCTGAATCCTGCTGGTCACAGATGTTACTTTTTCCCATCCAAGTACTAACCAGGCCCGACCCTGCTTAGCTTCTGAGATCAGACGAGATCAGGCGCGTTCAGGGTGGTATGGCTGTAGTTGATGTTACTTTTTAATAGGTTAATGCTGGCTCATTTTTCTAGGTTTGTTCTATTTCACAGCTGTGAAAGGGATTCTTGTGTTTACTTTTACTTCCTTGGCAGCTTGATTTTAAAAGGTATACTTCTAGATTAGTAGTGTACCTAATCTCTTTCCATCTCACACCACCCCCATCTCTTTTACTGTTTATTAAAAAGAAATTTAAACACTCCGAATAGCAAAAATACTAAAATGAATATCATGTACACATACTG